>NC_141553.1:13797500-14130000 GCF_021556685.1 Rattus norvegicus | reverse complement strand
TTTTGAAATTATTTTTATGGAAAATATTTTATGGATGCTTTGGTATAATATATTAGTGTTTGATTAACCCGAGATCTCAAAGAACTCTCTCTATTTCCCCTGGAACGTTTATGTGTTTAAGTCTGAGTTCATCTCTGTACATGGTTTCAGACGTGAGTTACGGTGAACACTGAAGCCAATAGGCTCTTAAGTGGGGGACGATTGTGTGTGATAGAAAAATTTAAAAGCATCTTAAAGACAGTGCATGGTCACACTGATTTATACAGGATGCCCATAATATCAGAGACAGCAAGGCAAAGAGCACACACCTTCCCCAAGAGGAGGATGTCTCTCCAAGATTGGTAATGGCGGCTCTAGAAAGGATGGAGGACAAAACAGATCGTGGGGAAAGGAAGCAGATTGTAGATAATGGGTTTGAGTCTCTACTGTTACAGTGCACAGAGCTTTCATCTCCACACTCCTAGGAGGAAATTCAGTTCGGAGAAAGCAGGCGTTGCTCTGGGTCTTGGTGCCGAGTGACAGTGATACTTGGGGTTATGCCTCTGAGGTGGGGTGCTTGCGGGAGTGTGTCTGTGGTGCCAGCTCCTTTAAGCTTCTCAACTTGTGAAGAACTGTTTTCCTGTTTCTGTTCTAAACCATAAACTATGTACTTACCACTTACTGTGGACAGCCAGAGAGGTAATTAAATACAAACAGGAACAGCTTGTAATCTAGAGTGTGACCTTTGTCCTCAGGAACTTTCCAATTATTTCTGAAACCATTATTTCCAAGTCTTAAAATCATGCCTTTTCCTGGGCATAATTTAACTTTTTTTTTTTAATGACTCAGATTTATCATTACAAATATTTTTAACGACATCAACATCTAGTTTTGTTGCCTTTGTATTTCCCTTAAGGTCTTTAGTGCTTTATATATTGGTGCATCCTGTGTTATATACCAAGAAAATAGCAAGGAAAACTGGTAATGGACTCATTTGCAAAATAAAGTCAGAAACAATATGGAGTCAAGAATAAAGTGTCACACATGGGGCAGCTGTGGTAGAGTACGTGTTCTCCTCTAAAGCCTGGTCAGCTCTGTTCATCTTTTGACAGTAGTGTTTGCTGTATCTGGTCCAAAGTAAAATCTCCTGTGGGTTCTCTTAACATCTGTTGTATTAAAGGAAAGTGAATTGAGGAGTTCGGGGCTTAGCAGGAGCAAGCCATTTCCTTCCGCCACAACGACTCTGGTGTAGAGTAACATACTCACAGGTTTAAGAAAACAGCGTGGTTCCTGCTGTAAGCAGCAAAAGCAGTGTATTGTAAGGTGAGCAGGCTGTGTAGATGGAGCATCTCTTTTCTGAGATCATTTCCTTTCTGAGCTCCTGAGAGACCACGGGCATTTCACATCAAGATGTCTGCATTCGGATGGCCTGGGCATGCTATGTCAGGCGAAAGGCAGCATCTACATTTCAGAGCTCGGAAGAGCCATGGCAGAAGAGGTGAATGGTCCTTCCAAGTCTCCTGTGCCGGCTCATTCAGGCAAACAGGTGACCTTCCTGAAACGTGAGTTCCAAGAGAGAAGTGATGTGTCCCAGGTGTGCAGGGGTCACCATCAGTGCAGTGGTGCGGGTCTCATGTATTAAAGTAGCAGTGCGCTGTGGGCTTGGAGGACATACTCACCCCGTCTGTGCTTTCAGATGCTCTGGCTTTGTTTCTGGATTTGTACTTGTCTTAACTGTTTTCTCACTCTGTGTGTTTCTTATTCAGCAAACCATGGCTGACTCTAGGAAACCCTCAGGTTTTCTGCTCAAGTGCTTAGGTAGGATGAAGCCCACCTTTGAAGAGTCTCTTTGGGAAGCAAAGTTATGTAAGTGCAGTTCTCTTGAATGTATACATTGAGGACCCATGATAGAGGCTTTCTTCATCTCCAGGCATGTCTAGAGAAGAGAAATTATTGTGGCTGTCTTGGTACCCAGAGACCTCTCCTGAGGATGGGGAAGCAGTGTTTTATATCTATGTTTTTGTTTGAATCAACACTGTCTTGTGGACAAGAGCAGGAAAGGCAGGATAAGGCTTTGTATGCCCAGCTCCAACAAGAGGGTCTAGTCACTTTACCAACCTCCTGTTGATTCTCACACGTGGTCATTGTTTCCTCCTGCTTGTGAGGAAGGCAAGGCTCAGTCACAAGAGTGAAAAACCATGTGTGTGAGCTCTTGTAGCTAGCGCAGAGTGGCCAACATAGAGGCCCCACCCACAGTAGGCTGGGACTTGGGATGCTCTGACCTCACTCGCCCTTTTTCAGTCACACTCTACTGAGAATGTGATTTCATGCCCCTGTGACTCACCTTGACGTGAAATAGAGTCGTAGCCGCTGAGGAGCTGCATCGCTTCAGCAGAGTTCTAGCAGGAATCAGAGGGTCTCCTTGAAGAATGTGTTTGAACAAGGTTTCCATGTTGGTTGCCTAAGATGCTTTGCTGAGGTTCACACCCCACACTTTCAGACCCTGAACACAAAATTGATGACACCCCCTAAGAATGTAGTGAAAAAGGCCAACAGAGATGTTTTGGAATGCTTAATCTTCCCCTCAAACATGCTGCCCGTTCTCTTAGGAGGTTGGGATAGACAATGACCTCCGTACCAGCAGCCTCCCATCTTGCTTTGCCAAGCCCTTCCCAGAACACACTCCAGGGCAGAGGTTGGAAGGCCACTGTAAGTTCCTCCCTTGGAAGTCAGAATTTTATCTTGGTGAGTAATAACCCTGCCAAAACAAAACTAAGTCTGTGGAAATCGCAGATTTGTGGAAATGTTAATTAAGAAAGACAAAACTAATTCTTAAGCTGCTAATAAAAATGCTCACAACTTGCCCTTAGTTCATTAATGGACAGCAACCCCACCACCAGCTTTGGCCAGGCACAGGGCTAAACTTTGTAGCTAGACTCTCCTGGGCTCTCAGGAGGCAGGCACTGCCAGTCTTCGGTGCTCTTCCATTAAAACGTTACTCCCCGACGGAAGGGGTTCTGGGCAGGAAAAGACAGATCCTTCTTTCTTACAGTGACATTTGCCCTGACCTGCACTGAACTATCCCCTCAAAATAGGGTAATTTGACTGGAAAAAAAAAGTTAGAAAGCCATTAACAGCCCCTCCAAACTTACCTCTTATTTTTTGTGATGATTCAATATATTTGAGGCCATGTCTTGGTGGCATTCTTGGAGCATTGAGCCAGTTGGGGGCGTGTTGGTGTTGGCATTGGTTTGAAGAAGCTGTTCATGGGGGTGGCATACCAGTTATACCAGTTTCTTTGGAGGAACTAGGAATGTTCAGTCTCCTAGTGGTGAAGAAAGCCACTGGGATGCTGACACTTACCCCATAGTGCTTTGCTGTTTTTAAGAAGTAATTTTTTTTTTTTGGGGCTGGGGATTTAGCTCAGTGGTAGAGCGCTTACCTAGGAAGCGCAAGGCCCTGGGTTCGGTCCCCAGCTCCGAAAAAAAAAAAAGAAAAAAAAAAAAGAAGTAATTTTTTTAAGGCTGGGCCATAATATATTCCCATAAATGTCTTTCAAGAATCAAGTACAGTCAGGCTATGTAACCTTTTAGTAAATACTCCAAAAGAACTTACTTGCTACTGAGCTCTGCCTGGCATGTAGAAGACCTGGGTAGAAAACACTGCCGATGTCTCCTGGTTTTAAAACACTGTGGTAAAAACATAATAAAATTTACCTTTTACCCGTTTAAAATATATATATATATATATATATATATATATATATATATATATATATATATATATATATACATATATATTAATTATATGGTATAATAACCTTTCCAGTGCTGTACATGGATCACACTGCCTGGTTCCAGAACTTTCCATCAGTTGCCAGTGGGAATCTTCCATATAGGAAGTTATCACTCTCCTTTCCTCTCTTCTGGTACCTGGCAACCACTAATGTACTTTTTAAGTGTTTCACTTAGTTTCAGGATTCATTCATGTTGTAATGTGCCAGTACCCCTTTCCTCTCTATGACTGACAAATATTCTGTTGCACAGAAAGACGGCATTTTCTTTCCCCACTGGTGGGCGTGTGGAGTGTCTCCCTTTGGGGGCCACTGTGAGGAACGCCTCTTTGATGGTTGCTGTTCATTTGTTTATATGAACATCTGCGTTCAGTTCCTGTAAGCCATGGGAGTACAATTGCCAGTCACATGGTGGCCATGGTAGCCGGCTGAAGACTTGTGAGTCTCCTCCTTGGTGGCTTCAGTGCTTGTCATTTTGGGGGTACATGGTGGTGGACAGGGCTTTGCACGTATAAGTATAGAGCCTACCACTGAACGGCGCCCCTAGCTTATTTCCCACTGCTGTTTTTGAAGTGGCATCTTGCGGTGGCCTCGAGTTGTGTCCTCCGAGCAGTAGGTGGTATTGAACACTTGTTCACAGGTGTACTGGCCACCTGAGTGTCGTCTTTGGGGAACACGTCACACTTCCTGTCCGTGTGCATTTGGGCAGGTAGGCAGGTTTTCTTTCTAGATCAAATGTGAGTTTGTTTGTCACGGGAATGAGACTTTCTCGTGTACCCCCACCCTACGTCATCTGCGTAGGACGTCCAACCCCTAACGCCAAGTCCAGCCATTCAGTCTCATTGTAGCTCAGACTGTACTATTGACTTGCTTAAATTAAGATGCAAATAAGGTTCCACATTATATTAAAAGTCTGTCAATAAACTCCTTCCTTTTTTGTCGGGTTTACTTACAGAAGAGGAGCTTATGGGTGTATCCCATGGTGTATGTTCTTCTCGGTGCTCCAGTGCTGCCGTCTCTTGTGAACTGCTGGGTAGATCTGGAGGGCAGATGTGGTTCCCAGTCACGCCTGGCAGAGCCTTGGCTGAGAAGCTGTGTGGCGCAGTAGGAATGTCCGTCCTCTGGGGGACCATTGCTACTCATTGTGTTACACTTATTCTTTTCCAACGCCGAGCCTCTCAGTCCAGCAGACACCAGCTCATCAACATAAAACCTCTCTACACAAATGTTCTTAATTGTGTTCCTTGATTTCCCAGCTTCTAGGGTGTGTCCCTGTGACCATGTTCTGGACAGTCCTGTCCAATGCACTTTCTACCTGCTCTTGGTCCTCCCTCACATCACCTAAAGAAAAGGTTTAAAGAAAGCGATGATCCAGGGAGAGGAAACCTTGGCCAATGATTGTGGTGTGCAGTGGGGTTAAGGGTCTCCAGGAGGACAGCAGCCCTGCCTTTGGAGGCTCCCCGGCTCTGCCATGGCTGCCTGACAGGAACTTCAGGAGGGAAGCTTTATGTTTGCTAATGGTTTCTTGGCTGTTTAGCCCCATGTGTCTGAGCAGAACATGAAGCAGCTGCACTGTGTAGTAGAGAGGGCTATTTACTCCTGGTGATGAGGAATACAAGAAGAAGCGCCAGGGGGAATGTACCTCAAGTCCACACTCCCAATGGCCCACAGGTAGTGCCACTACCTGGGAGGCAACTGTTAAAAGCAAGCCTGGGGGACAGTTTATACTCAAACTGTGACAGCGGTCCCAGCATCTGGACTTCATGGTGGATCTTCTTTCCCCTACCTTACAACAGCTTGGCTGAGTTTCAGGAAGGAAAGGGCATAGCGGGCATAGTAGCACAAGACTCCCACATCTCTCCCCCGGTCCTTCTTTTAACAGTTCTGGGACGGATTAAAAGGAGGTTATTTTCACTGTTTTTTATAACTGAAGGGACAGTGCACAAGCCTGCCTCTGGCCTGAAGGGGACAGTACACAAGCCTGCCTCTGGCCTGAAGGGGACAGTACACAAGCCTGCCTCTGGCCTGAAGGGGACAGTACACAAGCCTGCCTCTGGCCTGAAGGCAGGCGGGCACTAGAGTGACTTCTTCCTGCTCCTGCTCTACTTCTCGGTTATTTGTTTTTTTTTTTTTTTTTTTTTCCACTTTACATCACAAAACTGGTTCTTAATGACGATGGCTGTACCACGGTGGTCTGCAGTTCTGCTTTCCATAGCAGGGGCCTACGGAAGGAGAGGATGAAAGATGATGAATCATGCCCTCTGGCTTCTTGCCAGATGCCCTTAAAATGGCATGTCCTTAAATAGATCCGACCTTTAATAGCTTTTTAAAGATCATGTGGTCTTCATGGGTGTATTCTGTGGTCCTTAATTAAATTTTAGACAAATTCAAACATTTTTGATGTGTGTGCAGGGGTGCGGGGTTGCCTATTTGCCTGTACCTGTGTGCATGTGCATATGGAGGCCAGAGGTCCATGCCAGGTATCTTCTTCAATTGCTTTCCACCATATCTTTTTTTGAAACATGCCTCTCACTGAACCAGGAACTCAACAGTTAGGTTAGACTGCCTGCCTGGTTAGCAAGCCTCCAGGACCCTTCCCTCTGTCTCCCCAGTGCTGGCATCACAGATGCGCCACACTGCCCAGCAGTGGGTGGGTGCTAGGACCTTTGCATCAGGCTTCATGTCCACACAGCAAGCACTTCACTAACCAGGCCATCGTCCTAGTCTCCACTCTTCAGTGTTCTGTGTCACTTTAAATACATAGGAAGATGTATGTATGCCTTGGCTTTCATATCCTACCCCTAAACTCCCAGTGCATTTAAAGAAGACAGGCCCATCTGATGCCTACTGAGGCCTTCCCCTAGGATCATCCCCTGGGCTTCTCTGCTCCAGGCCCTCCAAGGTGAGTGTCACAGATGATATCACATGTAAGCAAAGAAAAGGTATTTTCTATTCACATTGTAGACATTTCCTAGATGAAAGTGAGTGTGACTATATAAAGACATAGTTTAATTATGTATCCCAGGTTTGCCTTTCCTGGTTCCTCCTGCCTGGGCTTCCTGTGTGAGCTCTCATTGGGCCTTTCTCGCACTCCTGTGTTCATATACATCACACATCTTGTCTCTGCGTCCTGCTCCAGACACAGAACTAACTGACTTGCCAAGCTGAAAAGCCCAATACTGATGGAGAAGCTAAGTGCGAAGTATGAATTCAGAATGAAAACTGGAACTATAACTACTAGTATATTTCTTAGTTCCCTCTTGGTTTGTTTGCTTACAAAACAGATGCTCACTATGTTGCCCAGGCTAGCCCCACACCCAGCATCTTCCTGCCTCAGCCATAGAATGCTGGAATGCAGGCACATGCCACTCTGCCCAACCTCTGCTGCTGTGTTGTTGTTTCTTTAAGATACTTCTTTTCTTTTTTTCGGAGCTGGGGACCGAACCCAGGGCCTTGTGCTTGCTAGGCAAGCGCTCTACCACTGAGCTAAATCCCCAACCCCAAGATACTTCTTTTCTTTTTTTAAGATTTATTTTATCTTTGGGGATGATGAGATGGCTCAGTGGGTAGAAGTTTTTGCTGCCAAGCCTGAGGACCTAATTCGGATCCTATAACTCACACGGTGAGAGAGACAACTGTAGCAAGTTGTCCTCAGGCCTCCCTCCACATACATGAGATTGGCTTCAGGCCACCCTCCACATACATACATACATGGGATTGGCTGGCCGAGACATCGGCTGTCCTGTAGGAACTGAGAAGTGATATCCTCAGCCTGTAACCCTCCTTAATCTACAGTATAGAGACGTCGCTGTGGACAGCCCTGGAAGATCAGGGTCTGCCTTGTACACCAAAGGCTACTTTTTAAAAGCTAGAGCTGTCACTGTAGATCTTTGTGAGAAGGTGCCTGGCGGGTCGCACTGTTACAGGTTAGAGGCCTCTGCTGTGTTTGATTTGCAAGTGGCCATTCTCACTGTAAGTTAGAGGTTTCCGTCCCCTTGGCCTCTGAGCCCCACTACTGCCTTGCTGTCTTCTCGGCTGTGCATTTCCATTCACTTACGTGGTGCTGGGGATTACACCCAGGCCCTCAGCAATGATAGGAAAGTTCCTACCACGGAGCTGCGCCACAGCCCTTATCTCTCCAACACTCTCTTCCTCTGCGTGCAAGTTCCTCTTCAGTTCTTTGGTCCTCTTCATGCCCCATTAATGCTTTTTTTTATCAGCGTGGCCACTGCTTCGGAGAGCTCCAAGGTCTCCTTTCCCCTTACTGCCCTACTGTGTCTCCTGGGTGAGTCTACTGAGGACACCGATAGTTTTACTCTTTCACTGAATTTTCTCTCATGACCCCTGCACCCATGTATCAGTGCTCCCATGCCTGTTCTGCCTATTTACAAAGTACCTTAAAGTTAATGCACCCAAAATGTGACTCCTTGTATGTTTAAGCCCTGTTTCCAGGGAGCCCTGCTTCTGTGAAGGTCAGTACAGGTGTTTGGTTCTGCCAAGAGAAGCTAAGGGCTATCCTTGGCACGACATGCACTTACCCTTCATGTATTTAACCTGTTACCAAGTCCATCTGTAGCCTAACTCCCTTTTTCTGCTACCACAGACCTCTACAGTCAGCAGCCCCAGCCTGCCAGGTCCCGTTGACTCTTCTGAGTCCATTCAACCACACTTCACTTGGCAGCCTTCTGTTGGCCCTGGACTGCGTCAGGTCCCCATGTGGGCTTCTGTTTTACTCCTGAGTACCAAGGCCTGACTCAAGGGCCTGGCCTCAGGTGAGGATCCATTGAATGGGCAAATGATCCTCAGAAGGTACAGCCGTATCCCACACCCCTCCTTCTCATGTCAGTCAGCAGCTTCAATTCCCAGGGCCACGTGCTGCCTCACATGTAAGCTCGTGTTTCAGTGCAGACCTGAGGCCATCACTGTCTCCTCAGGTTGTCTGGTCCCCTTTACTTTCTGTTTGTTTAGTTCTTTGAGACTTTTATACAGTGTGTTTTGATCATAACCCCTACACACACACACACACACACACACACACACACACACACACACACACACACACCCTCCCAGATTCATTCCTTTTTCCCTGCCCATTCACTGTGTGTCTTTTTTTCCTTAATGTTTCTATGATAAGCCTTATTTTAGACAACAGGTCCACTTGAGGAGGCCATACTCATCTTGCTGTTTTGACACAAATGGTGATAGACTGGGTCTGCTAGCACCTGCTTCTTTGTAGTGAGTAGACACTCAGGCTCTCCAGGTGTCTCCTAAAGGCTTAGCAGTCGGTCATCAGAGTGGACTGACAGTTACATGTCTCCTTCTCTGACGCCTGGGACAGCTGCTCTCAGTTACGTGTTCAGGAAGTGAGGCCTGGCCCTCCCCCATCTACAAGCCTCACACAGTGGTATTGACTTGGGTTTTTCTGAGTCACAGACAGTTTAAGTTTATACCACCCAGGTGCCAAGAAAACCGCAGATTGCCGTTGCGTTTGGCCATCGTGGGCAGGTGAAATGACAACAGGACTGTATAGGGCAGTGGTTCCCAGACAAGTCTGGCTGGCTTGGCTGTTGACCTGAGAGGGATGCTCAGGTTTGCGCTTGCAAAGACAACATCAGACTGCACCTGCTGCACTCGGTCATCCAGACTCTGAAAGACAGAGTGAGAGGTTGGTTCTGGTGGCAACAGACTTGGTGAAGGCCCCAGGATTTCCTACCCATCCCACTGACCTAGAGCCTACTTTCCGTCCTGCTACGGGACAGATGGTGGCATGTGCAGGGCGGAGCCGTTGGACCTGGGTGATGAAGGGAAAAGCTGTTTCTCTGGTAACTTGGTATGATGTTTTATTATTCAGTGTGTTTCTTCTCCAAGCTGCTTACCATCCTGTCATGGTACCACTGGGCTTCTAACCAGGGCATGAAGAGCTTCACATGTGCACACGTGGGTGGGGTCTTCCCCTCTTCTGTTTCTAGCACTGAGCTTTTTGTTTTCCCTTTGCCAGCAAGCCTAGTGTCTGCAGACCTTTGTAGCCCTGACCATTACAAACAGTGATAGTGGTTGGAGGCAGTAGACCTGCTCTCTCAGGCTTGTGGACTTTTCCCACTTCCTAAGGAGCACCCCTGTGTCCAGACCTAGCATCCCTCCCCACTGAGCGGGAATAGGAGCTCAAGACCCAGCCAGCTTGTCTGCGTTTGGGCTTTATTTTGATCTGAAATGTTATCATCAACTATCAAAAGCGCCTCTCACCTGAAACCCCAGGACCCCTGGTCCATCCAGGAACCATATCCTGTGTCTATTTTGAGGGGAGGAACAGGGTAAAGAGGCACCAGCAGCTTTTCCCCCAGCAGGGTGGGGTTTGTCTGAAGGAAGCCAGCCTTGGCCAGTCAGCTGGGGTGCAAGAGTTTCTGCTGTGAGGCACAGTGAAGCCAGGCACGTCCACAACCCTGTGAGAACTGCTGTGTCCTCAGGAGCAAAAGAGGGCACCGACACAGGAAGAAGAGGTTTGTCTTTCTCCAGCAGTCGGTGACCTCGAGTGAGATACTGCCACTGGTCTGCAAGCACTGGACTGAGTGTCACTGAGACACTTCCTGCCCTGTTGTCTGTATGAGGCCTGTGCCTCAGCTTCTGCGTCAGTCACTTAGATGCAAATCCTGGAAGCATGGAAAGGACTTTTCTTTTCTTTTTTTCCTCTTTTCACTTTAGTCCCATTAGCAGACTTTCCCCCTTGGCATTCTATAAACAAAAGACCTTTCATTTTCGTCTCGTACTGGACCTTGTACACCATGCGGTTTATCAGGCCTGCCCATTCATTGTCTTACAGACCATGTAGGCAAGCTATGCAGCAGTGAGGACTCACCCTCAAGCTATCGCCCTCTTTTAAGACTGCTCCAGGGTGAGCTGCCCAGTGGTAGAGCATGGCCTAGCATTTGTGGGGACCCCCAGCCCAGCGCTGCAAAAATGACAGTAATAGAAAACTCTAGCTAAGGAGGACTTAGATGCTTCTTTTTGTGGTATTTGAGACAAAAGTTCCAGTTCCTGTGACCTCTTCTGCTGCCCAGAACCCTGGGTTGGTGTTTCATCTCCAATGGAGCTGGCCACCCTCGATGTCTGCTAAGAGTCAGACGGGAAAAGAGACAAGAGAGGCAACTGCACAAGAGTGTGTGTCTACGCTCGTGGACATCTATGTCTAGGAGGGGGGTGTCTTCTGTAGGCAGCTGTTACCCATCGTTTATTTCAAGGTGACTAGAATATCATCAGAAACCCCTTTGGGATAGTAGCTATTACCGGAGCAGAGACTGTGGGAAGGGGAGGAGGAAAATGGCCAGAACAGAAAAATGGTCAGTATGGTACCAAGACAGAGGCTTCTAATGAGACCCAGGCATTTGGGGAAGAAAGATACCATGGGGTGGGAGCACCCTTCAGTTGCTATTCAAGGCACTTTGGCCACCACCAACTTACTCCTCCCATTCTTCCAGGTCTGGTCAGATTGCTGTCCTTCTCCAAACAAGTTTATAATGGTTGAAGTCAGCTGCAGAGGTGGAAAACAACAGGTAGTCAGGTTACCCATTGCTGTTAGAGCCGCTACACTTAAAGGTGTGCTTGATGAAGGTGCTGCCAGAGGGCAGTGTTCTGTGCACACTGTCAGGGGCAAGAAAATGCACTTGGTGCTGTAGCTGATGAGAGAGAGCTTGGCCCTGTAACTGCTCCATGAAGAGACCATGTAACTCAGTTAGACACTGGCCAGCATGGGACAGCCTCTCAGCTCAGAACTTGGTCTCCAGTGTTTTTAAAAAGTACCTGTCCTTTTATAAAAGAAGTGAGAGTGATGAAGTGCTTTGCCAGCTGTGAAACTGTAGCTCACATAGCTGTGGAGGTGTTGGTGTTACCTGGGGACTTCTCTCATTCGTGGATGGATTTCAGAGGCTGCGTGGTTTGCCTCACAGTGAGATTGGACTTTGTTGCCTCACGAGGTTGACTCAGTGCACTTGAAGGTGGCATGTGATAAACTAAGATGTGAAATGAGGAGTGGGGGAGTCTTCATGTCGTGTGTGCCAAGGCCTGATGGCTTTGGGGTGCTTTACACCATTAGTGTGCACGTCAGTCCCTGTGCATGCCTACCTCTGAGATGCAGTGGCTAGAAGGATGGAGATGTTGTTGTTACTGTACCCCTCCCTTAAGCGGACCAGGGAGTTTATTGAAGTTCCTTAGAGGAACATGAGTGAGGGGTATCTGACTGGACCGTGGTCAAAGGCAGCAGTGTTATCAAAAATGCCCACTCTCATGTTGACTGTTCACCAAAGCCAAATCCGTGCAGCTCCTTACACTACTTGCAGGCAGATAGGAGAGTCTCCTTAGTAGTGTGGCTGGTGTTTGCCACAGAGTCTTAAAGTGGCTGTATATCCCAAGCTGACTTTGAACTCAGTCTACCTGAGTATCAGGATTACAAGTGTGTGCTACATTGCCTAGCTTAAAGACCTTTTCAGTGCTTTAATAAACAAGAGGAAGCTCACTACCCAAAGACTATACATGGACTGACCCTGGGCTCTGACCTCATAGGTAGCAATGAATATCCTAGTAAGAGCACCAGTGGAAGGGGAAGCCCTGGGTCCTGCTAAGACTGAACCCCCAGTGAACTAGACTGTTGGGGGGAGGGCGGCAATGGGGGGAGGAGGGGGAGGGGCTAGGGGGATGTTGGCCCGGAAACCGGGAAAGGGAATAACATTCGAAATGTAAATAAGAAATACTCAAGTTAATAAAAAAAAAAAAAAAAAAAGAAAGAAAGAAAGAAAAGAAAAGAAAGAAAAAAAAAGGAAGCTCACTGGTCATCGCTCACATCTGGCAGTCTGTGTTGTTACCACAGCAGGCCATGTGTGAAGCAGCTTATAGATTATGTCTGAGGCCCAGGCCTTACTACACAGGAACACAGAACTGATGGGTAGATCGATGGGTGGGATGGGCAACCCATAAAAGACCTAGTGACGGTCACAGGGTAAGCACTGAGCATGGCCCATAGCACACTCTGGTTCCTCTAGAGTGAGGTCATGGGATGGGATAGGGGTTGGGGGGTCAGTGTCCTACCTTCTTGAGAACTGAGAAATCACACTTCATCCCGTTTTTTCCTTTCCCTCAGAATATCGACATCACAAACTTCAGCAGCAGCTGGAACGATGGGCTGGCTTTCTGCGCACTTCTTCACACCTATCTCCCAGCCCACATACCATATCAAGAGCTGAACAGCCAAGAGAAGGTGAGCCGAAACCAGGGATGGTGCCTTGTCGGTGGGCCACTCGTTCCAGCCTTGCCTCACAGTAGCCTGTCCTGGCTCATTCCCCTGGATTCCTTGTTTATACTTCAGCCAGCCAGTCCCGGGTCCACCTATCGCCCCTGTAACAGCATTCCTAGTGGGAGTAGTTGGCTCTCTTTGGTTGGCAATATTTAGCCTCAAGGGCTTTAAGAAGTCCCAAAGAAAGATAATAGTGACATGATTGGTCAGGGCAGTCCAGCTAGCCTAGGCAGCCTCCTGTCACCTCAGGACCAGCACTTCTGTTCACAGCCTATCGTAGTACACCATGGAACTCAGCAATGACAGTCTTGTATCCAAGCTATGGTTCAGGGTACCCCACTCTAAAGGTCCTTCAGGCCCCTGCTTTCTTTTATGGTGGCCCAAGCCCTGTAGGGACCCTGCACAGGGGAGAATGGTCTCTGGATAGCTGTCTGCAGCTTTCAGAGTGGGAAAACAGTAAGTAGTGCTGGAGCTGGCTGCAGAGGAGAGCCAAGGCCCTGAGGGCTAGGGTCTGCCCTGCATGATCTTCCGCTTTCCACACACCCCACTGACATGATCTCTCTTACAGAAAAGGAACTTCACCTTGGCTTTCCAGGCAGCTGAAAGTGTTGGAATCAAATCCACTCTGGTAAGCCCCTCACTGAGGTTTTGCTGACAGTGAGTGCCTAGGAAAAGTGGTCATGGCTGGACTGGACTGAGGATGTGAACACTCACAGGATCTCAGTGCTGTACCAAATGATTCTCTTGAGGAATTATCCAAAGGAATAAGCAGCTTTGGACCCCAGTCCCAGCAACCTTATATGGAGCTGCTCTTCATGGTTGTCTGTTCATGAGCAGAGTCTGTAGGTTCAGGGAAAGTGTCACAGGGCTGTGCTGTGTGCCCTCTGTCAGTCTGCAGCAGTAGTGGCTCAGCCTGTGGATCGAGACTCCTCTGGGGGGTCGAATGACCATTTCAGTTGGGTCGCCTAAGACCATTGGAAAGCACAGTTATTTGCATTATGATTTATAACGGTAACAAAATTACAGTTATGAAGCAGCAATGAAAATAATTTTATGGTTGGGGTCACCACAACATGAGGATCTGTGTGAAAGAGTCACCACTGGTCTAGAGGGTGAGGGTCAAGAGCCCAGAAGCTATCCGGAAGTGGACAGCACTGCCCATAGTTCCTCACAGGGGCCATAAGAAGGTGCTGAAAATGTTGCTCATGATGCAAAACCCAAGTTGTGGAAATGGGGGCCTTTCTTAGGCTTCTACCCCGTCCCTGCTGGGCTCACAGACAGACATCTGTCTGCTCTTGCTGTCCTCTGCATGCCTACCACATCTAGATGCAGAAGGATGCTTCTGCACCTAGAAGGACTTGCTAGAGTAACAGTGACAGTGCCCAGACCTGTTCCTGCTCAGGGCTATGTACAAAAGAAAGGATCCAGTGGAACCAGAACATTCTTAGGATCCTAGGGGACCTGCAGGTCTCCAGGTCTGTCTCCTTAGCTAAAGGTACCCATTACCTTGACTTGTAGCAACTGCATGGGCCAGGAAGAAGTACTTACAGTAATAGTTATACCGTGACAGTGTTCACCTATAGTGTGTCTTCGAAACTCAGAAAATCATGCTTGCTTAGGCTAGCCTTTATCTGGCTGTGTAGGAAGAGATCAGATACATTGTAGTAGGACATTGCACACCATGTACAACGTGTTCATTAAAAAAAGGCTAGGTATTTCAGCCTAACCAAGAAGCTTATAGTCAAGATTTGTTCACAAGCCAACTGACTTGTTTGCTGTCTTAACTTGCTCAGGACAGCCCTTCTCATCCCGTGTGCTCAGTGGCATTTCTGGGTTCCTCGAGTGTGGAACGGTCTTCTCAGACTACCTGGCCCTGCCCTTTAGTTGCTACAGGCCCTTGTGACAGGTGCTGAGACCCCAAGGGCGGGAGCCGCTCTATTTCCACCACAGGCCACTTGTTCTCTTCACAACGCAGCTAAAAAAGAAAGTCTTTATAACTCGACACACCATGATGCTGTGAGCCCTAAAGTGTCTCCAGAGAACAGCCTAGAAAGAACCTAGAAGTCTGGGGAGAGTTTCCACTTGATAAGCTGTGGCTGGGGTAGAGGAGACCCTAGTGGGACAGAAGTGTGACACTCAGTAAGGAGATGCTCACGGGGCCACTGGAGTAGAGCGGCTACTGGAGGCCTGTCCTCTGAAGAGGCAGTACGCCTTGGACTAAAGGCTGTCTGCTGCTTACTGGGACTAAAACCCATTGGGGTGGCTTGTGAGGGTAACAAGTCCTAATTAAGCTCCTTCTCCACAGGACATCAATGAAATGGCACGCACTGAACGGCCGGACTGGCAGAACGTAATGCTGTATGTCACAGCCATCTACAAGTACTTTGAAACCTGAGCACACCGGATGGCTGCTACCAGCTAGGGACCTCTGCAGTCACCAAGTGACAACACCATTAGCTAGAACCCCTAAAGCTTTCAGCGACTCTGGGCCTCCCTGCAGGGAGTGTGCCCAGCTCTAGGCCTCTGCATTGGAACTGGAACTGCAGACCAGGGCTCTTCGACGTGGCTGTCCTCGGGATCAGAACACAGCACACCGCCGGCCTTCTTCCAGAGACCGTCTAGCTCTAACTAGCCCTGGAGTGTAAAAACACAAAGGCTTGTGCCTGGCTCATCCTGGGAAATGGGATTAAGTTGTGGGAGCCACGGGTCAGTGAAAGCTAAAGCTATCGAACTTCTTGACTGTCATCCGTGGGATTCCCAGTGCTGGGACAGAGCTGGCCTTGGTCCCTTCATGTGGGCCTGGGTTCTAGGAGTGAATCAGAGAAGAGGGTCAGTACCCCTTCCGTGCGAGGACCGTCCTAACCACTGCGGTAACTTAGCAGTGTTAAAGGCCAGCGCAGAGGCCCACAGCCAGTTGAGTCTACACGGCCACCAAGCAGATTTTTGTCAGTCTCAAGAAGCAGGTGGCACACCCAGTAGGTGCTCAGCCTCTAGCCTGTAGCACCAAGGAAAAGACTGGTCACACGGAGTCTCTCATTAAAGTTGTTGTTTTATTATAAGCAATATTGGTGAAATAGCTCCTATTCTGTTAGTACCAAAGTTAATTGCTTTAGTAAGCATAGAAATAAAAACATAATGTGGGCATTAGCATGGTGAGAGTGAGGATTCGTGCAGTAGGGACAAGAGGACGTGCTTTAGGGGGCCAGAGACTCAAGTCACACTGATAGCTGCCCCAGGGCAGGAGTTCAGACAGTGCCTTAGCCCTGCACCAGGACAGCTGAGCCTACACCTGCATGGGTGTCCTGCATGTTGATGGGGACTCTAGGAGAGGTGGCTCCATGCTGTGCCTGGGCTATGGGGCCCACACCATGAGCCAAGGCCTTAACTCGGTTCTGTTGATTTCTGCCTGGAATTGAGCAGCCCCTTTTCAAGAATAGGAAGCCCTTATTTCATGTGCCTGACAACAGAAGCCATTGTTTGGACAATGTCAAGACCTGTTGCTTCTGGGATACACTTGTTTGTCACCTGCAAACACCATGCAGAGAATGGCCATCAATAGAAATGGGTTCACAGCCTCAATAGCAGGATGGTGGGAATGTCTCCCAGGAGGCACGCCAGTCCAAACCTGGACTGAGTGGGGTTCTGTATTCAAACATGCTCCAGACTGGGAATTTGTCGTATCTGTGGAACGTAGAGAAGGAAGCATTTTGAAAGTACTTATTAGGAAGTGGGCTGCGTCTGTATGTGTTGCCATCAGATGGTCAGTCCCACCCTGCTTACATGTCCAAATCTGGCAGCTCATGCTGCAGAGTATTCCAGAAGACCCCTGTTAATCCACCTGTCCCGGTGCCTCTCTGGTCCTCCTTGGCCTAACTCTGTTCTTGCTCTTGTTCTGCTGATGAGTTCCTGTCAGGGCCACTGACTGTCCAAGTGAGTCTCCACTGCATTCCTGAGCTTCCAGCCTCTGCTATATCTGCCTTCACTGAGGCCCATCCACTGTGCACCGAGGTATTTGATCTGAGGCCAGGTTTTATTTATTATCATGAAAAAGGGTTGTCTTGTTAAAGAGACTTTCCTGGGCTTGCAGTTCACAACTTCTGTTCCTCATGCCAACATAGAAATTACCAGAGTTTTCTGAAAAGAGTTGGAGTCAGTCTGCTGCTGCTGTATCTTCATATATAGATAACATTCTGCAAGGCCTGGGACCAGAGGAAACATTTCTATTCTGCAAGGCCTGGGGCCAGAGGCAGGGCCTGATGATGGGCCGGAGGAGACTCTCGCCCCCCACCACACACACACTTGGTGCCCATCACAGCCAGGGTCAGGCTGCCCATGTTTGTGTGAGGGTCCACAAGTGTCCAGCTGTCTCCAGACCGTTGCTTTTTGTCTCCTCCAATAGCCCCTTAAAGAGCACTGTTGGGCATGCTCGGAGACAGCCATGTGCTATTAAAAGTAGTACTTGGGAGTTGTTAGAATGACTGTCTCCAGTGCATGCACGAGGCCCTTGGTTGACCCCCACGACCACATACACTGAGTGTGATGCATACCTGTAATTCTAGTACTTGGGAAACGGAGGCAGGAGGGTCATGAGTTCAGTGTTACTGTTGGTACACGGTGTGTTTGATGCCAGCCCTGGCATGTGAGAGACCCTGTCCCCTAAGAAGGTGATACTTGGAGGTTCTCTCATTCTAGGGCTGCTTCCTGGGAAGCTCCAAGATGTAAGCTCGCCTCTCTTTCCTAAAGCACAAGCTTCACTACAAAAGGGCCAGTTACCTTTCTACTGTTGTCAGTCATGGCTTCTGCTGATGAATGATACTTTGTCGTTTTGTTCTAGTAAATACTCTTGAATGTATTCCATTGTCATGATTTCATTTCCGAGTTAGTTTTCCCTCTCTGCTGTCCCTCTGACCTCACACAAATCAGAGCTCTCAGCCCTCCGGTGGAATTGGAGTGGAAGACATAGGTCTTCCACCTGCTACAGCACCCTGCCATGTGTGCCCAGGTAGGTCTGCACAGAGGGAGGAGGAAACCGACGAGCCTAGAGGTTCCGGCCTGCCCTTAAACCACATGCTAACTGCAGCAGGTCTCAAGATCCCGTCTTAGAGCCAGCATTTCCCACAGCAGTCTCTGCATGAGTGAAGCCTCTAGCAGAGCCCACACATACGCTCAGGATGTCCCAAAGGTTTTTATTGTGTTTTCTTTTTATAAATGTTAACTTCGTAGAGATGGATGGCAGGGTGTGTAAAATTATAGGGGTGGGGATTTCTCCCTAGAGGCAGCTATATAAGTAATTCCCCCCTGTGCATCCTTTTAGTGCTGGGGCTCAAACTCAGTGATAGACAAGTACTGTGACCCTAAGCCGTACCCCACTCACTGGTACTTCTTGTGCGCAGTGTTTTCAAATCCAGTGCGATCAGCTTAGACAGTGCTGTCTTTCAGCTTTGCACGTATGGCATGCAGAAAGATGTCTGTGGGCTTACCACCTGCACTCCGGGTATCCATGGTGAGTTACCTGGGCCTGCTACTCTCCAGGACTGGGGGTCCCAGGGAGGCCCAAACCCCTGCTGGCCTGAGCTTGGATATGTTCTCAGAGTGCCCACAAGCTATGGCCTCAGTGAAAACAACACTGCAGGCCAACCCATGAGACCCTACCTCAAGCCTGGAGTGAAGTGCCTACGATGAATTCTTGGAGCAGTCATGGCAGAGGCTGGACAGAGGGTACTCCAGCTCTTCCTCAGTATCCGAACACTGGATCTGTGTCCTAAGCAAGACCGAACTTGCTGTGTGGCAAGAAGAGCGCTGACCTTGCCTGTGGCTCTCTGGTCTGTCCCCGAGACAGCGTGGGCCCCTTCAAAGGAGGTTTTCCTCAACCCTACCCACTCTGTGTCATATGCTGGCCCCCAGGGGTTCCTGTGTAACCTAGTTTATCTGCCAGGAGCCCCACGGTGACACATCTTTATCATAAACCTATTATTGCCTGTACCTTGATTAGGGGCTGGGGGAGGGCATTCAGTGCTTCTGTGAGAGGCAGCAGTAAAGGAAAATAGATTCCTAGGAAGAAAGGTAACGTTCCCCAGACCCCTGGACCTATATAACCTCTGGGAGTCAGGGCACCCAATAGCCAGCTCCTTCCCCATCCTGACAGAGTTAGCACTTCCCAAAGTCTCAGGATAGCCAGGGGTGGGCAGCAACTTTATTGTTTGTATCCCTCCAGTGGGAAGTGGTCAGATGTGAACAGTCTCAGGCTACCATGTGAGGGCGGAGTCCCGGACTGCTGTGACTATTCTGGTGGAAGTCTGACAGCAGCAGGTTGGATCCCCCAGGAGGCCATGTGGGGACAGAGAGGAAGCCACACTTCTAGAGGATGAATTGGCATGAGAGTGGGTCAGAGGCGCGTGGTTTACTCACAGCAGGGTGGGAAGACTGGTCTTCCACACAGAAGTTCCTAAAGGGCGTCTGCTGTACCATGTGTGTGAGGAGGGGTAGCAAGGCCTCTGCAATTTGGGAAGCGAGTCCTAAAAAGAGGGAGAACACGATCTCAGGATTCTTGGTGCGAGCATGTGTGCTCTGCATACGGTTTTTGCATGGGCTGGACCTCAGGGTCCTCCTCAAGATGGACCCCAACATTTGGATATGCTGGAACTGTTCTGACTTCTGCAGGATCCCACTGCCAGCCATCCTCTAATGCAAGGGAGCCATACTGGGTCCTAGGACTGAAGCACAAGGATGGGGAGCACAAGGAGGAAGCTTAGGGCCATCCTTGGAGGTGGTGAGGACCCTAGTGTAAGGACCTGCAGAGTGCTGTCACATTCTACCATAGGGCCAAGCAAGACAGCTGCACACACCTCAGCTGTTTTCCTGTCTACGTTACCACACCAGATTAGCTCCAAGGTTGACGACTGGCTAGCTGCTCTCACCCCAGTGGGAAGAAGTGGGTGTAGGATGGAGTATTTTCCCATAACGTTACAGGCTGGGAGGGATTGCCCTCCCATCTGGCGTGCTTTGGACTTGTACACACAGCCCCTAGTAGCCTTTGGACATGGCTGCTCGCTCTGGCATTATTTTGCCTTTTCAGGGTGTCCCTCTGAGGGTGAATTGAGCCTCTTGCTCACAGGAAGAAAATTGAACACTTAGGGTGGCCTGAGGTTCTTGGGGGACTTGGCCCAGGGCCCACTAGGTCCATGGTCCTAGTCTTGGCGTGTCTTGTTCCCCGATGTGGCTCAGCTGGCCCTAGAGCGAACAATGAGGGCCAGAGGCCACACAGGTGCATCCTGGGCAGGAACAAAGGGCTGGGGATAGGGTGGGGGAGTAGTCTGAGCGTGGAATTCTGGAACATGACAGAGCCCAGCTGGCCCCATGGTTAGGGCTGAGGAGTTGGGATCTGGACCTGAGTAAGGGTGGGCAGCTGTAAACTTCAAAGACTGCCTGAGGCTGTACAGACAAACCAAAACGCAGAGCTAGAAACCAGGCTTCTGAGGGCTACGTGCACTGTCTAGGGGCAGGCAGGACCCACACTAGGAGCAGGCCTATACCTTCTACCTTTGAAGCCTTTTCAGGGAGGCTCCTGTTTGGTCTCAGCCCACGTAACTGGGAAGGGAGCCCAGCCAAGACCAAAGCGAACCTTTATTAGCTGGGAAAGCCCGAGCCACCTTCTTGTGGCTCAGCACAGCTTCATGACAGACACGTGGGCCTACGGAGCTGATGCCAAGCAGGCTTTGACTGTCATGGCCACAGGGCACAGTTTCTATGGTGAGATGCTACCTGTCAGAACCAACCTAAGGTCGACAGCAAGGGCCAGTGGCTTTGTTTTCCTGAGGACCAGGATTGGAAAGAGGCCTTACTCCCTGAGCCAGGCAAGACCCTCTGGCCCAGTGGTTCTCAAACTCCCTAACAGCGCGACCATTTAATAGAGTTCCTCATGTTGTAGTGACTCCCCCAACCATAAAGGCATTGCTGCTTCGTAGCGGCAATTCGCTGCTAGTGTGGATCATAATGTAAATATTTCTGGAGATGGAGGTTTGCTAAAGGGATTGGGACCCACAGGTTGAGAACCACTGCTCTATGGGGGGTGGGGAGGGGAGAAAGGTGCTGGGTCCTGGGATTGGTTGAGAGAGAAGCATCAGAAAACAGGAGGGACCCCCAGAACTGGCCTCTACTTCATGAGTTCCCATATCCCCTTCAAGGGAGATTTTCAGGATAGTCATTCCACACGAGCCTGACAGGGAAGCATGGTATTGCTCCCCCATGAGGAGAACTCAGAAGCGAGGGTGCAGAGTCCGGTTTGAGAACAGGCTGCAGCTTGGTTGTGTCTCATCCTCACCCCTATGCTACTAGCTGCCGGGCAAGTTTTAGAGGTGTCTAAGCAGAATAATGACATCCCTAGAAGGCAAAACACAGCAGTGTCAGGGAGGCCTTGGAACTGGTCCTACTCGATAGTTAGAGGCTTCTTAAGCAGGGGGATAGAAGCTGAGATAGCAGTGCCCCGTGCTCCCTCCAGAGGGTCTCAGGTTTAATTCAAATTGCACGAAGGTCCCTGCTCTAACCAGATCTATAGACGCACAAACACGCACACAACACCCTCCGCGCTACAGATGCTGAAGGACCCATAGAGGGTCTGGGCTCGTCAAATGGAAAACAAAAGGTCAGACCTTGGAGGGATGAGCCGGGAGACTGCAGACCTGGTAAGTGACAATCACCAGTCAAAGGCTCCTCCGAGGGAGGGCTGGGCGCCTGCAGTCACCATGTACCTACTTCTAAAGAGATATTCTTTCCCATCCCGATCGATCGCGGACTCCCGGGGTCTAGCCTGGCCCTCAGCTAGCCCTCCACACACTTTTCTCTAGAGGAACCATGGGTTCCAAGAGGTTCCAGAAGACAAGGCTCCAGAAAGGCCTTGGCCATTGATGCCTGGGTGTGTGAAGGGCTTGTCCTGCTGCGAACAGATTGAGATCTGCAAATCCTTCCAGAGACAAGATTCCACGAAGACTCCGGGGTCCAGCCGCCTCCGCCTCCGGTACAGCGGTCGTGAGAGGAGGAGGGTCCCGGCCCCGAAGTCTGAGAGTCCGAGTTAAGACTGTGAGGCAGTGGCACTCCTTCCTCGCTCAGTAGTTCAGAGAAGTAGGGGTGTGGGGGAGGAGTCACGGTTTCACAGGCATCAGAGATGTAAGAACTGTGAAGGACACCCCCACCCCCACCCCACCCCCGGCCTACAGTTGGGTGTGGAGTAGCTTGTGGAGTAACAGCACCAGGGCAGCTTAGCTGAGGGACCAGAGTGGCACAGGCAGCCTGATGCCTTGTGGAGGAACCAGCGGAGAGGGGTGGGGCGCCAAGGCTTCATGGGTGGGGGCACTCGGGTGGGGGTGGGAGTGGCGCTGGAGGAGGCGGTCAGGACGCGTGGACTTGAAGCGACCACGTTGGGGAGAAGGGTGCTTTGCTGCGGGTCCCATCACCACCTAGTTAGCCCTCCCAGGGACATTTCCTCCAGTTCCCGCCTCAGGGCCTCGGTTTCCCCCAGCAGCGGGGCGGGGCGGGAGCAGCGCTAGTTTCGAAGTCGCCTGCAGGGTGCGCCCATGAGCGGCGCGGCCGGAGCTGGAGCCTGAGCGGCAGCTGAGACGGTGGGAGCCAGAGCAAGAGGCAAGTCAGCGGGGGTCCTGGGTCCCGGGGACCCTGGGGGTCCCGGGTGGGTGTCTTGGCGGTTATGGCGGTCGGAGGCTGCGGGGCCGGGAGGTCTGAGCGGACCAGGGCCATCCCGCCCCTCAGAGCGTCCGCCGCTCCCTGCGACCCTTCCTTCCTGCTGGAGGAGTCCGCGGGTACCGAGGTCCGAGCCTGCCCTGGCCGCTTCGGGAGCAGTCGCAGCCGGGGTCCTCGGCGCGGTCACATCCCAAGCGCGGTGCCATCGGGGCGGTCCTCAGCGACCGGAAGGTGCCTAAGGGCAGGTAGGGAGGAAGGGGTTCGAGTAAGGCAGGGTGGCGGGATGCCTTACAGTCATCTAGACCCGCAGGCGACGCGCGGCCACAGCCGTCGATTTGTCCCCCGCGCGGAGGACTGAACCTGCAAGCGCACAAGTCCCTTTAGGGCGCGTCCCTGCCAAAGCTAGGCTGCGGACGTCGAGGCGCGGCCGGAGGTAGGCGGGTCAGACTCCCTGGTTAGGGGTTCAAGCGGGCACCAGGCTACAGGCGCAGCAAGAGCAGGGGAGTTTGGAACCCGGGGGAGGGGAG
This sequence comes from Rattus norvegicus, assembly GCF_021556685.1. Classification (NCBI taxonomy): domain Eukaryota; kingdom Metazoa; phylum Chordata; class Mammalia; order Rodentia; family Muridae; genus Rattus; species Rattus norvegicus. The sequence continues at coordinate 14,106,731 of NC_141553.1, read as the reverse complement.
CATCCTGTTGACTGTGGTGGCGGGAACTCGAGTTAGGGCACTTCGGGGAGTCCAGAGAACAGCAGGGTGGGTGAGCGCTTAGGGGTTCCTAAAGCAGGGGTAGAAATGGCGGCAACGGTAACCCGTTCCCTCTCAAGGGTTTGGCAGAGGATGGGCAAGGGCTTTGGAACCTTTAGACCAATTTTGCCCGCCCATGTAATGGGAGGAGCAGGGATTCACAGTGGTCCAGAGCGGCAGAAGCAACAGCCAGGCAGTAGCCAAGGTTCCCAGGGCAGGCAGAGCATATATTCTCTTTATGTCTAGGAGGGATTTGGACCCCTCTCCTTACCCAACCGGAGACCGCACCCTGTCTCCCGGAGATGGGAGCCTGTTCTCTGTCCTACCTGGAACTCCATGCTGGTTGCCCTGAACTCTGCCTTTGTACTCCCAGACCCTGTGCACCTTTTAGGAGATTGCCCACACCCAACCAAGGATGTCCTTAGTGTCAGGACCCTTAAGATGATGATGGAGAGGTTCTTTGAAATGCGGGGTTGGGAAGGCTCTGCTTGTTTGGTTCTGTAGTCGCTCACTGCTCAAAGACTGGTGGTGGGTCCCTGAGTTGTGGTGTCAAGATCTCAAAGCTCAGCCCTTGCATTTTTGGGACTTCCCAGGTTCTCTCAAGTTCTGGTATCTCTTGGGCAATCCCTAGCCAGTGTGCATTCCCTCAGAGGCTGACCATGACTGTTCTGGGCTGGGCTAGCCTCCCTGTATGATCATGGCTTGAAGTTAGGCTAAGGTCAGCCCACACAAGTAGTATGAGGCAAACTGTGGGCCAGGCAAAAGAAACAGTGAGTGATCTCCAGTGTCCTGCTGGGAATCCTTTTTCCCATCTGTAGAATGATGGCGTAATGGCGAACACACAAGGGTATAGAGGAGGAGAGAGGGGTGGGAAAGAGATAATCTTTGGTCGGGTGTGGGAACCAAGTTTAGAGGAAGGGATGATGGCAGTGGTGGCAGGGGTGTGTGTTATGGTCGGGTATGTTAGAGGGCAAGTCATCGGGCTCTGTTCTTAGGTTGGGTAACCCTGGAAGGAGAAGCAGAGATTACTATGAGCAGAAGGAAGTGTGGACGAGAATTGGTTTGGGAGCAAGCGTGTGGTTTCAAGGCCTGTAAGCGGGGCCACAGTCCCTGGTGAGTCTCCGTTGTCGCCTGAAATCAGCAGATCTTGCCTCTAACCTGCTCCTCCCTGAGTTACCTCTCCCGGCAGAAGCTAGAGCCCAGCCGTCTTTTGGTACAACCCAACCCGGGCCCTGAGTAGTGTGTGCATAGGAGAGTGGAGGACAAGGCATCTGGAGAGTTGGGCACAGGTAGGAAACATTTTGGTGAATGTGATGGAGAGGTGAGGATTTTGCTACAAGCGGGGACTGAGCTGGTAAAAGAGAATGTCTCCAACTGCCAGGGAGGAATCTGGGCTCTGGGACACCCTGGGGACCACGCAGGGTAGATCACGGAATGGGGAAGTCAGTGTAGGTTGGAGAGAGCAGATGTGGTACAGAACTTGAGAATTGGGTTCCACACTGGGACCCCAATAATAGAAGATTAGGGGTACCGAGAGGAGCCCCTTGGAGACTGCTCATGCCCAGAGCAAGGCCCGGACCCTGAGGTAGGGAAGAAGGAGCTATGTAGTACCGAGAGGGAGGCTGCGGTCGTGAGATCCTGCCAAGTGTCAAGCCGGGATGGAATGGGAGAGAGAAGCTACCCTCACTCCCGGCCTAGGAAGAGGGGGGACACTAGGAAGACAGGACTTGTGCAGCTTTCCAGGGCAGCCTCTAACTTTATGTGTCATGTCTCCGTTCAGAGAGTCTAGCTGCAGGAATCTTTGCTTGTGGCCTCACAACGGCCTCCGGGAGCTGGGAGCCAGGCCCCCGGCTAGCCTGGGCAGAGGGACAGTGACAGGGTTCACGTGGATCATACTCATGTTGGTCCAGTACAGCCTGTTCTTTCCCTTCAGCCTCTATGGCTGTCCTAAGGTTACGGCAGCAAGCTTGCATCCCTCATTTCTAGTGTACAGGCTAGCCTCCTGGCGGGGTTCCACCCAGGGTTTGCTTGTTCTCTTCCCAGGAGGCACAGGAGTTGAGCCTTTCACGTGACACTCCTACCATGGCCCGTGCACATGGGAGAGGCCAAGGCACAGTGGGGAAAGTCTGGCATGACCTTGCGTGGAGCCCACCTGGGCTGCTCCCACTGCAGGCTGCTCTCCCAGTATTTCTGTGAGGCCTGGATCCAGGGAAGGGCTTTATCCGCAATGGATAAATGGTACCTGAGGTAGGACTGGGGACCTGTGGTTCTCTCTGGCTACCAGATCTAGGCAAGTGGGGATGTCAAAGCCCATCCTAAGGTTCTTAGTGGGAGAGAAGGGAGATACGACTGGCCAGTGGCCTTTGAGTCTAGGGCCTGGGACTCTAGACTGAGGTAGCCTGGGTCCTGGCTGGTGGTAGAGATGTCATTTAGAAGGGCGAGCAAGTGCCCTGGCCTCCAGAGAGCTGCAGAGAACTGGTTCTCCCTTCCTGCCCACATCCTGTCCTCAGGAACACAACAAGCAGCCACACGGCCCCTCCCACTCATGGCCGTTGGGGGAGGGACTTACTGGTCACCTGCTTGAGACCTTGGGGCCCAGCTTTTATCAGGTATTAGAATTTGGGTGCTGTACAACTCTAGAGGGATCCAGAAGGGAAGGATGGGGAAGGGAAGGGAGAACAAGACCCCGATAGTCCATGCGGCATTAGGTAGCCTCAGGAGGGACCCGTCCTGGTGACTGGTGTGTGGCAGGTTTGGGGGGGTTCTTCCTGTAAGCTCCAGTTACTTCTGAGCCACTATATGGCTGCTCTTTTGGTTGGGGGGAGGTTCCGGTCCGTCCTTCTATGACTCTGTCTTGGTGTCATTCCCCAAACCAAAGGACAGACGTTGGAACTCCTCCATCTAAACTTTGCCTCTGATTCCAGTACGAATGACCAAGTGTTCTCTCTTCCATCCACCGTTGCCTTGGTCCTCAACTCCCTGCAGGTCCAAGGCTTTGTCAAGCCCGTTCAAGACTTTGTGCTTCTTTCTCTTCTCCGCTCTTGTGTGCCAGCGAGCCTGATACCTGTCTCGTTCTTGTTTCGGCTCTTCGTGTTTGAGTTATCGAAATCAGTACTGCCCAGGCTAGACCTTCCCCTCCCGTGGGTTCCGTGTTTGGCATTTTTATTTTTATTTCATGCCTCCCCTTTCCCCCCCTTTTTTTGAGGCAGGGTGTCACTATGTAGACCAGGCTGGCCACCACCTCAAAGAGACCCACCGAGCAGTCTCTGCCTCCAGGGTGCTAGGATTAAAGGTGTACACCGCCTCTTCTATGGTCTCAGTTTCCTTGCGTTCTGAATTCTGGTTCGTGGCTCATCTGAAGTGGGAGCCAAGGTCCTAGGGTCAGGGCATGGCCTGAAACGACTTCTCTGCCACCAGCTAGGACCCAGGCAATCTGAACCTCTAAGGGGGCAGCTGTCATTGAAGAATTCCCAGGGTTCTTGTCCTTTGAGACTTCTGCAGGAGACCCCAGGACTGAAGGGAACAACAGTGGCAGCCAATAGAGTTCCTGTGACACAGAAAACTAGGTAGCCAGTGAACATTGTCCCTGTGAGGAAGAGGCAGCCTGGGGTGATGACGCATGCCTGTGAATCTGGCATATAGCTGATAGAAGCGTAAGGATCGAGAGTTCAAGACTATGCCTGGTGGCTAGCCTGGGCTACAAGAGACCTGTCTCAAAACAAAAAGGATACGACTTGGGATTCTAGAGCCCAGGAAGAAGCCCACTGACGCTGCAGTGGGCAGTGTCTGCTGCCCTGTTCCCTCTGCCGCTTGGCCGGAGCAGGGTCCGTATGTGGAGCCCTGCCTGGGAGCTCCCAGACACATCCAGCAGGGTCTGGAGCCACCACCTGGGCCTGTGTACACAGAGCCTCGGGTGGGTCAGGAGACATGTGTGTTGGGATTAAATGATTTTAATTAAACCGGCTGGTTCAGGATGGGAGGGAATGGGAGGGAGAGGCAGCAACGTTGTATCTAAATGCTGGGAGGCCAAGCGGGCTGCTCCTTCAAGTCTCTTGACGCATGTTCCACACAGCATGTGCCTAGAGGTGATATGGGACAGTGTCTGCACTCCACCCTGTCCCCAACAAAGGACCACCGTGAGGAAACACAGCATGATTAGTTTTTAATTTCCCCCACCTGGCTAGCAACAGATGACTCAAGGATTAGTCCTTTAGAGCCAACATCGAGGGATAGGAAATTGCTGGAACCTGGCTCTATAGCGGCCCCTTCTCCTGGGCCCCCAGCCTTCTGGTGACTCTGGAGCAGCGGTTCTCCACCTTCCTAATGCTGCAACCCTTTAATACAGTTCCTCGTGTTAAGGTAACCTCCTTCCACAACTATACAATTATGTCTGCTGCTACTTCCTAATTTTGTTCCCTTTATGAATCACAGTGTAAATATTTTTTGGGGGGAGATCGAGGTTTTCCGAAAGGGTTGAGACCCACCGCTCTAGAAGACTTCACAAAGGGGGAGGTCTTCTGCAGTATCCCTTGGCCTTCTCTAAGGGTTAAGCCACCCTCTAACGTTCCTGGTGAAGCTGAGAGTCTTTTTCACTTGTTTGGGTGCTGGCTTCTCATCTGAAATGATAGAGCTCACCAGGCTACCAGGGACATAGCTCACAGCTATTTCCCAAAGTCCCAAACGGCTTGCACGAGCTCCTCACTCAACGTGGCCCAGGGTAGCCTTGGTATTCGGATCCATGGCCACCTGGAGGACACGGGGCTTAGAGGCTCATCATCAGCTAGCATCGCTCGGCCCTGAGTGTGGCTCCGTCTGGTCAGTGAAACATTAGTAGGCTGGAAATTGGCCCAGTGGGAACAACCATCCTAGAAAGGAAGCTCCAAGTCAAGGTGCCCTGGCCCTGAGCTATTTTGCCTGCCTACAACTAGACGGCTTCAGCCTCTGTCTACAGGGCTCCTCCCTCCTGTCTGTCCTGAGAATGCTTCGGCTCTAGGCTCTACTGATCTGCCCGACTTAGGGGCTGGGGGAAGGCACAAAAGAGAAGAAGATTCGGGTTTGGCAGCTGCCCAGGTGGCCCCCGGGATCGGAGGAGCTTCCCCTGGGATTTGTAGCAATAACTTAAGGGCCTGCAGGAATGTTTGAAGGAAGGGCAGAGGGAAGGGTCCTGGGACAGGAACCTCAGCCAATGCTAAGCAGCCTGGCAGGAGGGCCAGCTGTGTTGAGACTAAAGAGAAGCACAACAGCCTCGGCACCGTCAGGAAGAGTGCTGGTATCCAGAAATATCCAGCACGGGCCCAGCACGGAACATGAGGAACCTTGAGAACTGGGAGGACTCAGGCAGGTACCAAAGCGGCTGGGAGAGCTTCAGCAATCATAGGCCTGGGTCAGACCCCGGCATAGCTGGTGTCCTGGAGGCTATGGAGTCCAGTGCTGGCGCTGGGGGACAATACTGGTGGTGTGACCAGAAACAACAGCACAGATTTAGGCTCAGGGATGGAGCCGTCTCACCTCGACAGGAGTGTATTATGCTCCACTGGGGACCTTGAGGATGGAGGAATGTTAAGGCCCCGGGCCAGCCTTCTGGCATGGGCTGGTCTGATCGCAGCCTGCTTCAGGGCCCTCCAGTGAAGGGATATAATAGGTGGTTATCCTTTCTCCCCAGGAGATGCCAGTTGGGAGAGCTAGGATTCGTGGGCTGCAGTAGCTCTCCAGGGGTTCACTGGCTCAGGCTGGGCCTGATTGGACAATGGGCCTGCTGCTGCTTTAAACGTTGAAAGCTAGAACAGGAGCTATTGGTCATGGACCTGTGGTGGTTAGATGGACCCCTGATAGTGTTGCCGTGAACTGTAAGCCATGAACGCAGAGGGACATGGTATGTGCCCAGAGGTGGCCCCTGTACCAGATCCAGCCGTTCTGCTTGGAACATGCGTTACAAACAGCTAGTGGGCAGGCAGCTTGTGCAGAACCGGGACTCGCAAGGACTTAGCCATCGGTCGGTGTCTCTGTCTGACCTTAGGAGCAGCGGCATGGATTAGGAACAGCAATCCTGTCAGTTTCTGCAGACTTTGTTTTCTCCTTCCAAACCTTCAGTATCGGCCTCATCAATGACAAAATATAAGCTGCATCTGTGTCCACTCTCTCTCTAGACTGAAGCCCTGGCAACGTCACAGGAGCAACCTTGAGGTTCATTTCTTTTAGCCCCTATTTTGCCTCTCGGCCAACCTCAGGTGGAGAAGACCCTTCTCCCAAGGCCTCCAGTTCCACTCCTCCTTCCTCTCCTTGAGGGGAGAAGGAAAAGGAAAGATTTGTCTCCATGTAGGGGTCTGAAAGTCAGCCTGCAGCATTTTGTTCCCAGCAGGCACACCCGTGGTACCATAGAGGTCAAGCACTGAAGAAGGTGGACTAGGGGTGGAGGTGAGGATCCTTTAGCTCTTGCTTGGGGAGTAAGAGGCTATTGGGACAGTCCTGCTTACATTAAGGTTTTGCAAGCTCAGCTGGGGCCCACTATGGAGAGACCAAGACTTCCACTTTCTAGGGGTCTCAGTTATTCCTGTGAACTGACATTGTGACTCTGGGGTAGCCTTTCCAAATCTGTGGATAAGTGCTGAAATGAGCCCTTGGTATCTGGGGCCCAAAGGTGTTGTAGTCTGTGTGGAGAAACTGAGGCCTGGGAAAGAAAAGGATTCTTGCCCACGGTCCTCCACGGCAGTCCTTACTGAGTACCTGCTTTTCTTGAGCAGCATTCCCTAGAGCATTCTAGAGCAGCCTCAGCTACGACCTGTGGGGAGAGGGGAGGTGTGGGAGGAAAGTGGAGGCGGATCCCTCAGGGAAGCAATCACAGCGCCTGCTCTGCCTGGCTGTGCAGCCTGTTAGTGGGAGCTCTCTCCGAGCAGCGGGTTTGGCTTGGACCCTGCTCTTGCTGCCTGTGAGGGTAAGAATGGTTACTTGCCACTTGCGGCCATAACTGGAGGATAGGACCAGAAGGCTCCCAGATCTTTCCAGAAAGGAACTCTGGGGAGTGTCTGAGGTGACCTTAGGGGCAGGGGTGTCCCTTGGATGGGGATGGTAGTCCTCTGAAGGGATGGAGCAAAATGAGTTGGTCTTGGAGACTGGCTCAGTGTGAGAAGGCTGGTGGAATGGGGAAAGCCCAGTGGGGAAAGAACCTTCCTTGAGGGAGGGTCTTGTGGGACTGGGGACCCGGAGGACTGGCCAGGCAGCTACAGAAAGTTTGAAAAACTACTCAAGGGGAGCCAACATAGACATCAACTTGCCTTGACTTCAACTTGCACCCATAGATTAAATCAAAAACAACAAGATCTTCAGCCACTAGTCCAAGCTGGGAGGGTGGGTATCTGTAATACCCCGGGTGAGAAAGATGCATGGGGACAGGTCAGTGAGAAATCCTAGTTCTGTTTGTATTCTCTCCTGTGTCTGCCCTGAAGAGACTGGAGAAGGAACTATCTCCCTGAGAAGGGTTGGGTAAAGATCTTGGTAAGACTTCTTTGGAACCAGTCAGCTCTTGGGGCCTGTGTCCCAACAGACCGACTGTCACAGATTGGGCAAGATGGGAGTCATTCTCAGGTGGATGTCTGGCCCACGCCTGACTCTGAAGTGGACAGGGTGGTTCAGCTCTTCACTGAGACTCTCTCTTTCCAGGTATCTCAGAACCCTGAAGCCGAGAGGAGCCAGGCCAGATCCCCTGGAGAAGTCATGATTTTGGGAGATGCAGAGTCGTCTGTGAGAACGTCTTCGGGGAGCTCTCTCTGGGAACGCTCGTGGCTCTTGTGAGGAAAGGGCTGCGGGGCTTGGGTGGGTGGACGGCTGGGCTGCAGCTATGGACCGAGAGCTGGCCCAGGCCTGCATCCCTGCTGAGCCTGCCCAAGTGTGGCTGCTCCCACCATGGGCTCCTCGGTGTACATCACGGTGGAGCTGGCCATCGCTGTGCTGGCCATCCTGGGCAACGTGCTCGTGTGCTGGGCCGTGTGGATCAACAGTAACCTGCAGAACGTCACCAACTTCTTTGTGGTATCGCTGGCGGCGGCTGACATTGCAGTGGGTGTGCTCGCCATCCCCTTCGCTATCACCATCAGCACCGGCTTCTGCGCCGCCTGCCACGGCTGCCTCTTCTTCGCCTGTTTTGTCCTGGTCCTCACGCAGAGTTCCATCTTTAGCCTCTTGGCTATCGCCATCGACCGCTACATCGCCATCCGAATTCCACTCCGGTGAGCCAGGGGGGTCCATCCGTGCATAAGGCTCAGATCCGAGGGCACAGAGGGCAGGGCCCTGGGACTCCGTGTGGGTCTTTACAGAGCTGGAGGTGGCCATGCCTGTCTGGCTTATCCCTATAAATCCAGGGCACTCCCCAGGTCGCATGCCGAGGCTGTCTGTAGGCAGCCGCGTGTGGCTGCTATCAGACAAGGGTTTCCCGGCTCTCCTGCTACATGCTACTGCTGTGTGAGCTACTCTGCATACCTCTGTGTGTAATCCGCGGTGGGTGGGGAGCCATGGGGAACCACAGAACCTCAGCTAGGAACCTGCCTCTGCCGCCACCAGCCTTTCCCCAGTGTGTACATTAGGAGGGTGACCCAGAAAGGGGAAGTGACTTGGCCAAATGCCACAGTGAGTCATTTGGACTTCTATGCAAATTATATTGCTCCTAGGTCTGAGAGGACTCTGAGTGTATTAGGGGCTGGCTACGCAAAGGGTTTTTTTTTTCTTATGGTGACCTTTCTGTGAAGTGACTTCAGCCAAGTATGCGTAAGGATGTTCTTCCTGGAGTCCTCTTCTCAGCCCCTCTGCACTCCTGTCCCCCATAGATGACCCAGGCAGTGTATTACTCTCCCAGGGCTTCCTCCTCCGAGTCTTTCTACCAGAGCTCGGTCCTGTGGTCAGGGTGGCTGCAGTCCTTGAGGAAAGATTCCATAATGGGGGATTGGATGCATAGTCTCCTTAGTGAGTTTTTCTGCTCAAGCAGAGTTCCTGCCCAGAGAGGAAGCATCAGCAACTTTGCTGTGGGCAGAGGGCATCCAGCAAGAAGAAGGACCAGATTAAGTGAGCTGTGACAATTCAGGGTTAGAGGCAAGAGAGCCCTTCGAGGTCATTTCCTTCCTCTCGTCTTCTGGATAGAAAAAGGAGACTCCGAGAAAGGGGCTAGCTCTCTCACAGCCATCCAAGGAGTTGTAGCCCACCGCCACTGTGACCTCACTTTGAGGAGTGGTCCGCCTGGAGTGGCTCAGTCTGCAGGAAGGAATTGTCACACCGCCTTGGTTATAATCTGAGCCCTAGGGAAGAAGCAAGCACTCTCTAAAGGACGGAGCCTGTGCCTTGCATTGCCTTAAAGACTCTGTCAAAGGGGACTTAAGCTGGGCATGGTAGCAAGCACGGCACTTCTGTCCTCGAACTTGGCAAAAGCTGGAGTCTGAGAACGATGAATTCTAGGTTAGCCAGGAGTCTGCACTAAAACCCCCGTTCAAGGAAAAGAAAAACAATCAAAGAAAACAACACACAAAGTGTAGGGAGGATTGGGGCCAGCTCTAAGAAGGGACAGGGTTAAAGGTCGCACGTGGAGACATCCAGGTTCCTGCAGTGGAAGATTAGAACACAGAGGCCTGTTGGGAGTCTGCGTGTGAGTCTCTATGGGTCAGTGGCACCCACCCTGGGAGACAGGCTCGGTCTATGTAGCAGGTCACCCGGGGAAAGCAGCAACTTAACAATCCCCATCTTCTAACTCCAAGCAGCAACATGTCAGGGAAGATCAGGATAGCTGTTCTCGATTTAAAGGTTCCAGCTCTCCCTGGCCTCTCCCTGTCTCTGTCTGCTCAGAATCGGGGGGCTGAATTCCTGAAATAGAAATGGGTCATGTGACTACAGAAATCGAGCAGCCCTATGCTGGGCCTGTTTTCTCACGGGTAACAAGGGAGCAAGTTTCTGTGTTGTTCCTCACCAAAGGTCCAGTAAGCCGGTAGGAATGATGAGGCGGGGCAGGGTAACGGGAAAGGATTCTGCTCTTTTGTGAGCTGGAGGCTTGAAGCCAACAGCCCATCCCTAAGTGTAGCTGCATCGCCAGACCTCTTGACCTCAGTTCCACTTGGACCTTGGGCCATCTGAGCTCTGAGTGGGGCCTTGCAAAGCACAGGTTGGTCTCGGCAAGGATCCCATAGGTCTGAAGATGCCCACCAAGGAATCTCGTCTTCCCTATGGGCAGTTTTACAGCTGTCATCGTGTGTGAGTACAGGATGTCCTTTGATCGTTCCTGGTCCAGCAGATGTCAGGACCCTTGAGGGAGACCAGAGCCAGAAAAGGACATCTGTGTCTCCCAAGCTGGATGGACTTTAGAGCCCTTCATGCTCCCTGACCTCTGAGCTCCTTCACTTTCCTGCCTCCAGAGGTTTCCCATTGTAGAGAATAAGGAGGTGTCTTGTATAGTGGCTCCTTAGGCATGGTGGGGAGATGGGAGGACACCAGGGGACCAGGAATGAGGGATTTCTGGAAGGATCAGGGGACCGGGCATGAAGGGGATCTGGAGGGGCTTTCTAGCCTGGACTCACTTTTCCCCTTTCACATTCAGTCTCTTCTAAGGCTCAATCTTTGATGGAGGCATAGTCCCAGGCTCTCACTGTGGACCAGGAATTCTTTCATTGTCGTTGTTGCAAAGAATTTTTAGCTTCAGGATACTCTGTCCCCTCCTTCCCGAGCGTACGCACCCTGTCAAATTGAGGCAGAACCTCGTGAGTAATAAAAACAGGTCAAAGGCAAAGATGTGATTCTATGCCTGCCAGGAAAGACCGGCATAAGAGACCAGGCTTCCTTTCCTGGGGGGTCCTTCACACCACTGTCTCCAATGGCGTTCCCATTCCTAAGTAACGGGCCAAAGTACGCAAAGGCAGCCAGTTGGTGTGAGACCTAAAGTCCTATAAAATACATTTCTCTGATTCCCAAAAGGGCAGGAGGGCCAGGCATATGCAGAGTGGCAGAGAACGTTTGTAGCACGCCAGAGGTCTGGGACTGTATCCCTATTACCACAGGCTTGGCCATAAGCCCCTACTGGACCAGAGGCACGGCTCAGAGGTAGAATCCTTGTTGCTTGACATATGTGAAACCTGGATTCCGTTCTTCCCTCCACAATGATGCTCGTGAGGGTGCAGTGTGCCCTGGAGGAAGTCTTGCTATATGGGTGTCATGGGATCTGAATTGTCATGACAGTGTAAAGTGGGGGTGGGGTAGGCAGGTGTCAGGAGAGTAAAGGCCAAGCAAATATCCCATGGAAGGAGTGAGTGGACTTGTGGGTATGGCCTCTCCTCCTGGTGGAAGAGAGGTGGCCTAGCTCCTGAGTGCCAGGTATGGTGTGCGGCTGATTAAGGCTGGTCTCTGCCTACTGAAGGAGTTCGAATTTCTCCTTTGGGGTGAGATGCTCTTCAATTCTTAGGTCATTGGCCCCGTAAGATGACTTAGAAAGTCCTGCCTTCTCCTCCGTGTTGCAAAGATACCTGAAAACTCCAACTGGAATTGTGGGTAAATTCTAGAGCCACCGGGTGAGGCCCCAGTATGGTTAATCAGGACTTTGGAGGGAAAGGCAACCTTTACAGGCTGGAGGGTGCAGGGATGTAGAAGCCACTTGAAAACAGGCACTGCCAGAAACTCTGACAGAAACATCCTACATCTCCGAGGCTCCCTGGAATGGTCCCACATCCTGCTAGGCAGCCCGGGGAACCTTCTAGTGTCACCGAGTGTATTTATCTAGAAGGCCAGAATGAGACTGTGTTAGTCAGAAATACAAGCCTGGAATAGCTATAGTTTGTTCGAGATTCCATTTGAGCCTAGCCCTCAGGCTCCTGTTCCAGGACCTTGATTTCCCGATTCTCCCGCCTCTGTTTCCAGATGCTGGAAATATGAGCACGGGCTCCTATTTGGGGTGTGTGTGTGTGTGTGTGTGTGTGTGTGTAAGCTCACATAATACGTGCATGTGCTTAAACATGTCTCCTAAGCCCCTCTGTACTTTGCCAACGTAGGAAAGTACATCTAACATACTGGGTTCCGTCCCCATAAGGGACTTTCTTTCCAGACTGCTGTGGAAGACTTCCCCTTGTGGGTTCCCTGTCCGTAAAAGAAAACTGGACAAACCTGGGATTTCCATGGTATATTCTCGGGAGCCGTCAGACCTGGGCTGTTGCCTCCAAGAACAGCTTATTAACTCAGACTTACTGAGTTGGATCCCTTCTCCTTTCTAAATACCAGGGGCAGAAAAACCTATCCTAAAAACGGTTCCAAAGTCACCAAAGTCAGAGACCCTACACCATCCCCAAGGTTTCTTCAGTCTCCTAGGCAGCTCATTTCTCTGACCAGCAACTGAGTAGCCCTGATCTACCCTGAGCCACAGGGTGGCTCCCTGGGGTTTCCATGCACTAAATTCAGCATTGCGCCCGTATGGGCAGTGGTGAGCGGTTTAGAAATCTTAGTTTCGGTCCATAAATAAGGAAATTGAGGCCCAGAGAGGTGAAGTGACGTAGCATTCCTTGTTCACAGGAATGTACCAGGACTAGGAACCAGGAAAGGTACGCTTGTCCCAGAAAAGATGTGACCACTAACGTAGCTTCCCCTCCCGTGAGGATCATGTAAAAGCACAATTGAGGGGTGCCTGGCACAAAGCATGTAAGTATTAGATGGGGTGGGGACCCCAGGACTTCACTTTTGAGCCTCCAGGCAAGCAGACAAGCAGGGCTTGCTTTCTGGTGCTTGGTAGAGATAGTAAATCTGTGACCCTCCTTCAGAGACCCTGTTGTAGGTGACCAAGGCCCCACCCGGTGGGGCCCACAAAACTCCCGAGAAAAGAGATTCTGGATTGACCGGGCTGGAGTTGTGGCTCAGTGGTAGAAAGTTTGCCTGGGTTTGAGTTGCCCCTGGGCCTCAGAATGTTCACAGCAAGTCCCTGCTTCCCCTTGGGTCTCAGTTTCAGTTTCTCCAGCTCTAAAACAGAGGGACAGATTAGACAAATAGTTAGAAAGTACAGGGTTTCCCCCCCCCCCCCTTTCTTTTTTTTTTTTTTTTTTTTTGGTTCTTTTTTTCGGAGCTGGGGACCGAACCCAGGGCCTTGCGCTTCCTAGGTAAGCGCTCTACCACTGAGCTAAATCCCCAGCCCCTTCCCCCCCCCCCCTTTCTTTCTTTTTTTTTTTTTTAAAGATTTATTCATTTTATTATATATAAGTACACTGTAGCTGTCTTCAGATACACCAGAAGAGGGCATCGGATCTCTTTACAGATGGTTGTGAGCCACCATGTGGTTGCTGGGATTTGAACTCAGGACCTCTGGAAGAGCAGTCAGTGCTCTAACCACTGAGCCACCTCTCCAGCCCCGCCCCCCCCTTTCTTAATTGACGACATATAAAATGGAAGTTTTTTTCCCTCCAAACACCCAGCCCACTTGAGATCTAGCAACACTGGGTGTATGTCTCCCTTCCTTCCTTTCTTTCCTTCCTTCCTTCCCTCCTTCCTCCTTTCTTTCACGATGAAGCTTCTACCTAGAGCCTCACACATGGGAGGTGACTTACTTAATGCTGGGCAGGGGGCATACACATTACATGGTGACAAAGACAAGATAAACACACTCCAGCCTTCTTCCTACATCTGTTCACAGTGGGTACCCGGGTCTGCCACCCATAGGTCATAGCCTCTCTGTCCCTGCTGCGGAGTCTGGAATCAAAAGGTGTATATGTTTACCTTGATACCTACCATTTGCCCCGTCCTCCAGCTGACATTGTGGAGATGAATTCAGGAGACTCCTACTCCAAGCAGGCTCCCAGCCCTGGAGGAGGCAAGAAACACTCCTCCAAGCTGTCTAACCTGAACTTGAAGAGCCAAAGCTATACTGGGAGGGTGGTGGTGGTCTTGTGTTGCCAGACTCAAAACCATTAAACATAAGCTCACCCCTTAGGTGTTACCAAACCCCCGCTTTTATAAGTCGAGAAGACTTAAACAAAACAAAACGTTCTTTTACCAAAATGACGATGTGTTTCCAGTGGAATCGAGGCAACTTTCTAGTTGACAAATCAAGGCTCCCTCCCCATAACCCGGAATTGGCAAACAGCACAAGAATATTTTCGTCTGGCCCTCAGGCACATTACTGTCTTCTTTCCCACCTCGTTCAGTACCTCACGATTATTAAGATTTCCAGGAAAATGTCAATACACAATTGTCCCACTTCCACCCAGAGGATTGTTGGGTGGTTTTGGAGGGGAGATAATAGTTCATTAGATTTGGGGCTAACGCTCCTCCTCCATGCCCTGGGCAGCCTCTTCTTGAGGACCATAAGAAAATAAAAGGCATGGCGTGTTAAGTGCCTCGGTCCACTTATATCTGGATAGTTCCATTCCCAGAACTCTGGATCTGCCCTACTCTTAAAGGAAAGTTTGCTCTACTAGGAACCAAGATTAACCATCACGGAAGTAGACTATGCCCCCCTAAGACTATTTCTTTTGAGCCAAACTTAAATTGAGTCTCAAGACTATGTCCTAAGACTAACAACGCCTGACCGTTTGTGTGATGGGTTTCCGTGTCCTGGATGTCTGCTTCCCGTTAACCCCCTGCAGCTCTGAGACAGACAGCGCTGAGTGCCTCACTTAAAAGACTGGGGTTGGGGATTTAGCTCAGTGGTAGAGCGCTTGCCTAGAAAGCGCAAGGCCCTGGGTTCGGTCCTCAGCTCCGGAAAAAAAAAGACTATGCTACCCAGGTTGGAGGGGGGACAAGTAGCCCAAGACCCCACAGCCAGCACACGGGGACTACCGTGTGGGCTTCTGTGGGCTTCTCAGTCCTGCTAGACTCTGACTGAGCAAACCTCTAATGCCGGTCCTCTCTCCCCAGGTACAATGGCTTGGTGACAGGTGTGAGGGCGAAGGGCATCATTGCAATTTGCTGGGTGCTGTCGTTTGCCATTGGCCTGACCCCCATGCTGGGCTGGAACAACTGCAGTCAGAAAGACGGGAACTCCACGAAGACCTGCGGCGAGGGCCGGGTGACCTGTCTGTTCGAGGACGTGGTGCCCATGAATTACATGGTTTACTACAACTTCTTTGCGTTCGTGTTACTGCCCCTTCTGCTCATGCTGGCCATCTACCTACGGATTTTTCTGGCGGCCCGGAGACAGCTGAAGCAGATGGAGAGCCAGCCCCTGCCAGGGGAGCGGACTCGGTCCACGCTGCAGAAGGAGGTCCACGCTGCCAAGTCCCTGGCCATCATCGTCGGGCTCTTTGCTCTGTGCTGGTTGCCGCTGCACATCATCAACTGTTTCACCTTCTTCTGCTCCACGTGCCGGCACGCCCCTCCGTGGCTCATGTACCTGGCCATCATCCTCTCCCACAGCAACTCCGTCGTCAACCCCTTCATCTACGCCTACAGGATCCGGGAGTTCCGCCAGACCTTCCGGAAGATCATCCGAACCCACGTCCTGAGGCGGCAGGAACCCTTCCAGGCAGGGGGTTCCAGTGCCTGGGCCCTGGCAGCTCACAGCACTGAGGGAGAGCAGGTTAGCCTCCGCCTTAATGGCCACCCCCTGGGGGTATGGGCCAACGGCAGTGCCACCCATTCCGGACGGCGGCCCAATGGCTACACTCTGGGGCTGGGGGGTGGAGGGAGTGCCCAAGGCTCTCCTCGGGATGTGGAGCTTCCTACCCAGGAGCGCCAGGAAGGCCAAGAGCACCCTGGCCTAAGGGGTCATCTGGTCCAGGCTAGAGTAGGAGCTTCCTCATGGTCTTCAGAGTTTGCCCCTTCCTGAGGGAAAGACATTTTAATATTTTTGGTTGGCTGGACCAATCTCACTAAGGGAAGAGAAACCCAATGGGCGCGTGGCTCCCACTTTGAACTACAAAGAGGGGGCATGAAGTTGGAGCAGCATGAAGCCCAGTAAGAAAGGCCTGGGGTGGAGGAAGCGATGCTTCTGCTTCGTGCTACGGGGCCCTGTGTTAGGTCAGGGCTGCAGTAGCATCTGCAAAGGCAGGGCCCAGTTCCCCTGCTCCAGAAGCGTCCAAAAAGCTGTCTTGTCTCTCTAGAGCGGTTGTGGCTTAGAGGACTGGCCTGGCCCGATGCTAGAATATAGGAGCTTCAGACCTCCTGCTGTAGTACACTACTCTCCCCAGACTGTCTAGGGCTCAGGGAGCTGCTGGCCTAGAAGTGGCACTTGGCTATTTCTTTTTCAAGAAGATAAAAATGTGAGGAAACCCATTCTATTTTATTGACTTCCCCCCTCCCCTGCCTGCTGGGTCTGTGGTCGATCCTGCTGGGAACCCCCCCAACCAAGGAATTGAAGGTGGTCTTCTTGGGCTAGCCCAAGCTACCATGCACTTAGTCACAGGGCTATCTCTGACCAACAAAGCTGGCCTGGAAGACAGCAACTATGAAGGGAAGGATTCCAGAGCATGGGCTCAGGTCCCATGAGAGAGATTAGAGATGTCAAGCCATGGACCTGAACCTGGGTAGTTCAGCGCTACCCTGTCTGAGGCCCTGACTACTGCCTTTCCTTCCAGAGGGACTTGTTTGTTTGTTTGTGGTTTTTTTTTTCCCTGAGGTAAAATAAAATGAGCCACACTGTGTTTTAAATTTGCCCGTGCCAAGAATGACGTGTGAGTTCTTCCCTCCATCCCACACATAATGAGCTCTTGTTGATTGTAGGTATATGTACAGACGGACAAATCTGATCTGCAGACTGACAATCCTGGGGACTTTCCAGGGTCTTATCCTCCTGGTCGCACCAGAATCCAGATGCCTGTGTGTTGGGGTGGGGTGGGTCGGCGTGGGGTGGCAGGCACACTTGCATTTCCTAAGGGAGGCCTCGTCATTCCTCACAGGCATCACAGAATGAGGGGGGACTGCGTGTTCAGTCACAGCTCCAGCGTCATTGACCTCCCTCCTGTCCTAAGAACTGAGAGCAAGAGGACCTAGCCCCACCCCCTTGTTTCCTGCCACATGTCCTACAAGGAAGACCTGTCTCTAAGTCCTTTTACAGCTGTGTCCATCAGTCCTTCCCCTACTCCATTCCTTAGCCAAGAGGCTACAAAGGTCCTGGAAATAGATCTGGGCTGAGGCCAAGCTATCTTCCCTTCCTTCCAACAAAGAAACCTATGAGACGCACCCCTCACTCCAGGCTTGGCTTCTGGGCCCCTGCTGAAGGAGACACTGTTGTCTCACTGTGGTGGATGGGGGTGATGGTTTGGCATGGGCAGGGAGCCAGGGCAAATTCTGACAGGGCTTCTGAGGGCAGTGTAGTATCTCTTGGGCTGTGATTCAGGGAAAAGGATGTTAGAACTTCATGATCTCCACACAGCCTAAGGAGCCTTGTTTTACATGTGATTGACGAGCTCAGAGAGGTTAAGTTCTTGCCCTGGTTTACACAGCTAAGCAAGGGAAAGGGATGCATCTAAGACACCATACCTTCATGCTGTTATAAATTAATTGATGGTGGACTCTCTCGGCCAAGCCAAGTTGCGTGGAATAATGTTTGCACCTTCAGTTTAAGAAACTTCAAGTTACTTCAAGTGTGGCAGGCCTTTAATCCCGGCACTCAGGAGGCAGAGGCAGGTGGATCTCTGAGTCCTGGTCTACAGAGTGAGTTCCAGGACAGCCAGGGCTACACAGAGAAACCCTGTCTTGAATAAAGAGAGAAGGAGGGAGGAAGGAAGGAAGGAAGGAAGGAAAAATAGATTACTTGGTCCACCTTCCAAAAAAGTGTTCCCATTACACAGAGGCATGTACACACACACACACACATACACACACACACACACACACACACACACACACACACACACACACTGTCCTCTCTTTGGCCATTCCAGCAGCCAGAGGATTTTTTTTAGCTGACTTCAGAGAAGAACCATCTAGGACCTTTCTCGGCAGCAGCTCTGAACCCTGAATGAACAGCCCTTGGTGGTTCTCCCCCACTGTTAGTCAACTAAGCATCTTATGCACAGTGGGGCCAAAAAGTGCCAATATGAACTCAGAGTGTACCCTAGTCCTCACATAGGTAGGCTCTGGGGTTAGGAGATCAGAATAAGGGGTTTAGGAAGAACCTTCTGGAGACAGCTGTGATGCAAACCCTTTCAGTCAGCTGAGGCCCAGGCTTCCTTGAGTCTTCAGGATTCAATGTCCCATGCCCACTTGTACCCCATATAGGCTCTTCTGTGAGCAGAGAACTTTAGTGCGAGGACTAAACGCAAATAAACAAATACACGTCGTTCCCCCAACCGTAAGACTAAAAGTGTGCATATGTGGACATTTGCAAGTGGGCATGGTGAAATTGCCGACGTGACAGTGACAGAGCAGAGAGAAAAAGCAGAGTAGACGTGGCCAGCAGGGTAAACTTGATTAGGAAGTATAAACCTAGTGGCTTCTGCATCAAGTAAGAATGACAGAGACTTACCCGTTATCTGGACAGCCAGCCTGGGATCCTCCATGGAGACATCAATGGCTTTGCTGGGGGCAGAGGTCATCAGTCTCTGGCTGCAACACAGGACAGCATCAGTCCTTGGCCGTCAGAACAGAAGGTCCGAGAGATTTTCCCATGGAAGAGGAACTTGAACTGACTTACTTTAATGAGGCAGAGTAGCGCCGTTAACCCAATGTTATGGCAAACCCTGGCAGGGACAAGGCATAAAATGGTTCTCTGCCAACGTAGCGAGGTCCAGGGTGAGTTTATTGCTGCTTATCTGTTTTGGAGAAAGCCTCAACTGCTGTTACCAGAAGCTGGAATTTTGTCTATCAGGAGAGGCCTTTTTCATTAAACACATTAAACATCATATCCAGATCTCCCTGAGGGTTTGAGGACCATGGTCTAATCTATTAAGTATACCTGATTTGAAACAGACTAATTGATTTTAGGTACGCGCTTCAGCCTTAACCCTGACAACATAGACGGAAGGCTAGAAGTTTATCGTCCCTGTAAATCAGCAGTTCTAAGCCTTCCCTTTAATACAGTTCCTCAGTTGTGGTGGCCACCCCCAACCATAAAATTACTTTTGTTGCTACTTCATAACTATAATGTTGCTACTGTTACGAATTGCAGGGTAAGTATTCTTGGAGACCAAGGTTTGCCCTAATGTGTTGCTGGCCACAGGTTGAGAACCACTGTTGGGAATGGAACACTAAGCGTGACGAGACACACAGGACTGCAAGCGTAGTTCTGAGCCCATTAAGGATTTCAGTCATTTATAAGGTGACTGGCCATTAACCTGCATGTCTTACTGTCTTTTAACAGTTCACAAATCAGTAGCTTGGGTAAGATTAGAATCCTGCAGCTTTATCCCCGTTACGTCTGAGCCTTAAAAAAGTCTAAATTGAAGATTCTTTAGCATCATTAAAATTAAATTTTAAACCATAAAATATAGTCCGTGGAGAGACTGGGGGGCCTTATTTTTCCCACTCCTTTCATAATGCACCTTTACAGGATATCAGACTCTTGTGTGACTCAGTTTATTCAAATGACTAAGGCTTAGCAAATTAGCAAAGACAAAGAGGTTGGACAGACTTCTTCAAGTCAGTTCTTGCCTGAATGGACCTTAGGAATTTTGGAGCAAATTAAGGTTACCTATGAATAGGTTTTTTAACTATCAGTGCTTTTTGTTACAAGTTTTTGGTTAACTTTTTTGTTACAGATTTTACGGACTTTTTTTTTCAAAACCACACTCAATGAATTTACAAATCCCGAGAAAGAGAAAACTTAAACAGTGGTCTTAAGAGATTTTTTTTTAAAGAAAACAAAACAGGAAGTGAAGGAGGCTTAGTGATAAAGAGATTTTTTGAGACTGGAGAATAGAGAGAGCTTAGAGACAAAGGATTTTAAACCGGGTGGTGGCACATGCCTTTAATCCCAGCACTCAGGAGGCAGAGGCAGATGGATCTCTGAGTTTGAGGCCAGCCTGGTCTACAGAGTGAGTTCTAGGACAGTCAGGGATACACAAAATAAATAGATAAATGGATGAATAAAAATATTTGAGGGGATCATTTGCTTATGCAGTGGCAGAAGCTGTTATGATTTAATGCACGGGCAAGCGGCCACCTCAGCAGGCGCACATGCCCGAAGCAAAGCAGGTAATGTACATTATAGCCCATAACATGCAAGTTCTGTTCAAGGGGCTCTCTGTCCCATCAAAACACCTTTTTTGAGGCAGGGTCTCACTATGTAGTTCTGGATGGTGGAATTTAGAGATCCACCCGTCTCTGCCTCCTGAGGGCTAGGATCAAAGGCTGTACCAGCAAGCCCAGCTCCAAAGGGCTTCATTCAAGCCTGCTCTGAGCATGCATCATCTACTGGGTTCCTGGCTGTCTCTGGTGCAAGAACGGCAGGTCCACAGGGAGGCCTGCCTTGAGCTGGATCTCAGCTTATCTCTACCCCCTGAGAGACGCTTCTTGGGCCCCTCCTTGCTCTTTTCCTTGGCAGATCTGATAATCTACACCTTCATAGCACTCTCCATTTGCATGAGGAGCCTTACTTCCCTACGGGGAGACATCATCAAGGGGCACCTGTGGAGTTTGAGGAGTTTCGGGGAGCCATGGAGTTGCAAACCATAGGACGTGGAGGAAGGGCTTCTTGGGGAGGAGAAATAGCCTATTGATGCTTCCTGAATTAGTTCTCCAGAAATAGGAAGTTGACCTTCTTTTAAACTCTGATAGGAAGCCAGGCCTAGTAGTGTAGCACTTGGGAGGCAGAGGCAGATGGGTCTCCATGAGTTCAAGGCCTGGCCTACATAGATAGTCCCAGGTCAGCCAGGGCAGTGTAGAGAGATCCCCAGAGCAAAACAGAACCAAAACGACATTAACAACAGCAACAAAGAACAAAATCAAAAGTTAACTGTGATGGGAACATAGAACCCCCCAGAGAGTCCACAAAAGCGAAATGTCCAGGCAGATGGTTCGGTGATGACTCCCTGACTCCTGGGCTGTGGGAAAGGAAAGTCAAGACTACCCAGGAAGTAGTCTCTTCTAGCCTGGCCTTCAGCTTTGTTTTCTGATTAACCTGCCAACATCTATGGCTTAGAGTACACGGAGGCTCTCCCACAGAGCTGCACAAGGCTGCCACCCTCTGCTGATGGGAAGCAGCTTTAGAGGGGACACTGCTGAGGAGACCCAGAAGTTCTGAGAGGCAAAGCGACACCATGTCTTGCCCTAAGTCGCTCTTCCTTCTGCCCATACCGGTCCCTCCTGCATCCTCAAGTATCATCCCCCCCAACCCCACCCCCCACGGTAGCTGTATTAGCAGTAACTGTCAGGGTTAGGGCCACTAGCTCATCGGGACTCAAAACCAGGAATCATGTCCCGTAAAGAGGAGCTAGAGAAAATACATAGTCCAAGTTACCTGGTACCTGTGAGGACGAGGGTCAGAGTTGTTGGTGCTGGAGTTACAGACGGTTGTGAGCCCAGCAACCAAACCTGGGACCTCTCTAGGAGCACCACGCTGAGCCATCTCTCCGGCCTTCTTTATCTCCCACCTCCTTTCTCAGGGATAAAGCGTAGCTCAGTCTCCTCTGCCTCCCAGGCATGGAGTATGAAAAAAGACACACAGCGGTCTCTCTACTAGAGGGAAAATCATCACAAAGAGCCACATTTGCTACCAGCAAAGTCCTAGAGAGACCTGCTCAGGACCTGGGTCATAACTCCTGTGTAGGGCGCCTCAGGGTTCACACAGAACACACCCAGACACCACATTCTCAGCGTGGAAGAGATTTATTACTGCGGAGGAGAAAGCAAGTGTTGAGGGCTGCCTCCGGATGGGACAAGGGGACCAGCAGGTATGTCGGCAGGGATGGTTTTTAAGGAGAAAAAGGAGAAGTTGGTGCTAGGCTGCACTGGTAAGTCCTGATGGGACGAGTTAACCAGTGTCGCCAAATAATACATCTTAACTTCTGGACCTCAGTGTTTAGTGTCAGGAATGAGTCAGTGGCCAAATAAGGGAACAGGCCTTCGGGGCTAGCTTTAGGGCTGTGATCTGATGGTTTAGCAGAGTAGAGGGAAGGGAGAAGAGCAAAGTCTGCCCGCACCAAGGTCAACATGTTCGAGCCTGTCAGAGAGCCTTTGACCGTGTCTCTGTCCCTCCTCTAATCACCGAGGAATCTTTGCTGGTCCACACTGAGCCCAGGGCTGGAGGCACTCGGAGGGAGACAACAATCAACCTAAGAGAATAAACTGGTCGTGGGTTGTGAGGGCCCGAAGAGAGAGGTCAATTTGGTGCGTTCAGAGGAGGAAGATGGTCATGCTTCCTGGGTTTCCCAGAGCAAACCAGGTCGAGTTAGCCGTGGCTGGTGGCGGTCAGCTCAAGGGCCACGACTCTCCAAGTGTGGTAAAGATAGACGCCCCAGGGGACTGTGAGTAACTCTGCCTGACTTCCATCTGCCTACGCAGAATTATGCCACCCATTTAGAGGCAATTTTCAAGTTAAAATGTTGTCAGGAGCTTGTCACGGCTCTGATGTCTCTTTTCTGCTCCCTTCAAACCACCCACACGTAGTAGTTGGGTTGGAGTTGGGGGTGAGTGGATGGAACCTAGTTTAACATCAGGGATTTTGCAGTTGCTACAGGCAGGTGAGACCTTGAGGGAATGACTGAGTTTTCTCTTCAAAAACTTTAAGCACAGAACCTGTGCTTGCCGTCCCGACTTTTAGGACAACTAGAGAGACCAGATCGAGCATCCTGCAGTTACCACCCCCCCCCCCTCGCCCGCCAGGTTACCTTCATCTGGCTCATCCCTTCTGCCCCACTTGGAGATGCCAGATAATCTCACTTTCTCAATTCCAACTCCCACTGGGCTCTGATGGGATCTTGGTGGAGAGTCAGAAGAGGAGACTCACACGGACTCCTTGACTCTTGAGGCTGCCACACCTCCTCTCAGACAAAACAGTATAAGGATAAGTGGCATGCATGACATCAGCTTTCAAAATTATTATCATTACCACCAATCAACTGATTGACAGCTTCGATGTCCTCGGCGTCACAGGGGGCAGAGCCACTGGCCTGGTTTCTACAGTCTTCTCACTGCCATCACTCAGGCACTAGCAGAAATACGAGGAGCGTGAGTCCCAGTCATAGCTGAAGGGTTTTGCTCACAGAAGGCTCTGTGTTTACCAGCAAGGATCTCTAGTGGTTAGAGGTGGGACAGAGGCATGGGCTGTGGCTCAGGTCCTAACCAGCCCTCTCTAGGACTTAGCTGGTAGGTGTCCAGATGGGCAGAGGACTGAGGCAAGGGACCCTCGTGATGGATCATTTCCCGCTTTCAATCCATCTGTTAACAAAAGTCTAGAAAACAGACGGCCGTACGTGCGGAACAGGGAGGACGCAGCAAACATCTGGACTGAAACCGGGATCCAGAATGACCTCAGCAGACTGGACAGGTAAAACTGAGTGAGGATCCAAGGATCCCCACACAAGACTGAAAAGGTAGCCCCGGAAGAAGTGGGCGGGGCCACGTTCACGGGGCAGACTTGTTTCCTTAGTCCATTTCAGCACTGGATAGCTCCAGGAAGCCGACCTGAGAAAGAGTGATCTGAAGCTTCAACTACCTTCCTTCCGCCAGCCAATGAGACGCTCCCAGGCAAAGTGACTTGTAGAGCGCTCAAGGCAGAAAGGTCTGGGGACCAAAAGTGTTTGGAGGAAGGGGTGTTGGAGAAGACCTGGGAGAGCTACAACAGCCGGTGAAGGAATGACGAAGCACTAAGCGTTAGTTTACAGGTTTAAAAAGAGAAGATTATCTGGTGTCGACAGAAAGGAACCCCAGAAACCCCGAGCACCCAGGCCTGAATTCCAACCCCTCGGCGACACTCCAAGAGATGTAGGTGATCCCATTCCACCTAGGGCTGAGCAGATTGCCGCCTTTAAATGTTTCCATTGCGTTTATTTATTTACCGTGTGTAGAGAATGTGTGTTGCAGGGCTGGGATTAGAGGGCAGGTTGCAAAAGTCGTTCTACCTTTAGACCACATACATGGGCCCCGGGGATTGAAGCCAGGTAGTCTGAAGCCGGGCTTTGCCCTCGCAACTGAGTCATCTTGCTGGTTTAGCTTCGCCATGTTTTGTTTTTTTTTTCCCGGAGCTGGGGACCGAACCCAGGGCCTTGCGCTTCCTAGGCAAGCGCTCTACCACTGAGCTAAATCCCCAACCCTAGCTTCGCCATCTTTATACAGATCGGGCTGTTCTCACCCAGTGACTGGCAGAGGCTTCTCACTGCCCCTCTGTCCTGCCGCCACCCTGCTGCCACTCCCCCCCCCCCCCAGTGCCACTAATAAGGGCTCTTTCTTGTCGCACCAAATCCAATCTATCGCATCTGCTAATTCTTCCGAAACACCTTCAGGATCCGTTCCCTTTACCCGAGCCTGGGGTAGACTAATCCTCCAAAGGAATAGTTGGGTCCTAGTTGAGTCCCTGCCACCTCTGCACATGTGTGAATATGAACGGTGTCTGTCTCTCTTCTTAAGGTCCCAGGGACGAACCAAAGTGATCCCACCAAAACCAGGAGTTTATCAGGCTTCCTTACAGAGCTTAAGCGAGAGATTACGTACAGGAGTATTGTGTGCACCTGCGCCCAACAGGCAGCTCATGAAAAGACTGTACCCAGCAGGGATAAGGCCTTCCCCATAGCCATATATATGGAGCCATAGTCTAATAGTCTTTTCTGGCCTATATAGTAACATCCTCCCTTCCGGTCACATGCAACGAAGGCAGGGTTGCGTTCAGTAGGTGGTAGTGAACAGCTGGATACTCAGATGAAGGTCTCACGACCCCTCCCATCCTCCATGATGGGGCCAGTGAAAACAGTCAACAAGCCCAGCTGGGGCAATTTCTTTATAAAAGGGCACAGCTGGGGGCTGGGGATTTCGCTCAGTGGTAGAGCGCTTACCTAGGAAGCGCAAGGCCCTGGGTTCGGTCCCCAGCTCCGAAAAAAAAGAACCAAAAAAAAAAAAAAGGGGGACACAGCTGAATTCCTTAAGAAGGCAGTCGCTCAGCTCAGAGGTGAGTCACTCACGAGACTCCAACTGACCTTTTTGTGCTTAGATTTCGTCTCTGTCTGTCTATCACATTCAAGCGGATGAATCTTCCTAAAGCTTCGGCTGTGGGATGGCTGGTTTTATGACACTTGACAAAAGGTAGAGTCATTTTGGAAGAGGGAACCTCAGCTGGAAAAAAAAAAATGTCCCCACCAGACTGGACCGTAGGCAAACCTGTTGTGCGTTTTATTGATTGTTGCTTGATACATGAGGACCCAGATTACGGTGGGAGAGCCCAGCTCTGGGCTGGTGGCTCTGGGTTCTGTAAAGAAGCGGGTAGAACAAGCCACAGGGGACAAGCAATTAAGTAGCCTGGTACTGTGGTCTCTGAATCAGCTCCTGCCTCCAGGTTCCTGCTCTAACTTCCCTCAGGGATGACCTGTGACCTGGAAAGGTAAGAATTAATCCTATCTCGTCGAGGTTTGCTTTGGGTCCTGCTGTTTTCTCACAGCAATAGTAAGCCTGAGATAAGCAATGACTCTTGTTTGCTGGTAAGGATGCAGTCAACCTTTGACGTATTTCCATTTTCTACAGGTTGAATAAAAAACGTCATCTGTGTGTCGGAATGCTTGGACTCCAGTGGGGAAGCGATTCGGGAAACTTTAAGAGGACACATTAGAGAAAGTCAGTCACAGGACACACCTTGTCCCCATTCCCCATCATCCTCTGCTTCCTGTCCCCCATAAATGGAGAACAGTCCCTGCCACGTGTTCCCACTGCCGATCGGTTCTGCCCAATTGTACATGAATTGAGCCCTCTAAAACCATGAGTGAAATCGGGTCGGGGTGGGGTGAGAAAGGACTTAAAATTCTCTGCCGAAATCCTCTTAGCCTCAGGTCTCCCTTTGCGCTCAGGCCTGCCACTTGTAATGGAAGTCTGTTTCCTGCTGGAAGCATGGCCTCCCCCACTGAATTTCAACTTAGCTCCTGGCCAATATTCCTACCTAGACCATGCATTCTTATCTAAACTCCAGAGTCTCAGACTCCTGCATCCGAGGGGCAAACCCGTAGAGAGCTTGATGGGACACATTACGCATGCGCTTGGAACATGTCACGCATGCGCTTGATCGGACACATCACGCATGCGCTTGGGACAAGTCACGCATGCGCTTGATGGGACACATCACACGTGTGGTGAGAAACCAGAAAGCGCAGTCAGAGCTCTAGGTGTTAGTTCTCTGCTGCCACTGACCGGTCATGTGACTCTGGCTCTTGCACGAGGAAGCGGACTGATGGGCATGTGCGTCCCTTATAGCTGGGGAGGTTGACTCGGCTTTAGGACTGG
This sequence comes from Rattus norvegicus, assembly GCF_021556685.1. Lineage (NCBI taxonomy): Eukaryota > Metazoa > Chordata > Mammalia > Rodentia > Muridae > Rattus > Rattus norvegicus. The sequence continues at coordinate 14,080,379 of NC_141553.1, read as the reverse complement.
CTAAGGAAATAGTAAGGAGGCTGCAAGGAGCCCCGGGAAAGGGAGAGGAAGGCGGGGGAGCTAAAAGCTCAGAGGAAGGAAGGACATGCTGGGCTAATGGGATAATTGGATAATCCTCAGAGCTAGGGGCTGCCAGGCTGGGGCCAGCTGTTAGAAGCAGACACAGATATCACTAACAAAACAGGGTGCTGGTGCAGGAAGCCGCTTGCTGAGCGGTGGGGGAGGGGGACACAGCAAGAGTCAGAGGAGAGGGTTGGTGGAGGAAGATGGAGGGAAACTGAAGTCCTGAGAGAACATTGAAGACAGGCCCTTAGGGAGCCTGTTAACTAAGGTGACAGTTAGGGACCCTGAATCTCTTTCTGGCTTCAAGGGTGTCCTGGCCACCAAAGACTTGTAGACGTTGTGCCTACCCATTGGAGATGACCATAGATGGGGCTTCTGTTAAACATGTTTGTGAAAATATTGCTGAGCTCTTGTGTGTAAGATAGTGATTTGGTGATGCACAGCTCAGGGAGACCCTCTATTTCAAGTCTCTACTGGGTCTGTGCTGGGCACAGGACATAACCGGTTTGGAGAGAGGTCTGATGTAGGAGTCAGACATCTGGCTTCTGGTGGTGGCTTTGCTCAAGTCACATAATTCATGATGTAAGGGCTCTGGACCTCAGTCTACACGGTGGGGACCATGAAGTGGTCCCTTGTTGCAGGCCTTCGACTGGAGACAACACGAGATGATGGGTGGGATCATTTTGAGGCTTACGAGTATTTTTGTCAAGTATTTTGGTCTCAAATCATTTTGTATTCTCTACGCCCTGAAAAGGTTGTGTTTTGTTCTAGGAGTCTTAGTTTCCTCCGTGAGATGATGACGTCCCACTGGGTGCCCTTTATTCAGATTTTCAAGGCAAGGTTGCTGTTAGCCTAGGCTGGCTGGAGTCCAGCTCTCCGGCCTCCTCATTGTCCCAGCTGCAGGCATTACAGCTAGATGGGCGTTCTTTAAATTCCGTTCCAATTTGAATGACCCTAATTCTTACTTAAAAGTCTGTATTGATACTTGAATATAGTATAGAAATGTTAATTAGAGGCTAATTTTACTTACGAATGTAGAGATATGTATTAGACATTGACAAACTGTATCTAACAATAATAAAGCTAATATAAATCCTGACCAATTAGGGTTTATACCAGGAATGGGTTAACATCATGTAATTAATCGATACCATTTTTATTAATAAATTAAAGAACACCACAGGGACACGTCCTTACATGAAACTCATTAAAAAAAAATTTAACACCGATTCAAGGTAAACACTTGGCAAAGTAGAATAATAAAAGGTGATTTCCTTTCCTTGTTTATGAGTTTTTTTTTTTTCTTTTTTTTCGGAGCTGGGGACCGAACCCAGGGCCTTGCGCTTCCTAGGCAAGCGCTCTACCGCTGAGCTAAATCCCCAGCCCGAGTTTTTTTTTTTTTTTTTTAATCTATATGTTTATGCCTGTGCCTGGTGTGAGCATCACGTGTATTCAGGTGCCAGTAGAGGATGTTAGATCTCCTAGAGCTGGAATGAAGCAGCAGCTGTGTGGGCCAGCTTCTTTGTGTGTGTATGTGTGTGCGTGTGTGCATTGTGTGAACCCATACTCTTGTAGATACTAACCTGGACCTATAAGATCTGTAACGAGGGCTTTCAAGTACTGACCCCTCTCTCCAGCCTCCTTTTCTGTTTTAGAATTAGTATACAAAGTAACAGGTTTCAATATGCGGTTTTCAAACATTTTCATTCCATTTATTTATTTACTTTGTGTGTGTGTGTGCATACAACCACACAGGTGGCCTCCTCATGTTTGCCGCAGTGTGTGTGTGGAAGTCAAAAGAGAAATTTCAGGAGTTGGTTCTCTCCTTGCACCATGTGAGTCCAAGGGACAAAACATTAGATTTGGTAGTGAGCATCTCCACCAGCCTGAGCCATCTTTCCCCATACTTTATTTCTGTGGACCATTCCTCTCCACCCCTGTCTGCCTCGGATTGTGCCCTTCTACCCTCCGTAGTCCCTTTTCTAGTTACATGTCACACACATTCGAATACCCTCTGTGGTGGTTTGAATAAGAGTGGCCCTCCTAGGCTCATAGATTTGAATGTGTGATCATTAGTGAGTGGCACTATTTGAGAGGGATTGGGGGGTGTGGCCTTGTTGGAGTGGGTGTGGCCTTGTTGGAGTGGGTGTGGACTTGTTGGAGGAAGTCTGTCACTGGGGGGTGGGCTTTGAGGTTGCAAATGTTCAAGCCAGGTCTGATGGCTTGCTCTCTCTTCCTGCCGCCTGTTGATCAAGATGTAGAACTCTCAACTCCTTCTCCAGCACCCTGCCTGCCTGGATGCTGCCATGATGATAACAGACTGAACCTCTGAACCTGTAAGCCGGCCCCCAATTAAATGTTGTCTTTTATGAGTTGGCTGGGTCATGGTGTCTGCTCACAGCAGTGGGACATTAACTAAGACAACCTACTCCCTTCACTTTCTTCAAAACTCTTTGTCCTTTTCTATGCTTTTCTTAAAAATCTTTGAGAAGATTACGTTGGAAAAACCGCAAGTCTCTTCTCTGGAGTGAAGAGCATGTGTAGTCCTGTAGTCAGCACGACATTAAAAGCCCCAATACAGTCAGATATGAGAAGGAAAATATGGATTTTTCCAGAAAGGGAATTGCATGCTGCAGTCTGTGGTTGAACTTACTTTACTGTCTTTAGAGAGAAAACAAAGGGTTTTCTTCAGAGAATTATAGGAACTGAAATGGTTTGGTTCAGGACGTTGGCTATGCGATCAGTGTGAAAACTCAACCGTGTTCCTATATACCAGTGAAAACTATTGTTAGAAATAAAACAGTGATAGCAACGAGACCTGGAAGGTAGCCGGGAATGAATTAATAAATGTGCACAGCTCAGTGGTAGAGTGCACATTTAGTATCTACAAGACTACAGGTTCACACGATACACACACAAAGAAGAGATCTCAGATAAATGTACGTGCTGTGCTTACAGACATGAAGATATGGCAGAGTGAATCTGCCGATTCTCTTCAAGTTTGTAGTTCGGCAAAGAAAAGATCCCAAATAAATAAATAAATAAATAAATAAATAAATAAATAAATAAATAAATGAATAAATATATATTATGCTTCCAGGTGTGAGGCATGATTAACAGTGTAAAATTCTCTTCATGGAGATCAGTTGCAGGATCTTAAAATTGCTAACGGGAATTTTTCACGAAACATGACAACTCGTGTTTTAAAGGTTCATTTGGATAAAACAAACAAGCAAACAAAAAACAAAACGACAACAGCAAAACCCTAGCCTTCAGTGGCGGCACGGGGCCTTTAATTCCAGCACTTGCGGGGCAGAGGCAGGTGGATCTCTGAGTTAGAGGCCAGCCTAAATTACAGAGTGGGTTCCAGGATAGCCAGGGCTACACAGAAAAACTCTGCCTTGAAAAGCAAAACCAATGGGGCTGGAGAGATGGCTCAGAGGTTAAGAGCGCCAACTGCTCTTCCAGAGGTCCTGAGTTCAATTCCCAGCAACCACATGGTGGCTCACAACCATCTGTAATGGGATCTGGTGTCCTCTTCTGGCCTGCAGGCATGTATGTAGGCAATAATAAATCTTTTTTTTTTTTTTTTTGGTTCTTTTTTTCGGAGCTGGGGACCGAACCCAGGGCCTTGTGCTTCCTAGGCAAGCGCTCTACCACTGAGCTAAATCCCCAACCCCCATAAATCTTTTAAAAAAAATTAAAAATTAAAAAAAAAGCAAAACCAAAAAACCAAACCAAAACAAACAAACCGGCAACGACGAAAAACCACCAACGAAACAACAATCAAACAAATGCACAAATTTGGTCAGGAGTAATTCCGTTCCTTTGGAAGAAAGTGAGGATTTGTTTGCATGGTTATTAAAATCAAAGTGGAAGTCAGTATAGTGACACTGTGCGGGAACAAGCAACCGAGGATTGACTCCAACACTACCGTTATGTATGTAGGTTGTACCCAATTAAATATTCAAATCGATCTCGAGTCGTCAAATCGACCTAAGTATGGAGTTGTACCCAATTAAATACTCAAGTCGATCTCGGCAGCGGCACGTTCCTGGCTCGCTCGCTACCTGCTGGAATGTTCTGGACTCCCAAATGAAACAAATACGCAGCCTTTACGTTTTGATATACCTAAAACAACTCAATGGCTGGACCGCTTCCTAACCTCCATGTGGCCAATCCTCCTCCCTCTGACATTCCCAAGTTATTACTTTCTAAAACCTATACTCCATCTTTGTGGCCCCGGATCCTGTCGGGCAGTCAGGGCCCACACTTCCCCGGCTCCTACATGGCGGCTAAGATTTCTGTCTGCACCTTCTCAGGTGTGGCGTCTCCTCCCCTCCAGCTCTCCCGGCATAGTGGATCTCCCTCTTCTCCTTCCTCTCAGGGGAATCCTAAAGGTCCTTCCTCTGTCTGCCCTGCCCAGCCATTGGCTGCCGGCAACTTTATTTACCAATCAGAACCAACTGGGGGCAGGGTCCCTCAGTGTTTTAAGTGGGGACGCAAGGATTCTCATGCAAACAATTTCTGAGACCCAAATTACCGTAATATAAGCAGCATTAGGCCAAACCCACTACATATCTACCCACGGGAATGCAATGTATGGTAGGTGTCCATCTGCCTGTAGGAATGCAGTGAAAGAGAGAAGTAGTCTGGACATGGCCAGGGCTGTCTGCAAGAGAGGAGAATAGTGGGGGCGGGGAGGAGAATAGAGAAACAGTAAAGGACTTGGGGACAGAGGCGTAGGGAGAATATATCAAGAATAGCAGGGTTGTAAGGATAGAGTATCTGGAGAAGTGGGGAAGCCTGTGAGCTGGAGGGAGTTTCAGGGGAGGATGTGAGAAGGGCTCTGGTACTAGCTACTAGCGTGAAATATGTAACAAGTACTCATGTAGCAGCACGGGCTTTGATAGGCTGATAGGTACTACAGGAAGCCGCATGTCCCTTCTGGTGTAAGGAAAATAACTCCTTTTGATAGAGGGGAATCAGCTTCACAAGTTCCTGAGGAGGGCTGGCTTTTCTCGAACAGCCAAAGGTTCTCCTACCGCTGAGCTCAATCGGCATATTTGAACTGACTTTTGGAGTTGGGGGAGCAAGGGTTTCCTTTGGACCTGACACCATCCAGCTTCCTGTAACTATTGCAGCTGGACATCTTTGTTAGTAAAATCTTTTCCCTGTGTGCTTCTCCTTCCTCACTTCTTTCCTGGGTTCTATACAGTGAGCAGCCCTTCCCCTCTGTCTTAGTCAGGGTTTCTATTCCTGCACAAATCATCATGACCAAGAAGCAAGTTGGGGAGGAAAGGGTTTATTCAGCTTAACTTCCACATGGCTGTTCATCACCAAAGGAAGTCAGGACTGGAACTCACACAGGGCAAGAATCTGGAGACAGGAGCTGACGCAGAGGCCATGGAAGGATGTTACTTTCTGGCTTGCTTCCCCTGGCTTGCTCAGCTTGCTTTCTTATAGAACCCAAGACCACCAGTCCAGGGATGGTACCACCCACAGTGGACCCTCCCACACTGATCACTAACTGAGAAAATGCCTTACAGCTGGGTCTCATGGAGGCATTTCCTCGAGGGAGGCTCCTTTCTCTGTGATAGCTTCAGTTTGTGTCAAGTTGACACAGGAAACCAGCCAGTGCACCTGGATACCTGGTATTAGGGCCTTTCCACTTATCTTCCTCTTCTAGGTTCTCATGGTCAAGCCGACCCTTGGAAAACAATTGTAAACTCGGCCACGGGTCACACAAGACAGCGCAGAGAGGAACAATCGATGGGAATGGGCAGGGCTAGGACTTGTGGACCTCTGCTTCCTGACCTGACTCCTGCCTAGCCTAAAGGTTTCAAACCATGGTCCCTCAGAGGGGCAGAATGGTGGCCTGGGGACCCTGAGATGGGGGTAGTGTTAGGGCTAAGGAAGACTTTGAGGTTGAGCAGTCTCTGCTCCTTCTCTTCTGTCCTTTGTAGTTGAGAAACATTTCCTGTTTTCCTGCTTTATGGCTCTCTTAAGAGGAATAAATTCTAGAGGGAGCTGGGCAAGGTGTCTCCTGAGCCCACCTAGTCTATTGGACTCTCTTGCCTTGGGGTACTTGGATCCCTGCCAGGGTGGGCCATAGCCCGACAGCCTAGGACCATCGCTGAGGGCCCTCCTTTTACCTGCTCTGGGAAGCGAAGGACTAAATGCCAGAGATCAGTCGTCTTTAGTGACCTTTTATCTACCCAGGACTGTTTTTGTCTGCCAACTGGAGCAAAAGGGAGGAAGGTCGGCAAATTCTTTTCTTAGCTCTTAAATGGCTAACATTTCAGGAAATCAAGATCCTGAATGGAGTGGAGGGCATTCCAACTCGTTCTGCCAGTTCTAAATAAGTATTCCACTAATGCAAAGGCTTAGGGGCAGGGTGGGTAGGTGTGCTCTAGGCTCAGGGACAAGCTCTTCAAACTCACTGTTCCTGCTCGGAGATTCATTGCTGAAGCTTTCTTCGGTTTGGCTTTTAAAGACAGGAAATAGGTCTTCTATAACTTTACACAATTTCCGTCTTCTATAAAATGACACAAAAGCCGTTTGAAATGGCACGTATAAAACGGTGTCAAGGGCCTTGGGATGTGTGGTTCAATGACCCAGTGCTGGCTCCGTGTGCCTGAGGGTCTGGGTCCGATTCTACAGCACTGCACAACCAACAACAGAACGGCTCGCATTGGTCTCTGCAGTGTGTGTATGGAGGGAGACACTGTTCTGAAACCAGGCTCAGGCTGAAGACTAGATTGCTGAAGGCTGTGATCCCCAAAGCGGTGTGGAGGAAGACAGGGCAACATGTAGAAGAAAAAGGAAACAGAGGAAGACTGTGACGTGTCACCTGGATAGTCAAGGGTGGGCTGCAGAGCCACCCCTAAGGGGGACATGGAAAATGAGATTATTCTACCTGGTCCCATTTGAGTCCAGGAAGGGCAACTGAGTTCATAGTAACAGGAGGAAGGACAGAAGAAGTCTAGGCATGGCTGGGGATGCCCAGAGAGTAAAATTTACTAAGGAGCATGGGAGAATCTGATATTTGGACTATGATAGCAATTTCAGGAACATACACGAACCAGAAGGTATCCAGTCATATACTTAAGAATGTACAGGTAGGTGATTCCTAAATGGCGCTTTTGAGATTATCAACCAACTGAAAGCTAGTCTACTAGGGGGCTTTCTTAATAATCTCTCGTGATTCTAGCAAGTTCTGTTGGTTTGGTTTTTTTTTTTTAAAGGGTATTTTCCCAGATGACATTACAACTTTCTGAGAATAAGGTTTTATTTGTAAATGGGCAGGCCTGACAAAATGACCCCCAGATAAACAGTGTGGGCTGCATTCATCGTTAAATGAAGCAAGAGGAGAACACTACGAAACCCTGAAGAAATTCATTTGCAAGCGTTAGTCCAGCATGTTTCTCAGATTTCCATTGGTCCAACAAAAAAGTAGGTGAAATAATCAAATTCTCAAAAGGAAAGGCTTGGCAAATGAGGGGAGTGTGGGGCTCTTGTGCTGTGGGCTTGTAATGGCACTGTACCTTGTCAGCAGCATGTAGGAATGGGAGCCCGTGCACAGGCCAGTGACAATCAGAACATTTACTACATTCCCCAGGGACCTAAGCTCACTTGCTAAGCCCCGCCCCTAGTGTATACCACCTTAATAAGTACTGTGAGTTGGGGGACTAATCCTTTGACACATGGACCTTCGAGAGACAGTCCACACCAAACTCTAGCACTCAGGGTTATCAAGGAGTTGCCTCTGTAGTGCTATGAGGTAATGATGTGTAATTGATTTTGCAATATTAAAAATTTCACTCTCTAATATATCAGATGGCTAAAAGTGAGATGAGTGGCTGTCTGAAGCAAAGTCTACAGCAGAAGTTCTTAGGAAATCAAATACTTAATGTCCTGTCAAGAGGGCAGAGTGAAGACATTTCCCAGAAAGTCAAGCGAAAGGGCAGGGACAGAAGTGGGAATGAACAGATGTGAAATTCATCGCGATGTCAGAATAACAGGAATTTTAGAAGCCCAACAAAGGAAATGAGACAATTGAGGAAAACATCCCAGAGCCAAAGGACTTGAGTTTTCAGTATGAAAGGGACAACGAGGGGCCAAGACGATAGGCATCTCACAGTGACATTTCCTAATGCTGAGAGAAAGAAATCCTGCAGGATTCTGCACAGAGTCAGGGCTCAGAATGACTCAAGTCTCAACAGCAGTTCTGGAGGCTCCAAGACCATGGGCCGTTCTGGAAGATAATGGCCACCCTCTTCTGAGGCACTGGACTTGTAACCGAGCATTAGCTACCCTCAGACGGGCAAGACTTTGAAGGTCAGGGTCTTGCACATCCGGACTCTCAGGAAGCTCCCGCAGCACGTATGCCGTGAAGGAGAAGGAAGGGGCGAGAGCACACCATGAGAAGACGTGGAGTCCAGGAAGCAGACAAACATCACAGGAAGGAGGCAAGGGAATTCCCCCGGCGGTGGCGATGGGCGATTCCAGCATGGCAGCCACACAGCAGGTCCTCAGGGTAGGAGCTCAAGCTCCGTGACAATCCTGCAAGCCACACATTGAAAAGGGGTCGAGATAATAACGGGCAGAGATTAGGTGATTAGAGGGACAGCTGATAAGACCCTAGGAACACCAATGCATGGGAAAACAAGATAATCAAAACAAAAACACAGCGCAGAGGAAAAGCCATTGTAGCTGATTGAAGGGGCTCCAATGGTGATTGATACAGGGCCTTGTCATAATAATAAACACTACATTGGGTATTTATTTTTAGTATAAAGCATAATAGGGTTCTTTTTAAAATCTTTATCTTATTCGATTGTGTGTGTGTGTGAGAGAGAGAGACAGAGACAGAGAGAGAGACAGAGAGAGACAGAGAGAGACAGAGAGACAGAGAGACAGAGAGAGACAGAGAGAGACAGAGAGAGAGACAGAGAGAGGCAGAGAGACAGAGAGAGACAGATAGACAGAGAGAGACAGACAGACAGAGAGACAGAGAGAGACAGAGAGAGACAGAGACAGAGACAGAGAGAGACAGACAGACAGAGACAGAGAGAGACAGACAGACAGAGAGACAGAGAGAGACCCTGTGCACATATATACCAGTGCCTGTTGAGGTCAGAGGCAGCAGATCCTCCAAGAGCTTGAGTAGTTACAGGTGGCAGTGAACCACCCAACATGGGTGCTGGGAATTGAGCTACAGTGCTCTGTACAAGTAGTAGCTGGTTTTAGCAACTGCAAATGGGATTTTCTGACATTGCCAGGCATGCATATCAATGTATATCTTCTATAGTCACTCCCCATCACCCACCCTTGTCCCTTTCTCAAAAAAAATAAAGAAAGAAAAGAAAAGAGAGAAAGGAGAAGAAAGAAGAAAATCTTGGTTCTGAATATGAGAACGTGTGATGTTTGTCTTTTTCTCTTCCTCCTATTGTTCTCTTTCTCTACTTCCTTATAAACCCATCTCTCCTGGGTCTACTTTCAACTCCTCCTTCCCTCACTCCTTCCTTCTTTCCTACCTTCCTTTTGTCAGAATCTCGTATGATCTAGCCTGGCCTCAAACTCCCCGTGTCACCTTGACCGCCTTGAACTCCAGACCCTCAGCCTCCCCCTTCCCAAGGTTTATAAGTGTGTGATACCACATTCTGTTTTCATGTTTTCTATACGTATACATTTTACAATCAGCATATGGCACCCGAGAGAAAACACACGGCATTTGCTTAACTGAGCCTTATTTTGCTCCCTGCACAATCTCCGGCTTATTTTCCTGCACATATCATACAGTTTTGTAGCCAAATAAAATTGTATTGTACACACAACCACTGGGAAAGCCTATTGCCTAGGTCACCATGGTTTTGGAATTTCTCTCTTACTTTTAGTGGTTTTAGATAGGGTCCCACTATGTAGCCTTAAATGGTATGGAACTCACAGAGATTCACCTGCTTCTCAAATGTTGGCATTAAAGGTGTATGTCATCATGTCCAGCCTACCCACACTTTTGTCTATCTGTCGGTTGATGGGCATCGAGGCTGGCTCTGCACCTTGGCAGTTGTGAGCAGTGTTGCAGTAATCACGGATGCTCAGGTATCTGTAATTTGCTGGCTTTGATTTCTCCTGAGTGTAAAACCCAAGAGTGATAGTGTTGGATTAGAGGATGTGGTCCTATTTTTAACTTGTGGGTTTCCACAGCACTTGTACCAATTTCCCCTCCCACCAGCAATGTACAAGTGTTTCTCTGCCTCCCTACACCCCTGACCAGCATCTGTTTCTGTTCTTGATAACAGCCATTCTGACAAGGGGGAGAAATGTCATGTAGTTTTGAGTCTGTCTCCCTGAAGGCTAAGGATTTCGAATACTTTAAAAATACTTATTGGACCGCTATAGTTCTTGCAAGAACTGACTGATCAATTAATTTACCTGTTCACCACTTGTTTCCTTTTTGTTTTTATTTATTTATTTATTTATTTATTTATTTATTTATTTATGCATCTCAGCTATTAACCCTCTGTTGGATGAATCGTTAGCAAAGATTCCCTCCATTCTGTCATTCTGACGGTTTCTTCCTTTCCGCGATGGTTTCCCTTGCCCCACGGAAGCTTTTAATTCCGAGAAATTGCGTTTGCCAGATTTTGCAATTGCTTCCTGAGCTATTGCAGTCTGTTTTGAAAAGGGGGCCTCGCTGATGTCTCTGCATCCTGAAGTGTTTTTCCTAGCCGCTTGCAGGGCTGTGATCTTATTATGCATTAAAGTCTCTCATCTATTTTGAATTGATCCTTACATAGGGAGAGAGTGGAATCCAGTTTCATTCCTCTGTGTGTGGGCATCCGGTTTTCCCAACGCTGTTAATGAGCCTGTCTTTTCTCTGACGCTTTTTTTCAACATCTTTGTCTAAAACGAAGTGACTCTCGCTGTGTTTTATTGCTGGGTCCTTTATTCTATGGCTTCGATCTACGAATCTCTTGTTGGGTCAATACCGAGGCATATGTGTGACTACCAGATACTGTGATATCACCGACATCGCCCTTTGTGCTTAGTGTTTGGGCTACACAAGGTCTCTTTGTGTTTCCATAAGAACTCTAGGATTGAACTCACTAGAGGATACCTTATGGAATGACGGAGACCATGCTGAGTCTTAGGTCTCTTGGTAGGGGCACCATTTTCTCATTAATACATTCCACAAAAATAGAAGGATTCCCCATCTACCACGATCTTCCTTAATTTCTTCAGTTTTTCAAAGTTCTTACTGTAAAGGGTTCCTGGCCTAGGCATTTTGAGGCCACACTATCGATATGCCCACAATTAAGCCATAATTGTATCAGGCACAAGGGGATATAGGGTGGGCGGGCACATATGGAGAGTAGAGGAAAGGGTAACCAAACCCAGCCAAGTCCTGATTTCCCATGCTGTTTACGAAGTCAACAGATAATGCCTAGCCTGAAAGGTCAGGATGTAGCACTATAAACATGCCATTTAGAGATAAGTTAATTCCAGAAGAATTCATTAAACAAGCTCAGAGCACTTCCTCAGGGAGAGGAAAATGGCTTTGAGATGGGTGTAGGGGGACCGTGGACCACTTTTTAAGAAACCTTGGAGGGCTAGTGTACTTTTATGACTCTGTGCTTGTGTTCCTTGAAAGCGACTTTAAAATCACGGCTACACAAACAGTAGCAAGCAGTGTTTACAGATGCCCAAGTGTGGGCACTGATGTAAGCACCCAGGATCCATGGGCAGTAATGATGAGGCACCACACAGGTATGACCATGGGGTTGACCTCACATCACGCCCTAAGCAAAGGTCCATTGTCTTACCTCCAGCAACCAGATTCACAGAGCAGTGAAGGTTTTTCAGAGCAGAAGGTATCAGCAGAAACCCCGAGAAGAGACCAGGCTACAGGCTGCTATGGGAGAGCCTTATTTGGAGAAGGCAAGGGGTACTAGACATGGCACTGAGGGTGTGTAAACACATGCAGGCTGGCAGTGGAGACAGACTGGTCCCAGGAGCCCAAGATGAATGAGAAGGTTGGGGTGTTTGTTTTTTGTTTTGCTGGACAGAGCAGGGCTCCTTGTGGCTGGCTACTGCCCTAGGAATCTAATCCTTGATTGGGCTCCTGGGTTCTGAATTGTGTTAAAAAAAGACTCAAAGAGGTTGGCTTCTGACTGAGTTTTGTTGTTAGCTCCTGGCGGCCCGGCCCAGAGATATGGGGTACAGAATCAGATCTCGGCGCTAAACACTAAGCAGAGAGCTAACCTTAGAATCAGATAAAGTGTGTTTCAGGAAACTTGCAGGAAGTAGACCTCAAACCAAGAAAGGAAAGACCCAGAGTCCCCAGTCCCTTCTCTTCCACTTCTTACGTTGTGACTCTGGATAAGTCAATCACTTCATAGTCCATTATAGTAAAAAGACCCAACCAGACACTTCTGAGGCTTCCTCCAATCAGGTAAGAAACTCCTCAAGGGCAGGAACCCTGTCTGTCTCCTTTATCAATCCTTCCCCTGGGCACCTAACAAAGTGGATCTGAAATAGCCCAAACAACAGGTAACAAACAGGGTGTGTGCGTATGGACAGGGGCTTGTGGGTCACTGTGTCTCCAAGGATAGCCCCAAACTCTGATCCCCTTGACACCACCCCCCAGTGCTGGGATTGCTAGCATCCGACACCACACCCGGTTTACCAATAAGTGTGTCATAAGGGAATGTGGCGGGGAGACAAAATGATCGTTTCGTTGGACTTTTCAAACAGGGATTTTCACAGAAGGGAAAATGAAAAGTCTCAGTAGGCTAGCGAGGTGCTTGGCAGTAAAAGCCCCTGCTGCCTGATGGTACAACCCGAGTTCAATCCCTGGGACAGACACAAAGATGGAGGAGAGAGCCAAGCACATAGACTGGTCTTCTCGCTGCCACACACGCTGCAGTACACACGTACCCTCATGTATACACACACACACTCACATACATACACACACTCACATACACACATACTAATATAGCACACACACTCACACACACTCACACACTCACACACACTCACATACACACACATACTCACATAGCACACACATCACACACACATAACATACAGCACACACACACAGCACACAGACACACACACATTGCACACAGCACACACACACACAGCACACAGCAGCACACACACATACATACACACACTCACGCACACATACTAACATAGCACACACATACACACACAGCACACACAGCACACACACTCACACACACATAGCACACAGCAGCACACACACATACACACACATACATACTCACATAGCACACACAGCACACACACACATAACACACATCACACACACACAGCACACACAGCACACACAGCACACACACGCTCACATTGCACACAGCACACACACACTCACACACACATACTAATATAGCACACACATACACACACAGCAGTACACACACATACACACACATACATACTCGCATAGCACACACATCACACACACATAACACAGCACACATACAGCACATACAGTACACACACACTCACATAACACACACACAGCACACAGCAGTACACACACATACACACACATACATACTCGCATAGCACACACATACACACACACAACACACAGCACACACACTCACACTCACATAGCACACAGCACACACATAGCACACACACTCACACTCACATAGCACACAGCACACACACAGCACACAGACACACACTCACACATACTCACACAGCACAGACACACACACTCCCATAGCACACACACACATACTCACACAGCACACACACCACACACACACACACACTCGCATAGCACACACACATATTCACATACACACACGTTCACATAACACACACACAGCACACAGCACACAACACACAGACATACAAGGCAGGCTATCCTCCTACAAAGGACCATGTGAGTGAGCTTGACATTGGATTCCCTTCAACCCCAACCAGCCTTTAGGCTGAGAGCTCGACTATAAACGTATGTGACTCTCCCAACCTGAGGCATCCAGTTCTTGAACCTAGAGCCTTGACCACAGAAATGGTTAGACAATACTTATTCGTTGTCTGAAGCCACAAATATTAAAGTAATTTGTTATGTGGTAATAGCCAGTGACACCCAACACAGCATAATGTGTGACAAGCAATGAACATCGATGCACAAGACCTGGCTCCAATTCTCCCTCCGACTTCTTCTTGCCTGGAGCAACCATTGCCTCACTTGGATGTGAGAGAGATGCTCCCATTGGTCATTTCTGCACACTGCTGTCATATCATGTATCCTCTCTCGGTTTTGTCCTTTTCTGTAATTGGAGCCAAGGAGCAGCTTAAATTCCTTTGACCCCATGTTAGGATAGAGCAAGTGTTTATGCCGAGAATTAGGGGAATGGGAAGGGCTCTAGATAGGGAGGGGGAATTCAGGTAAATACAGAAGAAGAGGGTAAAATAACGGTAAAGATGTCTGAGAAAGTCATATGAAATTATTCTATTCACGATCTACCTAAAGAACCCAAAATACACCTAAGACTGTGTATAAATATATATGTATAGTATATATGTATAATTATATATGCATACATATATAAATAAAGGAGAATTTCTTATGCTGACAATGCTCTCTCCAAGAGCCAAAGACCATCTAATAAAACCCCCAACATGAAGCATGAGAAACCCCCTTTTCAATTGTTGGTCAGGGTTGTCCAAGAGACATCACAGGCTATTACTGTTGCCTTCAGTTGCCCACCTCCCCGCCCCCAGGGGTGGAAGGCAAGTCCCTATTGCTAAAATCATCATGCATTTCAGACACAAGAGCCCAGAGGTCCCTGAGCTGGAACTTGTCTGATAGCCTTCTCTCTAAGGACTTGGTTTCCCGGTACAGAAGGTATCATACAAACTTCCAAAGAAGGGAGGCAACCGACAGTCCTACCCAGCTTTGAGTCCTACCACAACAATGAGTAGAGGCGCAATAGCCTGAAGGGTACAGTAATCACACTCACACAATCTATTTATACAAAAGACCTGCTAACAAAAAAAACAGAAAGAAAGAAAGGAAGGAAGGAAAGAAAAGGAAAAAGAAAAGAAAGAAGGAAGAAAGGAAAGGAAAAAAGGAAGGAAAGAAAAGGAAGGAAGAAAGGAAGGAAATCCTGCTTGAGACTGGAAACTTAGTTAAGTACTCAGGGATAGTAAAGTCATGAATCATGGAGGAGAACCTATAGCCAGCACTTTACTAAGCCAGCACGATCCCTAATTACATTCTAAATAGTTGTCCTTATAGATACAGATAAGTGTCGTCCTCACCTCTCAACAAGGAAAAAACATTTTATTTTATTTTGTTTTAGCAACAGAGACCATTACAGAAAACCACGACCAATCCAAGTGCAGTTGTGACAGCCCTTCCCTCCCCACCCCCATGGCTCTTTGATCACTGTGCAAGCTTCCTGTGAGATTGTATCTCCTAGAATTGTCGGATGCTACCCCTTAAGTCACACCAATATGGCTGTTTACATGAACCCAACAAGGACAGCAACAGAAGACATTTTTCCTCCCAAATCCACAAGGCACTAACCCTACACAAAGAACCACAGACAATGGAGGGACAACTAAAGTGGAAGAAACCGTCTTCTGCAGGGAAGAGGACACGAATTGGGTATCCAACACCAAGTGGTCAGCCCAGAAAATGTACAAACATGTGGAATATGTGTGGATACGCACACACATAGATATCTATAACAACGATTAATGGAAAAGAGGATGTAAACTTGAAAGGGAGCAAGGAGGGGTATTGGGAAGGTTTGGTGGGAGGGAAAGAAGGGAGGGAATAAATGGTCTAATTACATTATAACATGAGAAAATAATTGAATTAATGAGGCTTCTATGGCAAACACCAGCAGCCAGTTCCCCTTGCAACTTGTTCCTGGCGATTCCGCCCTCCTGGTGGGCAGCCTAGCCTCCTTGGCAATTGTGACCGGCGACAGAGAGAGCAGCTCTTGGACACTTGAGGTCACTTGAGAGGAGAGGAAGCCAATTATTTTCTCAGGCCTTCTTGTCTCAAGGTTATTCTTTTTGGGGGCGTCTGCAGCAGGACTGGCTGAAGTCTGTTTCCTACACGTAGCTCCACTTATTAAAACACAAATCACATACACAACAAGCCAAGCAAAGGGAAGAGGAGGGAAAGGGCCGGAGAGCAGAGTCACTGAGAGTTCAGGCTAAGAATAGAGAGGAACTCAGAGAGCTGCTTGGCTGTGTGACCTCCTGCAGGGACTTGGCAAGAGGCCATCATGGCTCTGCTTTTCTTCTTCTTCTTCTTTTTTTTTTAAATGCTTTTACAAAGAGCTGGCCGAGAAGCAAGAGACTAGGTACCAGGCTGGGCTCAGTTGGGTCTCTCTCTCTCTCTCTCTCTCTCTCTCTCTCTCTCTCTCTCTCTCTCTCTCTCTCTCTCTCTCTGACCTTGGGTATGTCATTCCTTCTAGACCTCACTTCCTTGTTTATAAAATCAGAGGGTTGGACTAGGCTCCATGATTATTAGGTCTAACTATGAGAAAACACAGATGAACAAGGGGTGAATGAATGCTGGCATTCATTCATTCGTGCTGCCTGCAGGATGCCGAAGCCTGCCTTCCCACCTCTTAAAAAACCGACTCCCGAGACCGCCATTTTCTCCTGTTAAAAATAAGGCGCTGTGCCCATTCATTGGGCACTTGATTAAATGTTTCCTGACCACTTACCGAGTGCCTGGCATGGGGGTAGAGACCCAATTGTGAGTCACGTGTTTCCTTAGCTTCCAGTTTATTGGCCGGGAGACAGGAAGAATCTGTGGGCTGTGATTACACACGAGAAAGTGTGATTAAGGAAAGGATTGTACTTGGCCATGGTCTTTCTCCATCAGTTCCGAGGTCTGTGACCCAGTGTGGGACAAACAAAGAAACCCTTTGAAGATATCACTTCTAAAGCCAATTACCCTCATCCACTACCACCCCCCAGTGACTAGGACAGTTTAAACCAATGGACCATGAGCCTATTGGAGGTGAACTGTATAGAATCAACTACCTCATTCCTATCTCCCTTCCTAAAGTTTACAGGAGTGGGCACACACGCTTAAAACTTCTGTGTTTCAAACCCCACTGGGTATCTAGAAGTATAGGGGGTGGTTCCGATGTTAAGGTCCTGTTCCCCAATTGGTTCTTGATCTGTCAGGAAAAAAGCCATGGACCAATTGCCAGGCAGAGGGTACAGGCAGGACCCTCTAGAGGAAAAGGGAGCTGCAAGGAAGGAGAGGAGAGTTTTGCCATGCTTTGGAGGGAGAAGAAGCCAATAGCCATGTGAGATCTGGGGAAGAGCTGGGGCTTGTGGCTGCTACTACAGGCAGGTGGTCAGGGATGTCGGCAGGGGCTAGATGGAACTATCCACTGAAGTTTAGGGTAGGTGAGAGGTTCAGAACTAAGAATATTGATAAAGCCATGCTTAACCAGGCAGTAGACAGTAGTGCCCAGCAATTGTGCCAAGAAGGCAAGTTGTAAATGAACAGTTGTTGGCATGTCTTTTATTCGTGGGTTTAAGGGGAGCTGGGAGGGGGCTGGAGTGAGGTCACTTCCTGAAGCTAAAGTCAGGTCGAGCTCAAAACTACACGCAACGAAGAAGTGTTGACAGAAGTTCAATTTCTATTGGTTTACAGTAAACTTGTGGCTGTGAAGTAGGAGTTGTGAGACCTTAGGCATGCTACCAAGTTTTCTAAACCTGATGTGTGTTCCTTTTAAATTGTTTTTAAATAAAGGTAATGCGTGGTGGGCGTGGTAGTGGATGCTGAAAAAGCCAGCATTTGGTGGTGGAATCAACAGAGCCAGGAGTTCAAGGTCATCTGCACTCGTCCAGTACATTTGTAGTCACTCTGGGCTGCAGGCGATCCTATTCGGAAAATTAAGGTTGTCCTAGGAAATACGGAGAGCTCAAAGTCAGCCTGGGTTATGTGAGGATGTCCTACCTCCAAACAACCAAGAAGTTATATGGAAAAAACTTTAAAAAAAAAGAACCATAACCTTTACTAAGAGCAGTTACAGACTTCCCTTTGGAGCTGAGGAAGACATTTTGGAAATGTCGGCCATGTTGCACAACACTATAACTTTAGTCAGTGCTAGTCAGTCATATTCCTCAACACGGAAGAGAATGAGGCAGGTGTGAGGCACGCTTGGGAGGCTGAGGTAAGAAGGTCACTGTGGGTTTGAGGTCAACCTCTGCACACACATAGTTCTGGAACAGCTTGAGGTACAAGAGGAAAGCGTGTGCAAAAATCAATAACTTTGTGTTATATATGTATATATATATATCTTTTAATATAATGTAAGCATTAATTAAATACTTTAGATGTATATTGGACAGGCAATTATAGGTGTGTTGTGTGTTCGTCACAAAGAACTTGCTATGTGTCTTAGGCTGGCCTTGAACACATATTCTCTCACCTCTGCCCCCCAAGAGCTGCAGGTATAAGCTGGTGCCATCTGACCGAGCTATGAATTTTATCTTGGTATGAAGACTTTCTCCATAAACCTAGGACTTCTGGTGCCTTTCTCAAAAGCAATTACTTTTTCCATGCCTTCTAGAAATAGGCCAGGCATGCCAAGTGCCTCTTAGGACCTCTAATATCAGCTGTACAGAGGTGGCACAGGCCTTTAATCCCAGCACTCAAGAGTAAGGTTAGGGTTAGGAGGTAGAGACAGATGGATCTCTGAGTGCAGAGTGAGTTTCAGGATGGTCAAAGCTACACAGAGAATTCCTGTCTCAAAAAATAAACAAACAAGTAAATAAATAAAATTAAAAAAAATATAAAGATCTACCATATCTTTTTAATACAAAGAGAAGTGATACACTATTGTAGGTCAATGTCATTTATGCAGGTGAAGGCAGGTACAGGATAGAACAAGGCCTGTCATTGGGCGAGAAGGAAGGATGGGCGGGCACAAAGTTTTAGAAGAGAGAGGGGCCAGAGGGGGAGAAGGAGCTGGAAGAACATGGCGGCAGATGTTAAGATTCTTCTCTGCACATAGATATAAGTTGTTATGACTGTTTTTAAGGGGTGGGTGTGTACAGGATTTGGGGCTGACCAGATAGATGGGCAGATTATATCTTATCAATCGGATCAGAGGATATTGTGTGGTGTGTTCTTTCATGTAGCAACTTAATCGAGTCCACAGTAAGAGAGCCTTGAGATAGGCGGTCTCTGTGTGAAACTGTGTGGCAGCGACCCGCCTTAGGAACTAGATGGGTCCAGAGATTGCTGCTGGGCTCAGAGAGTAGCCGTCAGCAGTGTGAGATGGGAAGGAGCTGTGAGTGCGGGCAGGGTACATGCTGGCCCGCCCGGGTCAGAGGGAGCCTGAGAGAGAAAGTGTGGAGCAGTCTGTGCGGGAACCGGTCGTGCGCCATTTTGTTTTTACAGCATCATGCTACTCTTTACTCTTTCTCTTAACAGCATGCCTCTTAGACGGTGTGTAACGGCACACATACGTTTATTTACACCTTTCCTTTTCCCTTTTCTAGAATCCACATAAGAACCTAGGGGTTTCCTTTAATGAGTCCCCATATTAATGATCAAGCTGATTGTTTCTAGTCTTTTACCAGGAAACAGTGCTGTAGTAAACGTCCAAACTTGAACCCTCGTGTGAGCCTTTCATGCATGGGATGAACTCACAGTTCCATGGTGCAAGGTCCAGAGTTGGGGTGTATCAAACGTTAGCATTGTTGTTGAGCTCCCTTCCTTAGAGTCTAGACCAATTTATACTCCTACCGAGAATTCATTCAATCACTTACATTTCTTCATTGCATTTCTATATATTTATTTACTTTGGGGGTGGGATAGGGGTTTGAGTGTGCCATGGCCCATGTGTGGAAACCAGAGAACAATTTTCGGGAGTTGGTTCTCTGGTCCCGCCACGAGGGTCTCTGGAGTTGAACTCAGGTGGCCAGATTTAGCAACAGGTGCCTTTACCTTCTGAAGCATCATGCCATCCCTTACTGTTTTTAATTTAATCAAGCCACAATTTGAGTAAATAGGCTTAATCGGCCCTGGGAGTATAGTAATTCAGAAGTATTGACAACAGCAAAGACAGAATTCATTTTCTAATGAAACTTACCTTATTGTGGAGATGATAAAAAAAAAAGAGACATTTTTGTTCCAGGACCAAATAAAGCAGAGAAAGGAATATCAGGCAGGGTAGATTGATAAAAATGTTTTTTGAGACATGAATTTGCTGTGTTATCCACGTTGGCCTTGAGCTCTGGACTCAGGTAGTTTTCTGCCTCCTGAGTAGCTGGGATTGTACATTATATCACCATGCCTGGACTGGGTCGACGTTAAATGGTATGGCAGGGTTGTGAAAATCCTTGCAGATAAGTATCTAGAATGTATAACAAACACGGACTATGCAACTGAATAGAGAGCTCTTAAAGGAAGAAACACAAATGACTGATAAGGGGTCAGAGAGATGGATCAGCAGTTAAGGGCACTGACTGCTCTCCCAGAGGATGTGGGTTCAGTTCTCCGCACCCTCATGGTGGCTCACAACCACATGAACTCCATTCTAGAGTTTCTGATGCACTCTTTTGGCCTCCAAACACTCTGTACACACATTGGTGCACGTAAACCCAGGCAGGTGCACACCTGCCCACACACACATTTTTAAAAATCTTTTAAAAAAACACACAAATGGTTAACAAGCTATAAAGTGTTCACTGTCACAAGCCAAATCAAATGACTTCAGAATTCTGTCTCACCCCAGTCAGAGTGGCTATCATAAGAAAAGAAAAAACAGCAGGGTTGGGGGGGGTGGGGTGGTACACACCTTTAATCTCAGCAGAAAAGGCAGAGGCAGATAGATCTTTTAAGTTTGAGGTCATCCTGGTCTATAGAAGCCTAAGACTATATAGAAAACCCTGTCTCAAAAAAAGAAAAAAGAATGAACAGAAACAAAAAGAAAGAAAGGAAAAAAAGTAATGTTGGTGAGGGTGTAGGGAACCCCTATCCACTGTTGTTGGTGTGTATCTAACTGTATCCAGTGTGTTGGTGCAGCCACTATTGAAATGTTGGGGGGGGTTCTCGAAAGGCTATATTTATATATACATATACACATATACACATATATACATATATACATATACACATATACACATATATATACATATATACACATATATACATACACACATACATACACACATACACATATACATATACACTTATACATATATGCATATATACATATATACATAGAGATATATATTATACACACACACATATGGGGCTAGAGAATGGGTTAGCAGTAGGAACACTTAGCGTTCTTACAGAAGACCTTCTGTCAAGGTGACTGACAGCCTCCTGTAGCTACAGTTTCTGGGGATCCAACATCATCATCTGGCTTCTGTGGGTTCCTGCATAAACACAGTGCACACATGCTCATTCAGGCTAATACACATACATACATACATACATACATACATACATACATACATACATGAAAGTAAACAAATGCATCTTTTAAAAAGCTAAAAATAAAGCTAGTATATAATCCAGCCACAGCATTCCTGGGCACGTAACCAAAGGACTTTGTATCCTACCACAGATGTATCAATTCAAAGTCTCCATGTTCACTGTTGCTTTTTTCACAATACCAAGGAAGTGGAATTAACCCAGGTATCCATCGACTGACGAATGTATATTGAAACTGTGGTCTATTTGCCAATGGAACTTTATAACGCTCTTAGGAAAACCGGAATTATATAATCGCTAAGAAAATGGGTAGAACTGGATATGATATGCTGAGAGAGGTAAACCAGGCCCAGAAAGACAAATGACATGTGTTCTCTCTGATGCATACATTGATCCTAGCTTTGAGTTTTTTGATTTGTGTGTTTAACTTAGGGTATCTCTAGGGGTCCGGAAGCTAGGAAGAGCTTGTGAGAGGAGGGAAGGGAAGAGGTCTTAAAGGGGAAGGAGAGAGTAGAATACACGTGATATGCAGATAGGGGAGGGATATTGGAACATAAAGTTAAGTGGGGGTGGGGAAGGTGCATGAGGAAGAATGGGAGTATGGTGACGTAACCCAAAACCGAAACTAAGAGCATATGAAAACCCCTGAATAGAATGAAAACCATACCATTTTGTGAGCTAGCTACAAATTACAAATAATAATCATTATTATTTGCTTATTTTATCTATTTAATATATATTTATTTTTGGCTATATATTTAATTATTTTATTAATGTGTACTGTCTATAATAATTATATAATGTATAATATATAAAATATCAATGCCATATATTAATTTTATTATATTCTATATATTTTATTTTTATTAATTATTTATTAATAACACATGTAATATAATATTGCATATTCATGTTATATGTTATTTTTATTCTATTACATGTTTTGTTATATAGTCATATAGTTATTGTTGTATATGTATTTATATTCATTATTATTATTATTATTATTATTATTATTATTATTTAAGGAGTCCGAATGGAGCTACCTGACATGATGGTAGAGTGCTTCTTCCAGATGACGTAGTCTGTCAAGTGGGAATTAGTGTTAGGCACGGCAGGTGTTGGATACCGCTCTGCCAGTACCGCTCTGCCAGTTTTTGGACGAGGATGCTCCAGAGAATCAGGCTGAAGTACCAACCTGCGGGCAAGGCGGGCCCACTGATGCAGGAGTGGTATGGTTGCTGTGGGGATAACTAAGCCCTCTCTTCTTCTATTTGAGGTTTGCTCCATACGGGTCTGGCACCATAAACAGGGCCAGAAGCTTGTGGCTGGGAAAGTCATAAGCCCTGTGCATAACTGACTACACTCGCTTTGTTAAGGAATACATTGTCAAACTCTCTTAGACATTGACATTTGCGCCCATAGAGGCTGCTCTCAGTCTTGGTTAGATAGGCTCCCCTCCCCCACCCCAGCACCCAGTGTTCAAAAGTGAAGACAGAGAGCCACAAATGCTCAAAGTCCTGAAAATACGTGACTGTTGAGGGCTCATCCCTAAACGTGACATCTATGTCAAGGCCCTCAGGGAGCATCATGTTAAGAACGCCAGAGCCAAAGGACGCGGAAGGACCTGGCACGGCTGTTGCTCCGCGAGCTCCCAGCAGCCATGGTTGTCTACATAAAACCTACAAAACCAATTGTTGTGGCGCATACCGGAAGGATATGTTGAAGGTGTAGAGGAGACAGGAAGATCATGAGTTTGAAGTTGGCCTGAACTCAGGCAGGGCTGGCAAAATGGCTCAGTGGGGAAAGATGCTTGCTGTGGATTCTGATGACCTGAGTTTGAACCCCGCAAACGCCGTGGCACGGGAGAGAACTGACTCCAGCCAATTGTCTTCAGATTTCCGTATTTGTGTCACGGCAGGTGCATACCGAACATTACAAAACAATGTAACACAAATAAGACAAGATCAAGCCCGCCAAGGTTCCGACCTGGCTGGAACCGGAACTCTTGAGGCCCCCACCTAGAGCTGAGGAGTAACTGACAGCTAATATCTGCTGGGGGAGGAAACATAACTTTTCTTGGGGATGTGTCCTATGGTAGGTTGCCTGCTCTCTAGTAGATAGTCCTACATTGTTGCCCGTACATATAAACAACACTTAATCAGGTCCACTGGGCTTGGAGCTCAGAACGAGAAAGAGAAGTTGGGGGTGGATATGATCGGGATACATTGAATACATATACGAAATTATCAAAGGATAAAAAAGTAGCATTCTAGGCTTCCATTTCCTTACATGTAAAGTCAGACAGTAACGGCACACACATCAGAGGAGACTGTGGAAAGAATTCAAGGGGATTACGTAATCTGTTTTAAACAGCCTTTTGGTGGGCAACACTGTGGCCCAGGGAAAGACAGTTTAGCCACAAGAGAGAAGGATCCAGGGGAAAGAACTATGGAGCAACCAGAACCCGGGCCCCCTGAGCCTGTGCTCCATGCCCTCGTGAATACTCCAAGGGACCAAGAACACTAAGTTCTCAACGAGCACTGAAAACGCAGAGCAGAGGGGGAACCTTCTAGAAGCAGGCTGCCTGACTCAGGCCGAGCCTGCTGGGGCTCACGAGACATCCACTTCCAGGATGGTGCTCTCAGCCAAAGGCAACAAGCTTGCTGGCTGTCGCTGGCCCATCTGCTCTGTTGAGACTCTCCCAGAGCCCGGACTCCCATTGGCTTCGCGCCAAGGAAACACTCGGAGCGAAGATAAGCAGCTCTTGAGTCGCAGCTGTGGAAATACGCAGACCCGGAGGAGCACGCGCATCTGTTTGCCTGGGCGAGACTCTCAAGTGGGCCGCTCTCCGTATGTCCTTGTCTCACCCGGTGGCACCTCCTTGTCTGTCCACAGTGAGATCCCTCCCTCTTCTCTTTCTGCTCGCCAGAGCCTTGTTCTTGCCTGGGTTCGAAACCTTCTTCAATAAGAGACACCCCCTTCTTTCCAGTCCTCATTATTACATCTTGGGAATTAGGTGCTTCATGGGTTAAAGGTGTGACTGCGGAATGGCGTTCGGAGTGCCTATTCTGGGCTCGCCCTCTGTTAATAAGTGCTCGTATCAGTTATGAGAAGATGATTATGTTATTTCAGTTTCAGATTAGATTGGGTACATTCAGAACAGTATGACTAGACACGATTATATGTTATTTTTAATATTCTAAAGTAGATTTTTTCTGAAGGGGCATACCGAACCTAAATTTTAAAAAGTTATCCATGTACGTGCGCGCGCACACACACACACACACCAGCCATACATTGAAAATGTACAATGCACATAAAGAGCCAAACAACTTCTCCAAAGTAGAAAACAACTGACTAGCAACAAAAACAAGCAAACGTCACAGATCAAAATACAAACAACCTGGTGGAAAATGGGAAACCAGGATTTGTTTTTTTAAAAAAAAAAGAAAGAAAGAAAAAATGACTAGCAGGTATGTAAAATATTCTGAGCATCAATAATTATCAGCAAGATGCCAATCAAATTGGTATCACCTTAACTCAGTCCAAATGGATCTTACAATAAAGGTTAAGATTGAAATAAAATAAATACTTTTTTTTTTTCCCGGAGCTGGGGACCGAACCCAGGGCCTTGCGCTTGCTAGGCAAGCGCTCTCTACCACTGACCTAAATCCCCAACCCCAAATAAATACTTTTTAAAAGATGGTTAAGGCTGGGGATTTAGCTCAGTGGTAGAGCGCTTACCTAGGAAGCGCAAGGCCCTGGGTTCGGTCCCCAGCTCCGAAAAAAAAGAACCAAAAAAAAAAAAAAGATGGTTAAGGATTAGAAGGGCTGGTGGAGACGTGGAGGAAAAAGAACTTTTGCACATCGATAATGGGACTGGAAATTGGTGCAGTCATAGATTAGGACAGAATTAGTGTATGACTAGCAAGCATATATCCCAAGGGGATGAAATCATTATCAAGACACAACTTTTTATTCTCATACTTACTATAAAATTTTTAAATGTGGAAGCCTCATGATTATTGACCAACTTGTAGATGGATAAAGAAAGCACCCTCTTATATACACAATGGAGTACTATGAAGTCATAAAAGGACAGAACCCTCCCATCTGTGACACATGAATAGAATGGTAGGTTAGTATGTTAGTGGACTACGCCAGTCACAGACAGAGAAATGACATGTGGTTTCAACCATATGAAATGTAAAAAAAAAGGGGCTGGGGATTTAGCTCAGTGGTAGAGCGCTTACCTAGGAGGCGCAAGGCCCTGGGTTCGGTCCCCAGCTCCGAAAAAAAGAACCAAAAAAAAAAAAATGTAAAAAAAAGAAGAAGAAAAAAAGCCCTGTAGAAGCAGAATAGGTATGCGGTTACCCGTCTTTGGTAGTATAGAAAAGAAGGGCGGGATGCCTGGGACGGCCTGCAGAGACAGGAGCCTAGCGCTGACTGAGACAGACGCAGATACCCACAGACAAACATTGGAATGGAAGTTGGGGTGGAAGAGTTAGGGGAAGCCTTGAAGGCCCTCAAGGAGATGGCAACCTCACAGGAAGACTAACAGTGTCAGCTAACCTGGGCCAGCTCCAGAGATGGCCGCCAACCAAAGAGCAGACATGGGCTGTTCCAAGCAGCCCCCCTCCACGCATATGTACAAAGGGCTACCACATCTGGCCTCAGTGTGAGAGGATGCGGCTAATCCTTTAGAGACCTAATGCACCAGGGTGGAGGGGATAAGGGGGGAGCACCCTCTCAGAGGCAAAGGGAGGCAGGATGGGGGAGGAACTCTGCAAGGAGGAACTGGAAGGGGAGGCAATATTTGGGATGTAATTAATTTAAAAAAAAGTGTGGAATGGCCAAATGGTAATCAGGGCTACTACACCACAGCTAGATAAGAAAAATAAATGACCAGGTTTTGTAGAGTAAGGAGCATAGGCAATAATAGATTGATAACGTGACAATAGGTACTAATAATATTCTTAAAAGTTCTATCAAAAGGGATTTTGAATATTTGCATCATGAGGAAAGAATGTTAGATAGTCTTGCCCTGGTTGAACACTAGGAGTGTGTGTGTGTGTGTGTGTGTGTGTGTGTGTGTGTATCACATTTTGCTTCATAAGTGTGTACAAGTTATATGTGCCCATCAATAAAATTAAAAAAAAATAGAAATGTACCTGTCCTTAGCCCGACAACTTCTTCTTTAAAGAAAAACTGTGTTATAATGAGTACTGACCAGGGTAAGGGGTATCTGGTGTCTAGCAAGGGCACATGTTTTGAAGTTTATTCTCACCTTGAGTGGATCCCGGTGTAGGGAGAAACCCAGACCACCACCACTCTTTAAAAAAGGATCAGAAGAAGTAAAATATTCTTTGGTCCGGATAATACGTCAGTTATTGGAATATCACAATATAGGATGAGTTACAAGCTTCCTTTGTGTCTTAGTCAGGGGTTTCCCTTGTGGTAATGAAACACCATGGCCAAAAGAAAGTTGTGGGGGAGAGAGTTTATTGGGCTCAAACTTCTACATTGTAATCCAGCCCTGAAGGCAGCCAGGACAGGAACCCAAACAGGGAAGGAGCCTGAAGACAGGATCTGATACAGGGGCCATGGAGGAGCCCTGTTTACTGGCTTGTTTCCCATAGCTTGCTCAGCCTGCTTTCTTATAGAACACAGGACCACCAGCCCAGGGATGGTCCCACCCACAGTGGGCTGGGCCCTTCTACGTCAATCGCAAAAGTAAAAAGGTTTTACAGGCATTTTCCCAATTGAGATTCCCTTCTTCTCCCCATAACTGTAGCCTGTGTCAGGTTGACATAAACTAGTCAGCATACTTTGTAAGTCTTGATAGAAATACCATAAGAACTATTCAAATTGTGCAATGGTTGGTGTTATTCGTCAGCTTGGCAGAGTCTAGACCTCAAGATAGTCTCAGTGAGGGGCTGTCTAGATCAAGTTAGCCTGTGGGATTGTCTGTGAAAGAGGGTCTTGATTATGTTAATCGAAATGGGAAGATTTACTGTGGGCGGTACCATTCCCTATGCAAGGGGTTTGGAACTATGAGAGTGGAGAAAGCCAGCTGAGCCTTAGCATGCAATTTTTAGCTCTCTACTCCTTGACTGTAGATGTGATGTGACCAGGTGTCTTGAGATCCTGTGATTGCTTGCAAGGATGGATGGTAACCTAGGACTATAACCCAGAATAAACTTTCCCTCCCTGATCTGACTGGTTTCCTGTGTCAACTTGACACAAGCTGGAGTTATCACTGAGAAAGGCGCCTCCCTTGAGGAAATGCCTCCATGAGACCCAGCTGTAAGGCATTTTCTCAATTAGTGATCAAGGGCAGGAGGGCCCAGCCCATTGTGGGCGGTGCCATCCCTAGGCTGGTGGTCTTGGGTTCTATAAGAGAGCAAGCTGAGCAAGCCAGGGGAACAAGCCAGTAAGTAACATCCCTCCATGGACTCTACATCAGCTCCTGCTTCCTGCCCTCTGTGAGTTCCAGTCCTGACTTCCTTTGGTGATGAACAGCAATGTGGAAATGTAAGCTAAATAAACCCTTTCCTCCCCAACTTGCTTCTCGGTCAAGGTGTTGGTGCAGGAATAGAAACCCTGACCAAGACATTCCCCTAAGTTTTTTAGGGTGTTTTATCACAGCAGCAAGTAAAGAAACTAAGAATGAGTTTTTAAAGGATATCTATTCTCTTAAGGACAAAGTCCAACTGAGATGCTCAGGTTACCTTGAATGCGCTGTGTCCCAGGTAGATCTTGAAATTATGATCATCCCGGTTCAGTTTCTTGATTACCCCAGAAACAGAAAGATACTTTGAGCACAAATTTGTAAAAAGTGACCTAAAAATATTCAAAAGACGCTAGAGTTATAGACAAATAACAGGGCTTTTTTTTTCCACTTTAGCTTTGGCAGTGGAAGTTACCTTAACAGATGATACTTAGTGTATGGTAACATTGAGAAAACTTAAAAATTTTCAGTGATCTCACTAGATATATGTTGTCTTTTGAGGAGGGTGTGTGTGTTTTTGCATGTGTGTGTATGTTTATTCCTGGAAGTTGAACCCTTGAAGCACGCCAGGCAAGCATTCTGCCACTAACGTACACTTCTATGTTGTCATTCACTCTTCCCTATTTCCCCAAACAGAGTCTCCCCATGTAGCCCAGGCTGCACTAGTCCTGCCTCAGCTAACCAGACTCTGGGCTGACACACCCATAGCCACCCACGTTTCTTTTCTATGCCCACCAAAAGGAAGGCAGAGAGAAGTCTAAGGACAGATCCGTGAGCTTCTGAATTCTGAAATAACCTGTGATCGTTACTACATCGCTGTCCCTGACAGTGACTCAGATAGATGTCTCTTTGATCCTTGCAACTGACAAACTCTCACAGGCTTGGGTCTTACTGGGTCATCAGTTTAGCAGAAGCCCGCTGTAGACAATTAGCGTTTGGGTTGGAAAAATCTCCCAAGCCTGTTCAAAGTCCTGTCTCTGCCAGGATAACAAAATGTCAGGCCTCTGGAGCCAGCAGTGTATCCTAGAAGATAAACACCGGCGAAGGGTGGCACTGTCTTCACCCTTGAGTTTTCAGTGACTTTCCACTGAACTACGGGAATATTTTTCAGTTGACTCTGATCTAATTGTAACCCAGAGGTCCTGACCACACCGTCCCTTAAGATTCCATTCATTCCTGTCTCAAAAGGAGAACCTAGCAAGCTCTTCTCTGCTGATCATAATTTCCTTCTGCGTCTTGCAGCGACACGGGGGCACAGCATTTTATGCTGTCCCTGACGACAGATGGGCATTAGAGAAACGGCATCTACAGCCTGCATTTACAATGGTTTCTTTCTCTGCAGACGTTCACTGTGTTAAGCCTTTTAAAAGCAGATCCTTTTTATTGATTTCTTAACCACCCCTGCCCCTAAGCGAGACATACTCCCTATCTTCAGCCCTCGTATACAGATGGGGAAAGCGAGTTCCAGAGCGACCGACCGGGCCAGCTTGTCCGTGGCCTGGTATGAGGTGAGGGAACTGAACCCAAGCACTTGAGTCTGTGCTTCCAAACAGTAGGTTATATTATATACAAATACAGAGACGGTATTCCAAGCTCAAA
Source organism: Rattus norvegicus (assembly GCF_021556685.1). NCBI lineage: Eukaryota > Metazoa > Chordata > Mammalia > Rodentia > Muridae > Rattus > Rattus norvegicus. The sequence continues at coordinate 14,050,710 of NC_141553.1, read as the reverse complement.
GGCACCTTAGATATCGCAGATCGCACCCAGAGTTTGCAGCCGAGCAGACAGAGCCAATGAGGTGACAGGAATTGCCTCTATTGACAGAGCCAGGAACCCATGGAGTGCTTCACACCAGGGCTTACTGTCCCTCTCCAGTGTTAGAAAGTCTTTGCCTTCTGCCTCGCCTTGAAAATATTGAGTTTTAGTGTCTGTGGGTTTTTTTGTTTTTTGTTTGTTTTTGTTATTGTTGTTGTTTTTGTCATTTGGCTTGTTGGTTGGTTGGTTGGGGGGGGTTGTTTTGTTTTGTTTTGTTTTTGTGTGCCTTCACACTCTACTCTTTAAAGATTTTCTGTCTGAGTAGACGTAAAGTTGTTTCTATTGATTTCCTACGGTCTCCTGACTTTCCAGTTCGCTCCCGCATTTAAAATGCAGAATTAATTTTAAGAGCGCACGTGTGTGGCTGGCGATATTTAAGGGCTCAGTTTGCAGAGTGCTTGCCCACCGGGCCCAACACAAACCGGGTGTTAGTGGAGCCTGCAATTCTAGCCTTCAAGCAATGGAGGCAGAAGGGTCAGAAGTTCAAAGTCGTCCTTTGCTACGCAATGAGTTTGAGCCTAGAATTTCATGAGACCCTGGGTTGAATATTCAGTTTGTTTGTTTATTTTGGGTTTTTTTTTTTTTTGAGGCAGCCTCGGCTGTCCTAGAAGTAGCTCTTTAGACCAGGTTAACCTCAAGCTCAGAAAACTGCCTGTCTCTGCCTCCCAGTGTTGGGATCACAGGCATGAGCCACCACACCCAACGCTGTGAGAATTTTAAGTTTACCACAAAATGAGTATGGAGAGATCCCATACATGTCCTGCCCACACACAAACACACACACACACACATACACATACACACACATACACACACACATGCACACACACACAAACACACACATACACACACATATATACACATACACACATAAACACACATACACACACATACACACACATATATACACACATACACGAACATACACACATGCACACACATACACACACACAAGCACACACACATACACACACATACACACACATACACACACATACACACACATATATACACATACACGCACATACACACACAAACACACATACACACACATATATACACATACACGCACATACACACACAAACACACATACACACACATATACACACATACACGCACATACACACACGCACACACATACACACAAGCACACACATACACACATACACACACATATGCACACATACACACACATACGCGCATACACACACAATGCACACGCGCACACATGACTTCCCCCATTACACCATGCAGCACCAGCGAGGGATGTTTGTTACTAGTGATGAACCTTCAGGGATATATCCTTATCTTTCCAAGCCCAGGGTTTATATTAGGGTTCCCTCTTGGTTTTATATATTCAATGTGTGCAAGCATGCATGCCTGTGCTAGTGTGTGTGTGTGTGTGTGTGTGTGTGTGTGTGTGTGTGTCCTTCTTGTATCATGAGGGATAGTTTTACCACTCCAAGAATCCTATCTCTTCTACCTTTTAATCCTTTCCTCTCCCCTAAAATCCCTGTCTCCCAACCATCTGTCTGAGCATTTTCCTGACTGCCTAGAGTGGGGTTCACAGTGTGTTTTCTTTTTTTTTTGATTGGCTTCCTCACACTGTCTTGTGCACTTAAGGTTCCTCCTTGTCTCTTCATGGATGGATAGCTCCTTTCTCTCCAGGACTGAATATTCTATACAACACCAGTTCATTTCCTCAGTTGCCTCCTCAAGGGCATCTGGACGGCTCTCAGGCTTCGGCATTTGTAAACAATGTCGCCATAAACATGCAGGTACAAGTATCTATGTAGGTCTCCTCTCCTCTGGGGTCATCACTAAGGATCACAACCGCTGGAGCACATCTCAAGAGCAGATTAGTTTCACGAAAGGATTGCCAAACGGTCTTCCAAGGTACCCGTACAGTTTCTCTAACTCAGGAGGGATGGGAGCTCCTACCGCTCACCTACTCGCCTGTGTTTTGGCTTTTAGCCAGTCTGCCAGGTATGCAGTGGTAGAGAGTTACCACTTAATTTCCAATTCCCTGCTGACACATAGCGCCAGTCCGTTTCCTGTGCCTACCTGCCATCTCCCTGCATGCTGTTTCGGGAGGTACGCCTCAATAATGTGCCGCTGCTTCTGGTGTTTACCTGTGGGCTTGCTTCTGTGTTCCTGGGTTTCTCAGTATCACCCAGACTGGGGTGAAACCTCTAGGTTACAATGTTTCTTCTGCTTCTGTCTCTTGAGAAGCTTGGACTACAGCTGCATAGTCATGGCTGCCTTAAGTTGTCAACTTTCTGATATAATATTTTTTACTAATCTTTAAGAATCTCTCAAGAGGTATTTTGATTATAGTCACCCCTATTCTCCGGGAGACCCGCCCCACCTCCCTTTCCCACTCCCTCCCAACTTTATGTAATCTTTTTTAAAAACAGGACAGGTTCTCTACCCTTTTAGGGGCTTTAAAATATGACGCAGAGATGGAGAGATGGCTTAGCAGTTAAGAGTCCATACAAGACTGAGTTCAGTTCCCAGAACCTGCCTCAGGTGGCCCACAGTTACCTGTAACTCCATCCCTAGAGCATCTGACAGTCTCTTCTAGACTGGATGCATACTCCTATGTGGGTATGCATGTACACACAGACACACAGACACACACACACACACACTAATTAAAAAAACATCTTGGGACTGAGAAGAACAGCACTGGTTGGTCTTCAGAGAACCCACATGGCAGTTCAGAGCTGTCTATAACCCCAGCTCCATAGACTCTCTCTTCTGGTTTCCTTTGGGCACTGGGCATGCGCATGGTACACAGACATACATGCAGGCTAAACACTCCCACACATGAAATAAAACTAAATCTTTAAAAAAAAACTTTAAAGGCTTATTGTAATGACAAACTTGTTTTCTTTTTTCTTTTTTCCTTTTGTTTTGTTTTGTTCTTGTTTATTAATTCTCTGGAAGCTTAAAAAGTTTCAAATAGCATAAAAAAATGTTTTTTTTAACCAACATTCCCCTGCGCCAACCCATTTATCAAACACCAACTTCCGGCTGTGCTTTCTAATCATTAACCATCAAGTAAGTGTTTCCTGTTGTCTTCATGACACCCACTCCTACTTTCCCTTGGAGGAGATGACCAGCCAAGGCTTGGTATGCCCACTCAGTGCCACCAGTGTTTCCTTTTCCTGGCCTTACTGTGTGTGGGTGAGCTTTTATATCCCATCCGTTGTCAAGAATGAGGTCCCTATTCTTCCCAGGTAGTTCCCCCACAGGGACATGGCCCCACTAGTATTTCTTCTCCCCTCCATACCTAGACCATCAAACTATTCTTTCTTTCTCCCTCCCCTCCTCCCCTCCCTCCCCTACTTCCCTCCTTCTCCTCCTTCCCCCTCCCACCCTCCCTCCTTCCCTTCTTTTCCTCCTCCCTTCACCCTCTCCCTCTCCCCCTTTCCTCCCTCCCCTCCCTCCCCTCCTTCCCTCCCTCCATCCCTCCCTTTGATTATTTTTCAGGCACAGTTTCACACCATAACCCTGGCTTGGCACTTACAGTACAGCCCAGGCTGGCCTCGTCCTCCCTCGCCCTCCTGAGGTCCAGGCTTTCCCCTTCTTTTGTGCTGCATTAGAGATGGGCAATGGGCTGGGAATGGCTACATGGTGTGGAAAGTGTTTGGCCACTGCAGTCAAATAAATCTTAGTTATCCATACTGAGCCTCAAGTGACGTCCCATTGGTGATTATAAGATAAAGTATAGAACTTGGTGAGGGGTAACTACAGCTTGGAACACAATACATGCTGTGTTGCCCCTTCTATGTTTCCTTGTAGGCCCGCTCACAAACTTGGCCCAGACACCTTCATTTTTAAAAGCTAATTCTCATCTTCCATAATGACCTAGTCTTTGTCCCCACTGCAATTACCAGCTCATTGAGAAATTATCCCCCCCCCCCCTCCAGCCCCCCTCGATCCTTTCAAAGGACGTTACCTACCAGTTATTGCATTCCAGCTAGGAAACACGTTGGCCAGTTCCAACAGGCTCTCGAGTGCTAAATTTAGCAAGTAACTGGAAGTCACCCTTGCCTCAGCATTAACTAGCAGCTGGCACAGACACCTCAGGCGCCCGCTTGTTCCCGCATCTAACCTCTCTGAATGTTTATCTTTGACGATGTGGGGTCATTAAATAACTGGCTCTGAGTCACACAGCTACTTACAAGGTCCTGCATTAAGCATCACTGGCATAGATAAAATTCTTCCTGCTTTCAGCATGCTAAAATTTTAATCAAAGAAGCAGGCCAACAAGCCTTTGTGGGCAGGGTAGGATGGCCTAGGAATGTATGTAATTGGAGGATCTTTCCCAAGGCAATATATTCTACCAGTGACCTCTACCTCCAGACCTGTGTTCTTATTTTTATTTTCCAAGATCCTCAAGTTGGGTTTGAATTCACTTTGTAGCCCAGGCTGGCCTTGAATTTCTGGTCTATCTCAGCCTCTCAAGCAGTTGGAATTATAAGCATATGCCATCATGTCAGACTTGATAATGATTATCTCACTGATAGTCATTCTAAAAAAGAATCAATATGTCAAATATCAGGTCAAGGTAAGGGCGTTGTCCTAGGAAAATCAGTTTGAAAAGGTTTTGCTGGTCTGTGGCACATCTCTGTGAACACATCTGATCTTGTCTGAAAAGACTCTGCTGGAAGGTAAATAAACAGAAATAGGAGGAGGCTTCTAGCTAATGTAGACAGGATGCAGTACAGTAGGGCAGCCATGATGGATAAGGAGACAGAAGAAGGGGCAGAATGCAAGATGTTTCACGATCCGGAAGATATCTGGAGAAAGAAAGGATATTTCAGTTTTTAAATCTAGAAATTCAAAGAAGGGTATTGACAGGAAAAACACAATTTCATCTTAAGATATTATTGTATAACAGTTTCCTCTGAGTGGCACTTGACACCCTGAAGGGAAGCTGATTAAAACTCAGGAAGTAAACAACTCAGAAGCTTTAGGAAATCCCTGAAACTGACCAGATGTACTAGGCTCCTTTCTTCCCTAGTTTATATAAGAAAGAAGGATTACTGAGAGAAACTCCCACACCCTCAGAGCTCCCTAGAAACCAGAGATGCCCTGAGCTGCCTGAGGGAAACATTCTCCAACCTGTTGAGTTGCCTGCAAGTTGGGCAGTGTGCTCCAGGTTTTAAACTCTTGTGAACTGTGAACCCATGCCAGGGTAAGCGCTCAATAACACGGCTATCTTTAAGTCTTTTCTTCTCCTGTAAGTAACCCTTCATCCATACTCCTGCATAGAGTCTCAATGAATTCATGGATTCACCACATTGGATTTTGGTGTCATGCTTCCTATGGTCTCTGGGTCTCTCTCTGAGGTGAGTTGATATTTCTTCCCAGAAATGTTGCCACACAGCAGGTGTGTTGATATCAAAACAAATGACTCTATTCCAGGAGACTATAATAGGCCTCTATCTAGTAAGATCCAAAATAAGACTTTAAAAATTCTTATCAGCCAAGATTGAACTGTATATAACGAAAGCCCACGGGCCACAGATGGCTGGATCAGTAAGATATCTGCGACACAAGGATGAGAGCCTGAGTTTGGATCCTAAACATCCATGTAAAGGCCAAGCAAGGGTCTTGTTCACATGTGTAACCTCAGCATTGTGGGAGGGAGGAAGCGGAGACAGACAGATGCCTGGAGCTCACCACTCAGCCAACCAGGACAAATTGATAAACTCTAGGGTCAGCGAAAGACCTTGTCTGAAAACATGTGGAGAGTAGTCAAGGAAGATGATTGATGTCTGTGTTTAACATCCACATGTACACATACACATAAACATACACTCACACATACACATACACTCACACATACACATGCACTCACACATACACTTGTATTACACTCCCCACGTACATGGACATGGACCATACACAAAGAAGGAACTTAAAAATTATCATACAGGGGCCTGGGGAGATGGCTCAGTGGTTTAAAGCACTGATTGCTCGTCCAGAGGCCCTGAGTTCAATTCCCAGCTCACAACCATCTGTAATGAGATCCTCTTGTGGTGTGTCTGAAGACAGCCACTGTGTACTCATTAAAATAAACAAATAAGTAAATAAATCTTTTTAAAGAATTACTATACAAAACCAATATCTTTCCTACATTCTAGTACTAAACACACCAAGAAAGAAATCAGGAGAACATTCTGTTAACAATGGCAAACCAGAAAAACCTCTGGGATAAGTCTAACCAAGGATGTAAAGGGCTTTAGATCTTTTATATGGGAAGTCTAAAATGCTGTCTTAGTTGGGGTTTCATTGTTGTAAGGAGGCACTATGACCAAGGCAACTCTCATAAAGGACAAATTTCACTGGGACTGGCTTACAGTTTCAGAGGTTCAGTCTATTACCATCATAGCAGAAAACATGGCAGCAGGCAGACATGGTGTTGCCGGAGTTCAGAGTTTTGCACCTTGATCCAAAGGCAGGCGTAAGAAAGAGGAGGCTCTCTCTTCTGCACTGGGTAGAGCTTGAACACCAGGTGCCCTCAGAGCCCGCTTACACAGAGATACATTTCCTCCCACAAGGCCATGGCTGCTAACTCCCCATAGGCCAAGCATATTCAAACCACCACGAATACCAAAGAAAGAAACTGAAGACGCTTGATGGTGTTAAAATCTCCCATGCTCACGGATTGGAAACGTTAATGTTTTGAAAGTGGCCACATCACCAAGCCATCTAAATATTCAGTGCAATCCCCATCCACATTCCAAAGGCTTTCTTAACAGAAATAGAGGAGGGGGAACCTTCAAGTGTACTTAGAAGCATTAAAAAACACCCAAATACTTAAATCAGGTCCAGAACAAAAGGAATGATGTTGGAAGGTCTGCCAAAACCATGGTAACAAAACCAGCATGGTACTGACAGAGAAACAGCCAGAATAGCCAGTGAGGTAGAACAGGCGACCTGGAGATAATCCTACATAGCCACAGCCACCTGGCTTACTACAAAGATGCCAAGAATAGACCTTGGAGAAAAGACATCTTCAGAAATAGAGGCTATCCACCTGCAGAAGAATTAAAACAAGCCACCATCTGTGGTGGTTTGAACATGCTTGACTCAGGGAGTGGCACTATTAGGAGGTATGGCCTTGTTGGAGGAAACGTGTCACTATGGGGATGGGCTCTGAGACCCTCTTGATAGCCATGTGGGAGACAGTCTTCTGTTTCCCTTCAGAACCAGAGGTTGAACTCTCAGCTCCTCCAGTGCCATGCCTGCCTGGATGCTGCCATGCTTCCCGCCTTGATGAAAATGGACTGAACCTCTGAACCTGTGAGCCAAGCCCAATTAAATGTCCTTTATAAGAGTTGCCTTGGTCACGGTGTCTGTTCACAGCAGTAAAACCCTAAGTAAGGCATCATCCCTCACCGTGTAGAAAAGAAAAACACCTCCAAACAGATCAAAGACCTTAATGGTGAGACCTGAGACCTTGAAACTAGAAGAAAAACTGGGGGAAGTGTTTCAAGATACAGTCATCATGGAGAACTTCTTCAGAGGGACTCTAGTCTCTCAGGGAAGAAGGCGACTGGGACCCCAGGAAAGTAAAAGTTTCTGCACAGTGAAAGAAAGAGTTAAAAAAAAAAAAAAAGAAAGAAAGAGTTATGCAAGAGACAGCCTAGGAAGTGGAAGGTAATCTTCGCTAGCTGTACCTCTGATAGGGCTAATAATTTGCGATAACATAAAGAAGTAGAATCCTAAGGAATAAACCAAACAACCCAGATGAAGTGCAAATGACCATCAGAGACATACAAATACAAGCTCTGAGGTTTTTATCTCCCCTGTTAGAGTTAGACAGCAGTCGGTTACAGAAGCAAGTCACAACAAATGCTGTTGAGAATAGACAGAAAGGGGAGCTCATCTGCTGGTTGGGGGAATGTAAATTAGTCCAACCACCAGGAGCCTCAGTATGGAGGGGCTGGAGGGGGTACCTCAGTCACAGAAGCTTTGCCACATATGCATGAGTTAGATCTACAGTACCCACATAGAAGTCATCACGTCGGCATACACTTATAATCTCAACAGAGGGAGGCAGACAGGCTCTCTGGGGCTTCCCGGACAGCTACCCTAGTTTATTCTGCATGCCCCAGGTCCCTGTGAGCCTCTACCTAGAAAAAAAATTAACAAACAGGACTCCTGACAGCAGAGGTTGATATGCAACCTCTGCACACACACACATGCAAATATATACATGTGCAGCTGACCCAAATCTTTCTGTACACATATGAACACACACACACACACACACACACACACACACACCACTCTGCCCACAAAAGATCCCTAAGAGTACATCTGCCACATGACCCATAAATACCATGCTATGGTATTTACCTCAGTAACCCTAAGACAATGTATCACAGAGATATATGCGAGGGGGTGACGTAAGGTACTGCAAAGACGACTGCTCTATCATTGGGGAAAGCTTTTATTGGGCAGACGTGTAGACCAGTAGACAGAGTATAACTAGAGGCATCTAGAAGAGTCCAGAGCAGAAAGGAAAGCAGGGTGGGCCTAGTCAGCAGTTTTGACATGGTCAGGGATATTTGCAAAAGAAAGGAGAACAGTGAGAGAGAGAGAGAGAGAGAGAGAGAGAGAGAGAGAGAGAGAGAGAGAGAGAGAGAGTAGGAGTGACTGTGGGGGTAGGACCTGAGAAGGACCAGGGTAGGGTCTTTGGAATGTGCAACCAGTACTTGAGAATAGGGGACCGGGGGAACCCAGAGGCCACATGGGCTTTGATATACAACCTCAAGTTTATGTCAAAAGAGCCATATGTCCCTTCTACCAGATGGGATCTGGTTTTACACATTCTAGAGGAATGCTGGCTTTTATCTAACTGCCAGAAATCATTCTATAGTCTGTGTTGATTTTGATTTTGGACAGCGTGGGTGGGCCTGCCCTCGTGTGTGTGTGTGTGTGTGTGTGTAGTAGGGACATGGGGTACCCCTTGGACCTTACAAAAGATACTTGCCCATAGATGTTTCCTGCAGAACTATTCACAATAGGTGAGTTATGGCACCAATCTAGGTGTCCACTAACTAAAGAATGGATTTTTTTTTTTACAAAAAATATGTGTTACAATGATGCAATGGAAAATTTCCATCCAAAAGAAGGCCGGCATTATGTCACTTGAAGGAAAATGGATGTGCCTGGAGATAATCACATTAAGCAAATTAAGTCAGTCTCAGAAAGGCAAACATTGCACACTTTTCTCTCCTCTGTGGGGCCTGGATTCTTTTTCTCTCTACACTTTGACCAATTGTGAGTCTCAGTCGTCATCCTCATCTATGGCAAACCCAGTCCGCTCTGATGAGGGCGGGGAGCTACATTAATCTATGGGCATAAAGGTAAGCGTTGAAGAGGCCGTTTAATACTATGCCCCCTTGGGGAAATAACAGTGGAGGGGCTTATGACCTGCCCAGCCTTGGGTTCTTGGCCCAGTTCACAATAGTAGGCATCAGTCCCATCTTGTAGGACAGGTCATGAATACTACCAGAAGAAAGTCGTTGATAGGGACAAATGAAACTAACAGGAATTGGGGAGGGGTGGAAGGGGGGGAGATGGGAGTGGAACGGAGTGGGGAATATACTCAAAGCACAGTATTTATTAGTATGAAAATGTGCTTATGTAGCCCAGTACCATGTACAGTGAACATCCAATACCACCGCACACATGTGAACTCAAGAGGCTTGGTATGATGGAACATAGAGGAACATTGCTAATTTTAGGCAAGTCTGGGCTACAGACCTTGTAACCCATGAAGTAGACGTGCAAATAAGTACAATCATCTTATATTAAAAAGACAGCAGGTAATCATGCTGAACCGGCCTGCAGTCCTGGCTACTCAGGGGGCCTCTGAACCATAACAAACAAAAAAACAGAGGAGGAGGTGTGAAGGAGGAGGGACCGGGAGGAGGGGAGGGAGGGCATGGTGGTTTAGCCCAGGAAGTGGCGCTATTAGGAGTTGTGGCCCTGTTGGAGGAAGTGTGTCACTGTGGGGGTGGGCTTTGAGACCCTCCTCCGAGCTGCCTGGAAGTCAGTCTTCTGTTTGCCTCTGGAACGAGATGTAGAACTCTCAGCAACCCTAGCACCATGTCTGCCTGGATGCTGCCATGCTTCTGCTTTTGATGATATTGGACTGAACCTCTGAGCCAATAAGACAGCTCCAATTAGACGGGGTCCTTTCTAAGAGTTGCCTTGGTCATGGTGTCTCTTCGGAGCAATGGAAGATCAAACGATGACAGAGGGAACTCTCCAACTGAGATGTAAAGAAACCAATTAATTAATTAATTAACAAAACGACAACAAAACTCAAAACCAGGTGAACGAATACATCTAAAGGGGATTCCACAAGTTACGAAATTTGCCTAACTGTAAAACTAATACATAAGTAAGTTGGAACTTACAAACTCACGACTTTAAGCCAGGCACAGTGGGACAGATGTTTTCAGGCATCCATGGTGGTAGAAGCAGGAGGATCAAGAGTTCGAGGCCAGCCTTAGTTGAGGTTCAATTTGCACTACAGGAGACCCATTCTGATAGAATAAAAAATCTATTTTTAATGTCTGGAAAAGTGATTAGCTAAAAACCCTTTACTTTATGCATATAACTTATGAAAAAACTGTTGTATGGGTGTAGGTATAGTGTGTGAATAGCTGCATCATGTGTGTACCTGGTAATCCTGAAGGCCAGACAAGCTCACTGGATCCCTATCTGGTTGTAAAGCATCGTGCCAGTGCTGGGAATCAAACCTAGGTCTCCAGGAAGAGTAGCAAGTACTCTTAACCACTGAGCCATTTCTTGACCCTCCCCCTACCCCCATAACTTCGATATTTGGTCTCATTTTTCCCCCCATGATTTTCGCCTTCATTAATACAGGGAAATGAATCCAGGCATGAACATTTGTCGTAGATTTTGAGAAGTCAAGCCTGCTTTATAGAAATAGAAAATCAGAAATAAAAGTGTTTGGGGATCATCAGGTTTGACTCCCTCTGATAATAGTATAATACTGTGCTGATTGGATTTTATCAGCTCGACCCAAAATAGAGTCTCGTGGGAAAAAGAAACAATTGAGAAATTGCCCCCATCAGATTGACCTGTAGGCCTGGAGGAAGTGTGTCACTGTGAGGGTGGGCTTTGAGAATCTCCTCCTAGCCATGTGGGCGACAGTCTTCTCCTTACTGCCTTCATATCAAGATGTAGAACCTCCATCTTCAGCCCCACATCTGCCTGGATGCTGCCATGCTCCCCTCCCACCTTGATGATAATGGACTGAACCTCTGAACCTGTAAGCCAGCCCCAATTAAATGCTGTCCTTTGTAAGAGTTGCCTTGGTCACGGTGTCTGTTCACAGCAATAGAAACTCTCAGTGAGACAAGTATGTTATAGTTTGGGTCAAAAAATCAATGACATCTTCTTCCCCTCATACAAAGTCTGGGGAATGAAGGCTTTTGCATATCTGCCACCAGGGACTTTGTTCACTCACTGATACCTGAACACAGTAGGTTTTACTTTTTCTCCCCTTGAATTCTACTTGGCCACCACCTGAACGCCCCGCACATTTACCTGTAGCTGACTCTTACACTGGATTGGCAGAGTCGGAAGCCAACAGACTCGAGTTACGAAAAAGGGAGTTCTGCTTAGTCCTGCCAAGTACTTCAATCAATGCACACTTACAAGGAAGAATCATCTTTCACTTTGTAAGCTCTTTTCTTTTTCTCTCTCTCCTTCCCTACCCCCTCCCTCCCTTCCTCCCTCCCTCCCTCCCTTCCTGGACTAGACACTGCAATATTCCTCCCATTGATTGGATAACTCAGACGTGGGGGTCTTACTTATTTTTTTATGTTTACGAATTAATGCATCTTCTCTGAGGACTACAGTATTGAAATCTCTAGAGTAGTGTGGGTCTGCTTCTTGTACACTAGTCCCCAGGACACTCTGTCTGCTTGTGCTGGAGATGGAGTGGGTGCCTTCTGCTTCAGCCTTGCCTTCCCTTCTTGGACCAGCCTTCCTATGTTTACTAAATACCCTTCTGGCTTGCAACTGTTCTCCTACACCTGGACTTTTATGACACGTTTGGTAATGCTATTTCATAGCACCATGAACACTGATATCATTGACAAACATTAACCATGTGCTGTGTCTATAATTCTCATGGCCTTATGAGGTCTGTCAGCTGTAGACCGAGGTGACAACCTCTAGTCCTCTTTAAGTCTGACACTCTAGTTCTTTTGCTGCTCCTGGCACATAGGAGGAGCTCAAGAAGTAGAAATTATTATCATAATTAAGGGAACAAGCGTCATATATGGTGTTGGTATTTGGGCTGGGTGCCTGATTCACGAAGCGTGTGTCTATAAACGTAACCAAGAAATTGAACAAGTTTCTGGATGGTTTTAAGACCCTTGTGAGACAAACGGAACAGCTTGCTACAGGCTGATGGAAACTAATGTCACCGAATCTATGCAGCTACAGGGCATAATTAACAAAGATAGAGTCCAGCAGGTGCATGTATGGTACCATCTACAGCTGGATGGATTCTTTTTGGCTAGTGACTGTGGAGGCCGATTTTGGAAGAGAGCATGGCTTGGGACACAGGCCAAAAGCTACAACCCCCTTAAATCAGAGGAACTTGGAATTATTAAGAGACTCTTGGGCTGGGGGTTGTTGATACTCTAGAATACGTAAAGCCCTGGGATCAATCCTGAATCTCGCATTGCTGCCACAATCACCAGAAGAGGCTCTGGTGATGACCAATCCGTAGGGAGAATTGAAGCTTGGTGCTGTAGTACTCACACAGACCTGAAGGGGAGGATCAAGGGCCCTGGGATTTAACAGTGGCTCCTAGGAAGTAGTCTGAGCTATAAACTCTGTCAAGAGATAACAGGGCCAATGACCAGAGTGACACCCAACATCTGGGCTCCACTCTGTGCCAATTGTAAGTTTCAAAGGAGGCTGTTCACTAGCAGAGAGAGAACCGGGTATATGGAAATGAGACAAACCAAAGTGAGCGAGTATAGAGGGAGGTCGGATGTTTCAAATATAAACGACTCATATTTAAGGCAGGGATGGCAGCAACATTGAGATCTAAGACTAGGAGCTAAGGGGGCAAGAGGAGTCTCTTGCTGTAGGTTGGGCTGAATTTGTCAGTAGTGGGGCTGGTATTAGGGCATCGAGTCTGGTTAGCCGTTAAAATAATCTGGCATACAATACTTCAGCATAGAGCATGACAGGGTGTTGGTTTCTGGGGACGGTGAGTACAGAGCATAAGTCTGTTTGTCTCTTAATATCTTCTAACCACTCGACCATCCACGTTTCTTGACTTCTGCGCCTTAGATACCAGCTGCCTTCTACCTCTTTTTTTTTTTTTTTTTTTTTTGGTTCTTTTTTTCGGAGCTGGGGACTGAACCCAGGGGCCTTCTACCTCTTATTGTCTTGCGAGCTATCTGCAGCTATGTGAAGTAGATTCTCCACCAGGGATATTTGTGTGTTTGTTTGTTTGTTAGTTTGGGTTGCACGCAGTACTACACATAAATCATGGCTTTTCCAGGCCAAGGATGTATCTCATAATTGCCTTTCTTCTACAATACTCCCACCAAGTGGCCATTGGGACTGCTCCTGCACATAATGAAGGATTGAGGAAGCCATCATTCCTGCTAGCACCCTAACTCACTGCCCCTCACCATCCCCCAAGACAGAGTTTCTCCATAGCCTTGACTGTCCTGGTACTCGCTACGTAGACCACAACCGGTCTCAAACTCACATAGATCTGCCTGCCTCTGCCTCTGCTGGGTTAAGGGCATATGCTACCACTGTCCAGCCTTAGCTCATCTTTTGACTCAGTCTGTTGTAAATAACTGCCCTAAGTTTCTATCCATTGACTTAATTCCTATCCTTCAGGTAGTGTAATGAATTGAAATCTTTAGTATATGAGCCCTTCTTTAGAAATCAGGGTCAAGGGGTTGGGGATTTAGCTCAGTGGTAGAGCGCTTGCCTAGGAAGCGCAAGGCCCTGGGTTCGGTCCCCAGCTCTGAAAAAAAGAACCAAAAAAAAAGAAAAAAGAAAAAAGAAATCAGGGTCAGTGGTACGACCCTTTCCCAGTTCATTTGCTTTGTTTTGCTATAAAAGTGTCCCCCTCGTTCCCAACCCTTGATATCAGATATCCCCACCAACAGCTTCTTGCTCTCCTTCCCATCTTGTAAGACAATATATATGCAATATATCTTACCTAGAGATAGACGCGTGTTCTGTCAGCATAGAACAGAATAAGACACTCACCTCTTTTTGTGTTCTAGATGCTATAAGACAATCTAAGACTATGCGATGTTTTTTTTTTTTTTTAGCAGTCATAGTCTCCACTCCTTTTAAGCTTATATCTAAGTGGATTTCCCTAGGTGTTATATATAGTAGTATTTTTTATAAAGATTTATTTATTTTATATATATGAGTACACTGTAGCTGTCTTCAGACACACCAGAAGGGGGCATCAGATCCCATTTCAGACAGCAGTGAGCCACCCTCAGGTTGCTGAGACTTGAACTCAAACTCTGGAAGAGCAGTCAGTGCTCTTAACCACAGAGCCATCTCGCCAGCCCATATGTAATAGTATGAAACCAGTTACATATTTATGCAACAGTTTGGGGAAGGGGTGGATGGGCTAGCTTATTTACCATATTGATATTCTTGAATTGGAGATTTGAATGTTCAGCATAGCGGTTTGGATCCCTGATGAGACACAAGCCTAGGCTACATTATAGACAATTGAACGATGACTCGGCTTGGGCTACTCAAGCTTTGAGTTATTTTATACAGGCCTCAGACTGTAGCCTTCTTCAAAACGATCCCTCTGTCAAGTAACTTGTTTTGTCACTGGAAGACTTGGCGTAAAGATTACAAATTATTTGGTTCAAGGCCATTATCACCCCTAGGAAAAATTAAGCACAAATAGGTGTTATGTCAAAGGCAATATGATTATAAGTACCTGTGGGCAAATTCCATCCAGATACCTTTTTTATCGATTAAAAAGGTAGATATTACACTGCGTGGATTATGGAATACCGATAAACACAGCGTGTGTGGTCCTTTCAAACCAAAGGAAGTTTTCCTATTTTTTTTCTAAGAAGAAACAAAGATAAAGAATCATAATGACTTGTCCACAGTTACAGAGCAAGAAGGGGTTTCAGGGGGCCAGCCCCTCGGATACAGTGTGGCCCTTCTACTCATTTTTTTCCCAATAAAATAAGATTCAGTTCTTGACCTGAGCTACTAGTATCCAAAGTTCTCCTCTTAGCTGTTGGTAAAATGTTGCTCTTGCCAATTCCCCTAATCTCAACATCATAGATGTTGCTATGATTATGCTAATGCTTTAAACTTAGAATTCGCCACACACGGTATGCACTCACTGGTAAGTGGATATTAGCCCCAAAGCTTGGAATATCCAAGATACAATTCACAGACCACATGAAGCTCAAGAAGAAGGAAGACCAAAACATGGATGCTTCATTCCTTCTTAGAAAGGGGAACAAAATACTCATGGGAGGAAATATGGAGACAAAGTATGGAGACTGAAGGAAAGGCCATCCAGAGACTGCCCCTCCTGGGGGTCCATCCCATATACAGTAACCAAACCCAGACACTATTGCAGACACCAAGAAGTACATGCTGACAGGAGCCTGATATAGCTGTCTCCTGAGAGGCTCTGCCAGAGCCTGACAAATACAGAGGTGGATGCTCACAGCCAACCACTGGACTGAGAATGGGGTCCCCAATGGAGGAGTTAGAGAAAGAACTGAAGGAGCTGAAGGGGTTTGCAACCCCATAGGAAGAACAACAATATCAATCAACCAGGCTCTCCCCCACCCCCACAAGAACTCCCAGGGACTAAACCACCATCCAAAGAGTACACATGGAGAGAACCATGGCTCCAGCCCCATATGTAGCAGAGGATGGCCTTGTCAGACATCAGTGGGAAGAGAGGTCCTTGGTCCTGTGAAGGCTCGATGCCCCAATGTAGGGAAATGCCAGGGCAGAGAAGTGGGAAGGAGTGGGTGGGTGGGAGGGAGAGGGAGCACCCTCATAGAACCAGGGGGGGTGGAGATCGGATAGGAATTTCCGGAGGGAAAACCAGGAAAGGGGATAACATTTGAAATGTAAATAAAGAAAATATCCAATAAAAGAAAAGAAAAAAAAAACAGAATTCATGAGATACCAAATCACACACACACACACACACACACACACACACACACACACACACACACGAAGTTGGATCTAATTAGCAAAACCCTGGTTAAAACCCATCCATGGACCCAGTCCATTGTTCTTTCTCTTCGACTGCTTCTCAAAATGCAAACAGATATTTTAGATTATCAGTTCTCAAACCACAAGCAGAATAGCTGTGTTACCTATAGCAAGATGGGTTTAAAAAAAAAAAAAAAGGTCAGATGTAAATTCTCTATAAGCATCGTGGTTAAGGAGCCTTCCAAACTCACAATCTAAGGAAACGTGAGCCAGGAGGCCAGTCAGAGAGAGATGATCCACGGTTACTTCTGAGTAAAGAGTTCGTCATATGAAACAGCACAAGGGTGTGGACTCCCCCCCCCCCCCAATATCCACTGTCATTGGAGCTACTCAAGGACCCAGACCCCTTCTGCACCAGATATCAAGTGTACAGATACGGCGAAGAACCTTGCGGAAGTGAAACAATTCTAGCACAGCTATTCACTGTGCATAGTGCTAAGGTAACACAGAACTTGAAAAAGAAACCTGAAGGATTGGGGGCGGTGTGCAGAGCGGGGGGGGGGGGGGGGGGGGACGGGGGGCGGGGCTGTACTATAGAGAAGACACTGGACTCAGGTTCAAATATCTATTATTTGGGTGAACAAAGGCAGACATTTGGAAAGCTCATGCCACCAGACCTAATTTGACAAGCGTGGGGTCCCTAAGAAGCCCACATAAGGACGATAGTAACAATAGTAATGAACTAAGTCGTCTCAAGGAGAAATAACTTTCATTCTAATGCGAGGAATATGGGTTTGAGACAAGCCAGGAACAGGGACAGGCACAGTCGCGTAGAAATTGGATCGCCCTAAATTGTGACTCCTGTCGTTTCGCTTCCAGCCGATGTCTGTGTTAAGCTTGGGAATCTGATGAATACCACAGCATAAGGCGAGCCAAATGGGAGAGCCTGACGCCATCTCCTGCTTAACGGATGGATCGGTCAGGAACCGAGGTCGCGAGCCAGTTAAAGCAAGGAGGAAAACTGTGTGAACTGGTCCAAACACTACAGGAGAGAGTCTGGGCAAAGACAGGGGCCGTTGGGATATGTAAAGAGCACATGATGGTTGGTTGGTTAACTTGACATACGCTAGAACCATCAGGGAAAAGAATCTTAGTGAAGACTTTTCTCCTTTGGGTTGGTCCGTCGGCGTCACCTGTGAGGGGTCTTTTTAAATCCCGTTGGTAGCGGTGCAAAGGCCTATCAGGAATGTGGGTGGCAGCATTTCATGGGCGGGGACCCAAACTGGTTTGAGAGGTTCTCAGGAGCATCGAACCTTCACGGATCCATTGTTTCAGTATTCTGACAGCCAAAAGTAGGGAAGTGAGGTAGGCTCCTTTCTGTCAAAGCTCGCTGTAGAAGCATGAGGCAGAGCTGACCACGTTGCTCCCACAGAAAGAGAGGGGTGTTCACGCTCAGCTGTCTTCCTCCCTTTTGTGCAGCCCGCACCCCCGCCCTGGAAATCATTTGGTCTTCCTTTTAGGGTGAGCCTCCTCCCTCCACCCCAAATGAACCTAATCTAGATAACCCCTTACAGGCGTGCCCACAGGCGCGTCTCCAAGGTGATCCTAGATCCCGTTAAGTTGACCATCATTATGACAATCTGGGGTGGTTTGAATGAAAATGGTCCTTATAGGCCGGTGGGGAATGGCACTATTAGGAGGCGTGGCCTTGTTGGAGTAGGTGTGGTCTTTTGAGGTGGGCGTGGCTTTGTTGGAGGAAGGGTATCATTAGGGATGTGCTTCGAGGTTTCAGATGCTCAAGTCAGGCCCAGCGTCCTGAATTAAATGTCGACCTCTCAGCTACCTCTGCAGCACCATGTGTGCCTGCATGGCACCATGCTTCCCATTACGACGATAATGGACTAAACCTCGGAACTGTAAGCCCTCCCTAATTAAATGTTTTCCTTTGTAAGAATGGTGATGATGTCTCTTCACAGGAGTAGAAATCCAAACTAAGATCCCATCATAGCAGGCCATAGAAAAATTCAAATGCATATCCTAGTAAGAGCACCAGTGGAAGGAGAAGCCCTGGGTCCTGCTAAGACTGAACCCCCAGTGAACTAGACTGGTGGGGGGAGGGCGGCAATGGGGGGAGGGTTGGGAGGGGAACACCCATAAGGAAGGGGAGGGGGGAGGGGGATGTTTGCCCGGATACCGGGAAAGGGAATAACATTCGAAATGTATATAAGAAATACTCAAGTTAATAAAAAAAAAAAAAAGAAAAATTCAAATGCATCTGAGACATTCTGGTTTGGTCACGAAGCCTCTCCTTCAGTGGTTCTCCTTTCCAAGCTGAAAATGACTGACCGTCTATTGTCAATTAATACAGGGTTATTTTCTTCGGTTCGGGGAAGTACCATTCAAATGCGGTGTGAGTGGGGTTTATGCTCAAGTAGCAAGGAAATAGAACGCCGGATAGAATTCTTGGTCCAGTTAACGCCCTGAAGAGAAAATTTTCATTTGAGGCATCTACGATTGTTGCTACAGGAGTGGTCAGAGCACATGTTCTGGGATGCACATTTCAGAGGGAACGGCTATTAGAAACCTGGGATATCCTCGGATGCATATCCTACAAAAACCTGCTTCTCCTCAAAGACAGAAAAAACCAGGCCATTCCCATTCAGCCTCATTACCCTTTCGCAAGTTTTTTTTTTTTTCCCTCCTTAATCTTTAAAGGTCACGGGCAAAGGGGTAGTCTGTTCCGTAGCTGTTTGGTACAATCAGGAGACTGTCCAGATGGTTTCTAGCGAGACATAAAAATCTCGCTAAATGCTATATATGGGCCCAATTCTTTCCTCAATGTACCAGAGAAAAGCAGACACGACTTAGGTAGGATAAACCTGACTACTTTGCCAAAGAAACTGGTCATGGGGTGATTGGTCTGAAATTGTGAATGGCTTCGCTTGGATGCTAAGACCAAGCCACGCCTTACTCTGACGTGTACACCGTATTGTACAAAATAGTGTTGTTCTTTACAAGATGGTGGGTGGTGATTCTCAACCCCCTTTGGGGGTTGCATATCAAATGATATCCTGCATATCAGATACTTACATTAGGATTCCTAACAGGAGCAAAATTACAAAATTATGAAGGAACAACAAAATATTTGTATGGGCCCCCCCTCCGATATTTAATTCCCCAATCAACATTTTGTTTTGATTTTAATTTATTTAGTTTTAATGGGCGGTCACCACAACAGGAGGAAGTTTTAAAAGGTCAAAGCATTAGAAAGGTTGAGAACCATTGCTCTAGGAGATTTTATTTTACAAGCAGTTTTTTATTTACTCCATGTTGAGGAAGAAGGATGGCTGTGGCCCTTGCATGGACCAAGGAAGTGTACCCCATCTGTCAGGCAGCCCTATCCAGCAGACCGACAAATGACCTGTTTGGGGGGACTAGAAAGGGAGCCACCCGGTAAGTTTATTGGGGGCATTAAAACTAAATAAATTAAAATTAAAACAGAAAAAATTTATTGGGGAATTAAATATTGGAGGGGGCACATGAAAATCTTACTGGGGAAGGAAACCACACCCAAGAATTTAATGGGTACACCAGATCAAGGAGAAAATATAAGTTTATTGTCTGGCCCCCTTAAAGAGATAGCCACTTAACCAACTTATCATTGATACCTGCATGTCTGAGGCAAGGGCCCAAGACTCCTCCTCTCAGACTCTACTTGTTCCCCTGCTGTCGTTAGAGCCTGCCCATCCACCTGTTGGACCATCTGGACCCGGTCCTGCCCCGCTGTTTCCTGCTCTTGACTCATTTCCTGCTCTGGACCCAGTTTGACCTTTCACCCCCTCACAGCTTAATTATGCAGCTTTGTTCTCTGACTTTGACTTGCCCCAGCAGTGCCCTCCTGGAGCTGGGTTATTATCTTATCTGTACAGACTCCTTCTCAGCCCACTTCTGAAGCCACTGGGAGCTGTTACAGCCTCTTTAGTGTGTATTTATTCTGTAACCCATATATATATGGGTATATATATGTGTATATATATATGTGTCATATTCACATAAACATACACATATACATCATATACACATACCCATATAGAGAAGAGATTGTGTGCTACTGCTATGGGAGTTAGTATTTGGAATAAAGATCGGAATAAAGAACTGGCATTTGCTTCTGCTGAGATCCGAGAAAAGTAGACAGGTTATTATGACAAGTTGCCGTCATGGAAACTGCTAAACTTTGTGAATTGATTGTTACTCACTAGACCCCGACCTTGTGGAAATGGACGAACGTGTTTGTCTCTGGCAGACACCGGTCCTATACAACCTTCGATGGGTGTCCTGATTTGAAAGCTTGCCAAGTTCCTTTTCCTTAGCTCTTTCCAGTATCTCTGAGTGATACCTCGCTAAGGGAGACTGAGGCAGGGAAGGTCGGGGTAATGGAATAGATGTCGTGAAAACAGGAGGGACTGGTATTTGGAGAAGGAGGGGCAGCAGCAAGAATGGGGAAAGAAAGTCGAGCAGCACAGGCTGGCCCAACTGTCCCCATTTGCCACCTATTCCAATGGCCGTCCTGGAGGCTTACCCAGGTAGATGAGCCCAATCCCCTCCCCTTTCTCACCTTCCCTCATGGGGTTCCGGCTTAGCTCTTCCTTCCAAGATACTCTAATTCACACCCTCTCACTGTTGTCTGCCATGACCTCTTTCTTTTCCCCTTGTCTGGAGCCTGATTTTCCCAGTGTCTCCATGCAGGGGGTGGGGGTGGGGGCTTCCTGAACTAGCTTTCATACAGCTCTCCGAATGTACGCGGTTACCCAAGATCTGTCCGTAGCTGCTTCTAATCCCATTCGAGTTAGCTTCCTGTTCCACTGACAAATACCTATGGGGGGGGGGGGGGGAGGAAGAACCACCAAACCAAACAACAATAACAAAACAACTCAAGGGGGGGGAAGAGGTTCATTACATCTCAACTTTAGAGGTTTCCAATCGTCATGTCCAGGCTGGTTGCTTTAAGCCTCAAACAAGCCCAACTGTCTAGTTCCCTCTGGGCTAAATGTAGGGTCTACCCACATGATGGCTATTCTTGGTTGTGAATTTGATTACATGTGGCATTAACGAAGACCGGATGACTAGACACGCCTGTGCGTATTGGCTTTCATTCTTCTTTGAGGGTCTGGTAGAATTCCGGGATGACTCCATCTGGCCCGTGTTTTTTTGTTTGTTTGGTTGGTTGATGGTTGGTTGTTTGGTTGGTTGGTTCGGAGACTTAATTACTGTTTCTATTTCACTAGGTGTTATGAGTGTTTGAATGGCTTATTTGATCTCCATTTAAATGTGGTGGGTCATATAAATCAAGAAATTCATCCATTTCTTTGATGTTTTTCCACTTAGCTGGAGTACGGACTTTTCAAGTATGTCGTTATTGTTAGATGGGGGCCGCGTACTCCTGGACAGATCATGCCAAGCCTGCACAGTTCTCATGGGGAGAGGTCTTTATTGACAGAAGCGCCCCTGAAGGGGGTAGTGGGGAAGTGAGGAAGAAAGAGAGAGCTATGGTCTTTTATTCAGACCGTGATGTAGGTAAGGCAGGTGACAAGCAGGTGATGCAGGTAACCCAGATAACTCATGCGCGGAGGATGTACGACGGATGCCATGGCAACAGACGCGGGGGTGGGGGTGGGGTGTGTCCGGCGCCTAGGGATGATGTCATCGCTGGGTTCAGAAGCTGGCTGTAAACAGCTTCTGGCTGTCCATGAACGGTTCTGAAGCTAACACTTATGATTGATTCTCTGATGCTAACACAATTCCCTGAACGTCCTTGGCGTCACTCATAAGACCCCCCTTTTTCTAATCTTACTTATTCCAATTCTTTCTCTTTTTAGTGACTATGACGAAGGATTTGCCACTCTTACTGATTTTCTTAGGGAAACGCTCCTTCATTGATTCTTTGTATCAGTTGTTTCTACTTCATTGATCCTATCCTCTGATTTGATTATTTCTTGGTGTCTACTGCTATAGGGTGTCATTTCTTATTCTGGAGCTTTCCGGTGTATCAGTAAGCTATTAGTATGAGATCACTCCAGCTTTTTTAACGCACGCCTTTGTACTCTGAACTTGCCTCTCAGGCCTGTCTCCCTTGCTTCCTATAGATTCATGTGTCTTCATTTTCATCCAATTCTAAAAGGATTTTAATGTCCTTTTTTGTTTCCCTCTTGACACATTTTTCTCCCCCCCCCCCACAGGAGAAATTCTTGCTGTTTTTGATTGTATTAATAATGTTGTAAATACACTGAAATACAATCGTGGGAAAATTTCCCTGACAATTTGAGGTTTATTAAGATCAAAAGTATTTTTTGTCATAGAAATACAATGTCAAGAGGAGAAAATAAAACATAAACTGAGAGAAATAAAAGACAGGGCTGATCTACAACTTCCATGTAAAACATTCTAAGGTTTCTTAAAAACCAAACACTGAGTAAATATAAAGTGTGATTTTAAAGTGTCACTTAAACTACTATCA
This sequence comes from Rattus norvegicus, assembly GCF_021556685.1. NCBI lineage: Eukaryota > Metazoa > Chordata > Mammalia > Rodentia > Muridae > Rattus > Rattus norvegicus. Next base: position 14,027,836 of record NC_141553.1, on the reverse strand, counting down.
TTTTAAACTCACAGCGATACTTTTCTAAAGGAGATATGCAAATTAAAAATGAGCATTTAAAAATGAAAAATTCATAGTTCACACATCACACAACATAATGTGTGATACTACATACCAGGTACCATCTCTAGAATTCAAAATCTGGACAACATCCAAATTGATTGAGAAAAATATGGGCCAGCTAGAACACCTTTAAATGTTTACTCAGTGGTGTTTACACAAATTAATTAAAAACTTATTTAATACTTTAACCATAATTAACTAAACTCAATGTGTCCTTTGACACATTTTTCAATGTGAGTTATTCTGTTTCCCTAAGTTCATATTGTATCTGCTGTTGTTGATCTCCAGCTTTAGTTCCTGGTGGTCACAGAGGGTGCAGGTCGCTATTTCAAATCTTTTATGTGGGGTTGGGGACTTAGCTCAGCAGTAGAGCACTTGCCTAGCAAGCGCAAGACCCTGGGTTCGGTCCCCAGCTCCGAAAAAAAGAAAAAAGAAAAAAAAAATCTCTTATGTGTGTTGAGAGTCACTGTGTGTCTCAGTATGTGGTCATACTTTTGAAGAAAGTTCTATGAGATGCTGAGAAGGAAGTTTGGTGTTTGGGTAAAATGGTCTTTAGATGTCTACAGGGTCCATTTGATTTATGATATCCTTAACTCCAGCATTTCTCCACTTGTTTTTGTTGGATGACCTGTGAGGGTCGCACTGTCAGTGTGTGAGGGTCAACATGGGAATTTAGCTATGGCTGTGTTTATGAACTTGGGTGCCTTTGAGTTTGGTGCATTGTTGTTCAATATTGGAGTGTCCTCTTGATGGATTTTTTTTTTCCTTTCATGAGTATGTAGTGGCCGTCTCTATCTCTTTTGATTAGTTTTGGTCAGATGTCAAAATGGCCACACCAGCTTGCTTGTTGGGTTCATTTGCAGGAATACCTTTTTCTGTCCTTTTTACCCTAAACTGATGTCTGTCCTTAATGGTAAGCTGTGTATTTTGGATGCAGCAGGAAGATGGGTCCTGTTTTCTAATCCAATCTGTTAGTCTGTGTCTCTTTATTAGGGAATAGAGACCATTAATATTGAGAGCCATAAATGAGCAGTGTTTATTGATTCCTGTTATAGTCTTGTTATGGCGTAGGGTTTTGTACCTCTTTTGATTAACTAGTCTGAAATCATTAATTCCTTGTGTCTTCTTGGGGCTGGTTAACCTTTTCACACTCAAGTTTTCCTTCGAATGCCTTCTGTAGAGCGGGATTGGCAGACAGATGTTGCTTAAATTTGGTTTTGTCGAGGGATGTTTTTCTTTCTCTGTCAATTAGGATGGATAGTTTTGCTGGTTATCATAGCCCACGCTGGCATCTGTGGTCTCTTAAGAGTTTGTAGAACATCAGTTGAACCCTTTCTGGTTTTAGAGCCTCCACTGAAAAGTCAGGTTTGCATTGTTTTTGTGCTGTTTTTCCATTAATATTCTTTCTTCTGCACATTTAGTGTTTTGATTATTGTGTGTCATGGTGAATTTCTTTTCTAGTCCTACTTGGTGTTCCAATGCCTTCCTGCACATCAATAAGCATCTCCTCCTATAGATTGATGCTTTTCCCCCTATGGTTTGGTTAAAAATATTTTCTGTGCCTTTAACCTGTATTTCCTCTCCTCCTTCCATCCCCGCTATTCATAGGTTTGGTCCCAGATTTCCTGGATGTTTTCGTGCCTGGGGATTTTTTAGATTTAACATTTTTTTTTTTTGGTTCTTTTTTTCGGAGCTGGGGACCGAACCCAGGGCCTTGCGCTTCCTAGGCCAGCGCTCTAACCACTGGGCTAAATCCCCAACCCCAGATTTAACATTTTCTTTGGCTGAGATATCCATTTCTTCTACTCTGTGATTCTCTCTTCCACGTCTCGTACTCTCTAGTGAAGTTTACCTCTGAGGTTTCGTTAGATATCCTAAATAAAACCAAAAACGGTTTTATTTCAGTTTGTGTTTTCTTTGGTGATTCCACTTGTTAAATTCTGCTTTCGTGGGCTGGAGAGATGGCTCAGTGGTTAGAGCACTGCCTGCTCTTCCAGAGGTCCTGAGTTCAAATCCCAGCAACCACATGGTGGCTCACAGCCATCTGTAATGGGATTCAATGCCCTCTTCTGGTGTGTCTGAGGACAGTGTACTCACATACATAAAATAATAAATAAATAAATCTTTTAAAAAAATTCTGCTTTCGTGTTATGAATCGTTTTCATTACCTCACCCAACTGTGTCTTCACAGATTTCATTAAGGGATTTATTCTGCTCCTCTTTCAGGTCCTCCGACATATTCGTAATTGCTATTTTGAAGTCCTCATCTCCTGCTTCAGCTGTGATACATTTCTTAGGGCCTGCTGCCATAGGCTTACTGACATCTGGTGGAGGCATATATAATGGCTTGGCTGGTCATGTTTGTGCTTTTGCCTAGGGATCTAGGCATCTGTAGTTATGAGGTTTGAGCTATTTCTCGGCATCATCAGGTCTCATCTTTGTTGGGTGAGTGTTCTACTCTGTGGTCGCTGTTGCCGTCTCTGGATCACAGGCAAGTGTGGTGACTGTGGAGGCCCTGGTAGAGAGTGCTTCTGTGGGTGGGTGGGTGGCAGTAGAAATGGAGATAGTCAAGGAGGGTCTGTGGGAAAGAGGTAGGAGGACTGAATTCATACCTAGAGGGAGAGCCAGGAAGCAGTAGGAGAAAGAATAAGTCTGAAGAGAAAGGGATGCAAGGGCTAAGGGGGAGCCTGGGTCACACCAAGAGGTGAAGTCCTCAATGAATGGAGTTGGAGTAGAGGAGGGGCTCCTACAAGGAGGAACTTGTTTCATTTTTTTTAAAGATGTATTTATTATATTTATATGAGCCCACTGTCGCTGTCTTCAGACACACCAGAAGAGGGCATCAGATGCCATTACAGATGGTTATGAGCCACCACGTGGTTGCTGGGAATTGAACTCAGGACCTCTGGAAGAGCAGTCAGTGCTCTAACCACTGAGCCATCTCTCCAGCCCCAAGAATTTGTGTTTTCTTGATGATGGCCATTCTGCCTGGGGTGAGAAGAAAGCTCAAACCAGTTTTAATTCCCATTTTCCTGACCACTGAGGATGTAGAATGCTTTCTCCATGTTTATTCTCCATTTGTATTCCTTCTTTTGAAAACCATCCCGTTCATTTTATTTGCCCATTTATTGAATGGACGATTTTGCTTTGATGTTTAATCTCTGCACTTCTTATGTATGCGGGATAGCAGGTTCCCATGTGATTTATAACTGACAAAAATTTCCTTTTGTCTGCAGGTTGTCTCCATCCTCCACTGGTTATTTTCTTTACTGTGCAGAAGCTTTTAAGTTTCATCTGATTCCATTTGTCAATTCTGAAGCAGTGGAGGCGTTTTTTATTGTTGTTGTTGTTGTTTTATTGTTTTCAGTAAGTTCTTGGCTATACTTGTATCTTGAAGGTTTTTTCATGTGCTTTCTTCTAGAACTTTCAAGATTTCAGGCATTTCAATAAAGCTTGGTACTTTGTGTAGGACGAGAAATAGGGAATTTTTTTTCACTCCTGTACATATGGACATTCAGTTCTCCCAGTACTATTTGAAGAGGATGTCTACCACCATTGTATATTTTTGACATCTCTGTAAAACTTTAAATATCTATGCTGTGTGGAATTCTTTTAATAACACTCGGTTTCTGGTCACTATGGCTTGGTAGTATAATTTGAGATCAGGTATTAATATCAGCTTTTTCTGCTTGGGATTGCTTTGTGCTTCTACATGACTTTTTCAACCGTTTTTTATTTTGTTCTAGTTCTCTGAAAAATGTCACTGGAATGTGTGTGCGACTGTGTAGTGTAAGTGTGCAAATGTGTGACACCTATGAAGGTATAGAAGCCAGAGATGGATGTCAGCTGTTCAACACTTATTGTCCTCCACCTGACCTCTACATGTATGATGTGGCATGCATGTATGTACTCAAACATACAAGCACACACAAATAAGAACAAATAAAAAACATATTAATAAGCTGTCAGAAGACAATTTGTGGAAATTGGTTCTCACCTTCCACCACCACCCCCCCCCCCCAGTTGTCAGGCTTGGTGGCAAATACCTTTACCTCTAAGCCATCTCACTGGCTCGGTCATGAGAATTTTGATAGCGATGATGATGAATCTGTAATTTGCTTTCACTGACATAGCCATTTCAAAATATTGATTCTGCTAATCTATACACAAGCAATACTCTTCTATCTTTCAGCACCTTCTTAAATTTCTTTCTTCATTGCTTTGAAAGTGTCAATGAGGAGGTATTTCACCTTCTCGGTTAAGTTTATTTGTAGGTATTTTCTTGTTTACTTTTTGGGGGATAGCTTTTTGGTTTTACTACCATGTAGATGTTGAACAATGTTTAAGCAAGGAGTATATTATGAAGGGCATGAAAGTTTTGTTGACCTAGAAACACAGCTACTTTTTGTGGCGTGTATATTTGACTACCAGGACCCTCAGGTAATAAAAAATCCATATGAGATAAGGCAGGAGTGCATGTGACATTCTCCATAAAGATGGGCTCTATAAACTGAGAAAAAAGAGAGCTCATGATAGGGACTAGGGAGGGTCTGGTGTGATCTCCATCATACAAGTAGCACAAATGTCACCAGGCTATTACCCACTTCCACCCCCAAATTTATACAATTCACTATCAAAGAGACAACCCTGTGTGTTTAACATTCCTGGTTTCCCTGGTGCTTCTCTGTGAGCACAAGGACCTCTGTACCTCCTACAGCTTTGTATTAAACTAATATAATTCCAGGCATCCTGGAGTAGACTTAACAGAGCGCTAATGAGACTGAGGCAGAGGATTGCCAGTTTGAAGCCAACCTGGTCTGCATAGCAAGTTCCAAATCAATTCCAGTGAGCTTGCCTCTAAAAGCAAGCAAATGAAACAATGTAAACAAGTTGTTTCTACTTAATGTTTTTACCAAGTCATGTAAACCTTGTAAACTATTTAGGTTTGTGTCTTTCAAAATTCAAGATCTCTCACTCATTTCTCAGACAACTTCCATAGCCACATTAATGACTTATAATTATGAGCATGTATGTTGACTTAACACATATACATACAATAATTTTCAGATTTGTCATCTACTGGTTTCTCAAAAACTTCCAATCATCAACCTAATCATTTCCTCCATAACATAAGCAATCTTTAGTCCTATATTTGCATTTCTAAATTCTGGTTGGAACAAGGAAAATCTAAATCAAAACCAGGACTATTGAGAAGGGTGTCAGGGTGAAGATCAGGGGATGGTCAGGGAAAAGTGAACCATCTTTATTAGAAGCTTAAGTTTCTGTTTTTAAGAAGTAATCAACAGGGACAGGAGAGATGTTCTTACAGAGGACCAGAACTCAATTCCCAGCAGCCACAGGGCAGCTGACAACTGCCTTTAACTCCAGTTCCAGGGGATCTGACTCAGTCTTCTGGCTTCTAAAAGTACTGCATGAGTGTGATACATTGTTGCAAGACATTTGATCACACTGTGAACCCCTTAGACTATGACACTTACTAAAAAACCAAAACCTGTTTTTAGTTGTGGTGAGGCTTAGCCCTTAGTGCACACCTTTAATCCCCCTGGTTGGAATATAGACGTGCTCTTTAACACCAAACAGTGAAGGTAAAGTTAGTTTGTAGAAGGAAGCATCCATGTTTGAAAGTTTTGTCTAATTGAGTGGCAGACAAAGTGATGAATCAGAGAAAGATTTGATGAGAAGAGAGAGGGAAGGGAAGTACTTGAGAAAACATTACGGAGAAAGGAAGGAGGGAGGAAGTTTTACTGGGACAGTTATACAGAGACAGGTTACAGAGAGAGAACAAGCTAGATGCAGAGGAGATAATGGGCCAGAGAAGGAGCCAGAAGATTAGAACAGATTGCTAAAGTTAGTTTAGGGCCAAGCAGAGCAATTCAGGAGAAACAGAGAGAAGGCAGATTAAGTCAGTCAGCTTGGAGAGGAGTTTGAGCCAAAACAGCTGAGTTGAACCAGCCAGCCAGAGTTCAGAAAGAATAAGAAAAAGTGAGCTTATTCAGCAATGTCTCAAAGGCTGTAAACATTTTAGGCCTAGATAAGACTGTACAGAGGCTAGAAACTTCCAGGACTAGGCCCAGGTTAGCCTAGGTTAGCTGACAGAGGCAGTAAACCTCAGAAATGGCAATTAGAGCAGTAGAATAAAACCCACTTTTTTAATGCATGGCCGTCCATGCAGCCAAAGTACCCATATGCATAAAATAAAAACCAATAAAAGTAAAGTAGCAGACAGAACAAGGAAGAACTCTCTACTGGACTACTCTTGCTAACCTGCGTTTGGTTGCTTATCTTTTTAAGAATGTATCGATGTAACCCAGGCTAGCCTCCAAGTATCAAGCAGCTCACCTCAGTCTCCTACTTGCAAGGGTTACAAGGCTGGACCACTACTGCTCTATCCATCAGCTTTTTTTTTTTTTTAATTTATTCATTTATTATATATAAGTACACTGTAGCTGTCTTCAGATACACCAGAAGAGGGCATCGGATCTCTTTACAGATGGTTGTGAGCCACCATGTGGTTGCTGGGAATTGAACTCATGACCTCTGGAAGAGCAGTCGGGTGCTCTTAACCGCTGAGCCATCTCTCCAGCCCCTCTATCCATCAGCTTTAATCTGTTTTCTATTCAGATACAGTCCTTCGTTGAGTAGGATAAAGAGTGTTTTCCATGCCTATCAACCTGGGAAAGCCTCCTTTGATCTTTCTAAAGTTTCCCTTTCATGTTTCTATTCATTGCAGGTTTCACTCAGTTTAGAAAGAGTGTGTGGGGGTTGGGGATTTAGCTCAGCGGTAGAGCGCTTGCCTAGCAAGCGCAAGGCCCTGGGTTCGATCCCCAGCTCCGGAAAAAAAGAAAATTAAAAAAAAAAAGAAAAGAAAGAGTGTGTGCTTAAGCCCCTCCCAGTTAGCAATCAGGTTCCCTAAGGGTGAATCCTGTGGAGTACTTCGAGGTTTTTCATGACTGTAGGCAGTGGTTCTCAACCTGTGGGTCCTGACCCCTTTGGGGGATCAAATGTCCCTTTCACAAGGATCCCATATCAGATATCCTGCCTATCAGATATTTACAGTCCGATTCATAACGGTAGCAAAGTTAGAGTTATGAAGTAGCAATGGAAATAATTCTAAGGTTGAGGATCACCACAACATAAGGACCTGTATTAAAGGGTTCAGAAGCATCAGAAAGGTTATCATCTATGGGACTGGATGAAGTTTCTACACTATCCAGAACACAAAGGTTTCTAACCATTCACTACAAAGTAACCCTCTTGGGTGAGTACAGAAACGACAGGCAACTCCAAAAGGAAATAAGCAGATCAGATGGAGTCCTCAGGTGTTCAGTCATTGTCTGTCATTGCTGCAGACGGGTGTCTCTCTTTAACAGGATGGATTTTAGCTTTGCAGGTGAGGCTGGAAGAAAACCCATTAAAAACTGGTCCAGATTATACAGAAAAATAGATGACGATGAAGGACACTGAGCCTTCTTTGACCTGAGCGACCTTGTACTTTTGAGAGGGTTGGTTTTGTTTTTCAGTCATCTGTTCTCCAACTACAAATCTTATTTTGTCTTTCTAAGTAGTTGTCAAGAACAGATATATAACTTTGTTTCTTTGTAAGCAATCTGTTTCTTTGACAGACTGTGGAGCCCTTACTGGAAACCGCTACTAAGATAAACCAGAATTCTCGGCTTCAAGGCAGAAGTTTCACAATGAGGCAAAGTCGGAGTTTAAGACAGACAAGGCTTTAACATTCGCTGCTCTTCCAGAGGACGGGAGTCTGGGTCTCAGCATCCATGTTTGGTAGCTCAGAAAGGCCTGTGACTCCAGATCCATGGGTTCTGATACCCTTTTCTATACGCTGAGGGTGCCTTCGCACATGTGATATTCATGAACACATAAACACAGCTACACTTAAACTTTTTAAAAATAAAAATGAATTTCTTTTTCAAGAGGAAAAGGTGATTTCAAGTCCCATGGTGGGGCAGGCAGGCAGGCAGGCACGCGTGCACACACACACATACACACACAGACCCAGGACACCCAAAACACGGGCATTTCATCTCAAAAAAGAGTATGCTTTCCAAGTGCAGTAGAGAACATCTTTAATCCCAACACTTGGAGAGAAAAGCAGGTGAACCTGTGAATTTAGGGTCAGCCTGGTATATACAGAGAGTCCAGTCCAGTTTTTAAAAGGGAAAGGGGACGGAAGGAAGGAAACCAAGTACGGAGGGAGGGAGGGACGGAGGGAGGAAGGAAGAAAGGGAGGAAGGAAGGAAGAGTACAGTTACGTGTCTTCCTGGCTTCTAAAGTTACATTGTTTAAAAGGTGGATATCCATGTAAGGTTGGTTCTAGGACCCCTAGGGATCCCAAATCCAGGAAGAGCGAGTCCCTTCTTTAACATAGTGTGGCATTTACAGATAAGCTATACCGTCTACTTTAAACAGCCTCTAGATTATAATACCTAACTATGTCAAATGTGGCACAAGACAAAGTCATCTGAGAGGAAGGTACCTCAAGAAAATGCCCCCACAAGAAGGGGTTATGGGGAAACCTCTAGGATATTTTCTTAATTAATAGTTGATAGGGGAGGGACAAGCCCACTGTGGGTTTCTGTAAGAAAGCAGACTGAGCAAGCCATAGGGAGCAAGCCAGTAAGCAGCACTCCTCCATGGCCTCTGCATCAGCTCCTGCCTCCAGGCTCCTACCCTCATGGCTTTTGATGATGAACTGTTCTATGGAACCGTGAGTGAAATAAACCCTTTCTTCCTCAGGTTGCTTTTGGTCATGGTACTTCACCACAGCCATGGTAACTCTCACTAAGAGTAAGATTAACCCAATGCAAATGCTTTATAAGCAACCAACACATTGTATTATTTAGGGAGTAACGTGGAGGGGGGGGGGAAATCTTTTCAAAATGAGCACAACTTTGAGGAAACTTTTCGATCAAGGTTGGTTGAATATGCAGCGGTGGGACCTATACACGGAGTGCCAACTGTCTCTATGTCTTTATCTCTACTGTCTTTGTGTTATGCTTTGTGAAGTCTCCCACACAAATTGCTCAGTTTCCAGAAAAGGAAGACACTAGAAACTGTCAGATAACATCAAAGCGCTGATATAAATATCTAAAGCCACACCTTCTAGCTCCAGGGCCTGAAGCGAGGAGGCGAGCGCTCTCCAGCAGGGATGTCAAGTAGTCACCGCATTCCAGTTTCACAGACAAAGCAACAGATGACCCCGAGTAGCAGGATAGCTCCCCAGGCCCCAGGACCAAATCAGGGTCTGAGGGTGCTTCCCTGACACTCCAGTTCCCAAGTATATGACATCTACGGGTTACAGGGAACAGCAACAGGATCTTTCTCCACTATGCACATGGCAACGCACCCATGTGCGCATGCGTACGGCAAAAGACAGCGATCCGGAAGTGGACCCTGCTCGGGGTCTCATATTCTGCAGTACTGACTCCAGGAAAACCAGGCTTGCTTCACCGGATTCATGTCATCTGTGCCTCAAAGGAAGCCTAAGGCCTGTCGTTGCCATAGTGCCAGGACTCTGGACTGGCCCCAGACATACTCAGATGCCGTGTAGTAGTGGGCGGGCGCGGCTTGCTGCAGTGTTCTGCTGACCAAGATCGAGGTTAAGTTACTTCAGCCCATCAAAGATCTAAGGAAGAGAGAGGAAGGAGACACCTGAGCTAGGGAGAGCCTTTAGGGGTCACCTACACTGACCCAGTCTGGTCACCAGATGGAGAGCCAATAGAAAGAGTCTGCCAGGAATGTCCTGAGCATAGATTGGCTGCCCTCAGCAGAGGCGTGAGGAGGGTGTTGTCTGCATGTGAACCCTCCTCACGGAGCACCAAATCCAGCGGCCTCTGGAGAACTGCCAGGCTGCTGCCTCCTTTTTCCCATACTGGGGGCAGAGGGCAGGCCATTCGCGTGGGACTTCAGATCCTGCAACTAGCCTCTGGCCATGGCGGGACCTGAGTGGCAGTCCCTGGAGCAGTGCCTGGAAAAGCATCTGCCGCCTGACGATTTGAGCCAGGTGAAGCGAATTCTCTACGGCAAGCAAACTAGGTCAGAGACCCAGAGGCTGAGTTTGGGGCATATGGAGTCACCCAGACATGGGCTGGCGGAGCAAGGGGAGGGTTTCTCAGGCTTTCTCGGATGCAAATGGCTCTGTGGGGGGCAGTGATGAAGAACCCTGTAGGCTCACAGAGGCCACATATCAGGACCGATGAGGGTTTTTAGGGGGTGACTCTTACAAACCGTGTGTTTTCAATGCCCCCAGACTCCCTGCTTCCCTCCAACCGCCCCCGCCATCGCCCACCTTGTGTGGAACAAAATAGGACCGGAAATGAATTTGTCTCTTAATTCTATCTCCAGGGCCAATACTCCTTTCTCTAAGCTACTAGCTTTGACTCAGATCCCAGCTTTCTCCTTGGGGGTCTGTCCAATACCTGCAGCTAGGATCCCCTGAACCACCCTTCCTAGCAGCTTGGAGGTAGAGGAAAGAATACTGGATCAAACTAAGGAAGCTTCCGGACTTTCCAGACAAGAGAATTGGTAGCTCAAGTCTCCTCATTCTAGGCAAGCTCACCAGATTTTTTTTTCCTTTCTTTTTCTTTTTTCCTTCCTTTCTTTCTTTTCTTTCTTTCTTTCTTTCTTTCTTTTTTTTTAGAGTTGGGCATCTGAGCTGGGAAAAAAAAATACCCCCCACCCCACTTGGTCTTTATTTTCAATCCGATTTTCTGGAGCAATCAGAAAGCTGTCTTTAAATGGACTGTGTCCTTGTCCTTTGCTCAAAGCCCGTAAGAGGGTTTTCTAGGCTGTTAGAACAAAATGTGCACTCTGACCTTGCTAATTCTCTGTCCAGTTCTTGCTTATATTGGCCTGCTTAGGCGTTCTCCAGTCTAGCTTGTTTGCTCTCAGGTCACATCCCTCTGGTCCGCATGCCAGGGGCCTTGCGTTAGACCCTTGATCAGCCAAGGATAATTGACTAAATCAATGGTTCCTGGCAATCTCAGGGTTCCTTCGGAGAGGCCCGATCCATTAAATCTACCACAGCAAGTAGATGGTAGAAGAGCTTCACTGGCATTTCATGTCCCCCCAAACCCTCTCTATAATCTGTGAGGGGCTAGACAAACCTAAAATACTCTCACTTTCTAGCAGACTTACAAGATCAGCCAGTCACCTGGGTGGGTGATGTATGTAGCTCAGCGGCCTGCTGGGCATGCCAAAGGCCTGGGTTTCCACAACCTCATGCAAAACCCCCCAAACAACAGCAGCAACACATTAGTCACATGAGCAGTGTTAGAAATGAGGGTCCCTGGCTGGAGAGATGGCTCAGTGGTTAGAGCACCGACTGCTCTTCTAGAGGTCCTGAGTTCAATTCCCAGCAACCACAGGGTGGTTCACAACCATCTGTAATGGGATCCGATGCCCTCTTCTGGTGTGTCTGAAGACAGAGACAGTGTACTTATATGTAATAAATAAATCTTTAAAAGAAAGAAAGAAAGAAAGAATGAAAGAATGAATTGAGGGTTCCAAAGAAGATTTAAAAAACAAAACCAAAAACCAAGCAGGGGTATCTTAGCCCAGTTTCTAGGGATGGAAATTGTTCTGTTTTAAGGGTAAAGTCAGCACGTTATCCTGGGATTGAATGATTGTGTTGGCGTCAGAGGTAAAATCAAGGGGCATTATGAAGAAAGAAACGTTTCCCATAGAAGTACACATTCTAGGTAGGGCTGAGGCCGGGTCAGGGACTACCGAGTGAGAGGAATTATATCAGCATTTGGAGAATCACAGAGCAGGGCAGAACTGTACCGGAGGATACAGTGCTCACCACACTAACCCTGGGGGTTTGGGTCCCAATAGCTGAACAAGTTCCTTTGCCTATTTTCCATTCTTCTCTCGGGTTTTGTTCCCTGATGAACCTTTCACGTTTCTTCCCTTAAGGTGTGAACCTTCGTGCCTGCTTAATTCTTATGATTGGGTGAGGTTTGGCCGTGAATAGACTTTTCCACCGAAGATAGGAAATTATTCTGTCTTTAAGAGACTTTAAAACCCCTCCCACTTAAACTCCTGTTCGTTCTTCTGAGGCAAGCTTGTGCTTGGCTAGTTCCCCAAATCATCCTAGCCCCAGATTTCTTGCTGTGCCCAATACACGGTGGCAACATTTATTAAATATTCACTAAGCGAGAGAGCTACATGAGTGTGTGTTGCCTGCTTACATCGGACAGACAAGACCACCCAGAGGACAGAACCAAGAAGCATTCATTACATTGTCAATCCCTTAAACAATTGTTGCTCACATCTTTTGTTTGTTTTTGTTTTGTTTTGAAACAAGGTTTCTCTGTGCCCTGGCTATCCTGGAACTCCCTCTGTAGACCAGGCTAGCCTTGAACTCACAGAGATCACCTGCCTCTGACTCCCGGGTGCTGGCATTAAAGGCTTGCACCACTCTCCCCCACTCCATCCCAACCCCTGCCTTTTCACTTCTTTTTGCCTAGGACATTAGAGGGACTATTTGTAGCACATGATTCCTGCCCTTTTGTTTTATCATCATCATCATCATCATCATCATCATCATCATCATCATCATCATCATCATCATTATTGTACTGAGACCCAAACTCAGGGTCTCTTGCATGTCAAGCACAGTTATATAATGTACTGCAGTTGTGTACCACAGTTATATATAATGTACTAGGTCGTCATGACAATTAGGTTGTCCCAAGATAACAGGAGCTTTTGATCCACCATAGTCACAGGGGGCTGACGTACCCCATGCAGTCCCTCACTGATAGAAAACTCAGTGTGTCCACAAGCCTCTAGGTTGCCCAGTGAAACAGGCAGGATGAAGGGAAAGTTCAGGAAGCTGCCATTACGTTGGTAACTTCTGTATCTCTTTGGAAGGACACACAAAACATTAAGAGGGCCGTCTTTGAGGTCTGGAGCTAGAACTTGAAGAAGGCAAGCTTTTCATTTTCTCCCCCTGTGCTGTGATTGCTCGCCCCACAAACTGGCTTCCTTTGTAACGGTGCTCCAGCTTAATAATTTCAAGTACTCATGGCAGAGAGACATCAGAGGATGAGAGAGGAAGTTTCCAGCCCAGGAGGTAGCTGGGGAAGCAGAAGCCTAGAGCTCTTAGGATAGGTCTGTCGCCAAGCTACTAAGGAGGGAGACCCAGGACTGTTTTGGAGCCAGGATGAGAAGCAGCAAGCCCAAGTCTTCCTCCTTGAAACTGGAGGTGAGGAAAGGGAAGCTCTTCACAGCAAGAGTGAGAGGCAGAGGAGTTGACCTCAAGTACGGCAGTGGTTCTCGACCTGTGGACCCTGGGTCCTACATCAGGTCTCCTGCAGATCAGCTATTTCTGTCACGATTCACACGGGTAGCAAAATACCAGTTATGCGGTAGCAAGGAAATACGTTTTTGGTTGGGGTTCGGCACAACATGAGGAACTGTATTAGAGGGTCACAACATTAGGAAGGTTGAGAACCACTGAACTACAGAGACAGACAGCTGTATGCCTCGCGAGACCCCTGAGTAAATTTTGAGGCTGGTTTTCTGAGTTCTGTTCTTTCCTGGGCTATGGTTCCATTAAGTGCCTATCACTTTGTTTTTGTCTTTGTTGTTGGTTTTTTTGTTTTTGTTTTTTTTAGCTTTGATATCAGCAAGTGTGTTGTTTTTCAGAACAATGTATTTTCTTATGTCTCTAAAGATTCAGAGACATTGGTAGGCTTTAGAGTCCGGTGAGGTCCCCTCTCTGGACTCCTAAATGGTGAGTTCTTGTGGCTGTGAGGTCAGGAGGCAAGCCACATTATCCAGGAATTTACTAGAGTGCCCATACCATTTGTAGGAGTCCATACTGACAGCTGGTCACACTCGAGGTCCCGTTAGAGGTTAGGATTTCAGTCTTTCAAATGATGGTGGGTGGGTAGGTGGGGGCACGTATTCATCTGCTCAAGGTGTCCGTGCAGCGTCCCAGACTCCTCTAAACCAAAGCCTTGCCTGGAGCGAAGAGTTGGAACTCTTGAATTAAGCAGCGTAGGGAATGAGGATTTGCAACTTGGCGTAACAGAATGGCGGAGAGATCTTACAGGTGGTAACCATAAAAAGAGATGCAGGAAAATAGATCAGGAAGATGCAAAAACACGCAGCCAAAAGGCAGGTGACCCGGAGGACGGAGCAGGCTGGCCCAACTCCCCTCAGGCCCAAGTGTCTGCAGAGAGCTGGGAAATCTCAAGGGCACAGTCTCACCTCAGGCAGAGGTGAGGGCAGCACCCGACTCTGATGGAATTCAGGAAGGAAGGGGAGATTAGAACAACGGGCGGTCCTGGATGACAGCAGACAGCTATGGGGTGTGATAAAGATGCCCGCCACGGAGCCAGGCTTGCTGTGCCTGCCATCTTCCTGGACCGAGCCCACAGGACGCTCTAGAAGGGTAGGCAGCCTGGCTCCCGAGCCGAGCGCATAGCCTTTTGGGAAACCAGCACACAAAGCCTTTCTCGCTTTGGGTCTGGTCCAGAGGTCCTAAGCGTGTAGCTCCTGGGAAGCTGTGTGGCTGTTTTCACCAAGGACGACTTCCCACAGACTGACACTCACAAGACGGGCCCCTCCACCCAAGGGTGGGAAGACTCTGAGGCGGCACCGCGAGGGGAGGCCAGGTGTGGGCACTGCAGCTATTTCTAATCTGCCTGAGGAAAGGGAGCCTTGAGTGCTTGAAAAGCAGGCTGATTGTCAGGGGCGGAACCCAGCTCAGAGCTGTCATGGAAGCTCCTGGCAGGGGGTGGAGACAGGGGGCTTGGACTGACAGGGCTGTGATTTTGAAAGAAATGTCTCTAAGAGAATGACTTAAAGTAGGAGAGAAATATTATTATTAGGTAATGCCTGTCAGCTTATTTTTTTTTTGATGTGTTCTTGGTATTTCATAATCATTTTGTCTTTAGATGGTAAGCCCTTCCTGGCTCCCGGGCCGTGAACTATGCCCCTCGGGTTTCACCCCAGCCCTGGGCATGCATGGGGCCTCAAGAGGTATTTGCTGCCTGACCCTTGGTCTCTGTGGTAGAAAGTAAATAATCCTCTAATGGTTAGTGATGAACCACCAAGGTGGGCAAACATTTACACTCACACCCTTTCAAACCCACCCAGCGCCCACCCAGCGCTGGGCAGGGACCTATCCGAGAACAAAGCTCTGGGCTACCAGAAACTCAGCATCCTGACGGGCCAAATGTTGCTTTTTCTAGCAGTTTCTGGGCTCCTTCCGGCCTATCTCTTGAGCCCCCTAGCCCTTCCCTGGTAAGGCTGGCCCAAACCCTAGGACCCACACAGCCCTCGGATTCTGGTTCAAAAACATGTTTAGAGCCAATTCCTTCCTGTCTGTGCTGGCCTTGGGAACTTCAGTCTTTGCCCTGACCCTCTGTAACTCCAAACCCCAGCCTGTTGATTTGGAACACCGCCTCCCTTTGCCAGTCCTAGTCAGACCCCCCCCCATTCCCCCACCCCCCCACCCCGGTGTTAGAGTCTCCCAGTTTACTGTCAGTGAAATGTCCGTTCACGTGCCAACCTTACGGCTCTGAAGGTCTCTGAACCCTGTGCTGGAAGCTTCTCAAACAAGATCCCCTACAACTCTTTTTAATCTGATAAAACAACTACAGAGAGGTAGGGGGATTTTTCTTTTCAGTGTTGGATCTGACCCGGGGTTCCACACAAGGTCTGATGCCCCCACCCATCCCCGTGGCAGGGGTTCAGTATATCGGACTCTTTGAAACGTCTTTCTCTTCTCTGCTACCTTTTCAGGAATCTTGATCTGCCCAGAAAAGCTTTAGAAGCTGCCTCAGAAAGAAACTTCGAACTGAAGGGATACGCCTTCGGGGCAGCCAAGGAACAGCAGAGATGTCCCCAGATCGTGCGCGTGGGGCTCGTTCAGAACAGAATCCCGCTCCCCACTTCCGCCCCTGTGGCAGAACAGGTACAGTCTTTCTTTATTATTATTTTTAAACAATACACACACAAATGGGGCTCTGGCTTGTCCCATTGTGCAGTCACTGGCTGGCTGAACTGAGGGTCTGTAGCACCGGTACCTGAAGGGCATCTGGGTCATTCGTCTCTGCCCTTTCTTCTTCCTCCCGATCTTGTCCCCCAGATCTTCTCTTTGTTCTCAGTGCTTGTTCATCCTCCTACCCACCCTTCAGGTCCTTCTGCTATCCTGACCTGAAACGTCATTACCAACTGAGAAAGTGCCCCTCTGATCGAGCATGCTCTCTCCACAGGAGGCTTCCTGGCAAAAGGCCAGCGCCTGCCAGCATGCACTGACCAGTATCATACCTGATTCTTTCTGCTTATCATAAAGCCAGGGGGGCTCACTCTGCCCTCGAGTGTTTACTATTGTGGGATTCCATGTTTGCCAAGAGTTATGCTCAGGTCATGGGAATACGGTAGACATCCCTTTGTTGTAGAGCTAATCAACGTGGTAGCATTTTACAGCTCTCTAAAAGATCTTGTCACAGATGCAGGTGGTTTATTTATCCAGCCTTTCACAGATATTTTTAAAAACAAAACCAAACAGTTTTCCTGGAACTTCGATGGCATTGTCTATTGAGGTTACCTGAGCATACTTGATAATTAATTCTTAAGCGTTTTGCAAGAAACCTTGGGCCACTTGGATCCCAAGCCAGACTGGTCCATATGTATGAAAGAAGAGTAAAAGAACACACACACACACACACACACACACACTCACTCACACACATACTCACACTCACACACACACACTCACATACTCAGACATACACACATACTCAGACACACACACACACACTCACATACTCAGACACACACACACACTCACATACTCAGACACACACACACACACTCACATACTCAGACACACACACACACACTCACATACTCAGACACACACACACACTCACATACTCAGACACACACACTCACATATTCAGACACACACACTCACATATTCAGACACACACACACTCACACTCAGACACATACACACACTCACACACACATACTCACACTCACACACTCACATACTCAGACACACACTCACACTCACACACACATACTCAGACACACACACACTCACACACACACTCACATACTCAGACATACACACACACACACACACACACACACACACACACAATCACGTGTAGGCTGGTAGAGTCCAGGGAGCTCACCTGCTAGGCAAGCACTATCACACTGAGTCACATCCACAGTCCTATTAAAAGATGACAGGGACAAGGGATGTCAATCAGTGATTCAAGTGGTTTGATCCCAATGCAGGCACACACACACACACACACACACACACACACACACACACACGCATGCACACTGACAATGTGATTCTCAGCTCACTTTTCTCCCTGGATTTGTTGTTCATGAACAAATCTGTCATCTACATTGTCAGCTACAAAGACAGGGACATTCTGAGCCCCGCTGTACCTAGAAGTATTCTTTGCGTGTTGATGGCGCTGAACAAATAAATCTAGGTTCAGAGGCCTGATTGGAGCTCATAGCCTCTTGGGAAGAGACTATGAACATAAAGAAAAAACATACTCTTTACTGTTTCAGCCCGGCTCCACCAGATTTTATTTTATTTTATTTTATTTTATTTTATTTTATTTTCTCCCATCTATCTGCAGATTTTAGTCTAATTACCACAGCAAACACTAAACCTCCTCCTGGCCACCCCACCCCTTTTTTTACACTCGGTCAGGTTGGGAGTGTCACTGCTCCGTCTGCACCGGGGTGAATTCTTTGAAGCCGTCTGCACAGTAGCAGTAAACGTATTCTAACGCTTGCTTTTTGAATCGTCAGGTCTCTGCCCTCCACAAACGCATAGAGGAAATAGCTGAGGTGGCAGCAATGTGCGGAGTCAACATCATCTGTTTCCAGGAAGCCTGGAGTGAGTCTGTCCTGGTTCTTATTTAAATCCCATGTGTATTCTCTCGCCAGAGCATCTGGGGCCTGAGGTTTTGGGTTTGCTTTAATCGTCTTTCTTCCTTCTATCAACTTTTTTGTTTTTGTTTTTGCTTTTTTTTGTGTAGCCTTGGCTTTCCTAGAACTCCCTCTGTAGACCAGGCTGGCCTCAATTCACAGAGGTCTGCCTGCCTCTGCCCACCCTTAGTACCAACTGCTATATTAATTTTTTTCCACCACTATAATAAGCACCATGACCAAAAGCAACTTAGGGAGGAGAGGATTTATTGCATCTTTTTTAAGTTACAGTCCATCCTGGGGGAAAGTCAGGGCAGGAACCTGGAGACAAGAACAGAAGCAGAGACCATGAGGGAATCCTTACAGGCTTGCTCTCCGTGGCTTGCTCAGCCTTTCTCATACAACTCATAATCACCTGCCCGGGGCTTTTCATACTCTCCTGCGGGCTGGGTCCTCCCCTGTTAATCATTAATCAAGATGGTGCCTCCACAGACTTACCTACACGAAATCTGATGGAGACATCGGCCCAACTGACGCTTCTCTTGCCAGATAACTCTAGCTTGTCCCCATTGACAAAGATCCCACCAAGACAGTAACTGAGCCTGAAGTTCGAGTTTGCTAGATTTTTCTGGCCAATAGGCTTCAGGAATCTGCTCGTCTCCATCCCTACCTCACCAACACACCCAGTTTTTTATGTGGGTCCTGGGAATCCAAACTTAGATTCTCATGCTTGCACGACACGCATGTTACCCATGAGCCACCACATTACCCATGAGCCACCACATTACCCATGAGCCACCGCTTTACCCATGAGCCACCGCTTTACCCACGAGCCACCGCTTTACCCACGAGCCACCGCTTTACCCACGAGCCACCGCTTTACCCACGAGCCACCGCTTTATCCATGAGCGGTCTCCCTAGCCCTCATTCTTTCCTTTCTGTTGTTATTCTGAATTTATGGGAATTCCTTTACTCTGGAAGTCCTTGCTCCATCATACCTTGGTCTTGTCCCGTGTTTGCACTCTCTTCTCTCACCTCCAAGGATGCTAACATTAAGTAACACTTTGTCCCCTTGCATGCTCCTTACTTACTCTAAGCCGCCCCCTCTTTCATACATCAGCCTATGTTTTGAAGATTGAGGATTAAAGAACTTCAAGTGTCTTGGAGAGGCTTATCCTCTGAGTGCTGTTTAGAATACTCTGACATTGGTGATTCCAGTGTTCCTTATTTCCTGATTATTTCCTTTGGACTGGTCAGATTCTCTAGAAAAATGGAGTCTAGACCAGAAAGAGGACAAAGGTCATGGTGACTATTATGGAATTTCTCCTGTTCTTGCCACACTCATGTTTCCCCTCTTCTTTGGCTCTTGTCTGCAGCTTCCATTAGACTAACAGTTCCGTGAGGCCATTGCTCTTTTTTTTTTTTTATTATTTTGCGCGCGCACACACACACACACACACACACACACACACACACAAAACCCTCTTGCCTTAGCTACAATGGCTGCAGTAGTTGAGGTACAGAAAGCACTAAGATGTCTGGTAGATGATCTAAGCAACTCTTTGCTTTGTTTCTAGAACTCCTGCTCAGCCATCAGTGCCTAGCACAGTGCTTTCTCCTTCGTGAGACCCTGGAGACCCCACTCCCACCCAAGAGCACCCTCACCTACTAGGAAGTATGGCCATCTGTGGTGATTTGAAGAAGTGTTCCCCCATAGGCTCAGATATTTGAGTGCTCTGTCCCCAGAGGTTGGCGCTGTTTGGGGAAGCCAGGGACCAACCTTAGAATAGCAATGAGAAAATACAAGCCTTAGTGGAGAAAGTTGGTCACTGAGAAGACAACATTGAACTATCACAGTCCAGCCCCTCTTCCTCTTCTCTTCCTCCTCCTCTTCCTCCTCTGCCTCCTTCTTCTTCCTCTTCCTCTCTCTGTTTGTCTGTGTGCCTGTCTCTCTGTCTCTGTCTCTCTCTCTCTCTCTCTCTCTCTCTCTCTCTCTCTCTCTCTCTCTCTCTCTGTCTCTCTCTCTGTCTCTCTGCTTTCTATATGTGGTTGAGATCAGAGATGTGATCTCCAAGGTTCCTGCTCTCCCTGCCTGCTGCCATGCCCTGCACCCTGCCCTTATAGACCCTCCCTCTGGAACTGTAATCTGAGATAAACCCCCCTGTATTATGATATTTTCCTCATACCTATTAAGGCAACTAGTCATCCTTAGCTACCTCTTTCCCTTTACTGTTTTGATAGAGTTTCTCTGTGTAACCCAGACTGGCCTCAAACTCAGGATCATCCTGCCTTACCCTCTGAGTCCTGGGATTCCAAGTGTATGATCAACGTGTTTTTTCTCTAATCCAGCAGTTCCTAAGAACAGAGCAATGTCTTCATCACGAGGCTGACTCAATGTTAGGTCTGAGAATGTGGAACCCCTTCCCCTTCTCCTTGAAAAAAAGTTATTGGGATTTTACAGTCCCTGGCTTCCTCTGATCTCCATGCTTTATCTTCTTTTGAGAAATTTATTTGTGTTGGGATATTTATGTACACAGGAAAAGAAGCCTTTCAAAGGGAAACCGAAATTTGGAACCCTTAACAACTTGAAATGAAATCAGCATGAGAAATGTTTTTTTCTCTGGGGACACTTAAGTCACTTCTTAGATTCTGGAAGCTGAGAATTAATGGTCATTAGGGATTATTTTTGTTATTAGTATCTCTTCTTGCAGGATTCCTTAAAATAGTTTTCTTGTCTGGACCAAAAAGACTTTAGGGAGCCTTGAGCCTGGAACCAAGACTTCCTGGACTTAGCTGGCAACATCTTCTGCCTGTTGTGGACAGGATGGATGGCAGTGCCATTGGTATCATGCTACCCCGTAGGACCAGGCTTACTGAGACCAAGACAAATGTAAACTCGTGGCTTCTCTTTCTTCAATGAGCAGGGAGGGGGATCACAAGGTGTGAGAGCCAAGCCACCCATACTCACGTTGGCTGTTGTCATGATTCCTAAATAGACCCCCTAGGTAACCTCAGCCAGGTCACATTGTGAGGTGATGTGTTTCTTGAAAAATAGATCCCTTTGGAACCAGAAAAGCACTAGCGAAAATGTCTGGAAACATCCGTTTGGCGAGTCAACTCAAACCAAAAGGAGATGGGTTCATGTGAGACAGGGAGCTAAAGACTGATGAATGGGTCAGTCGACCTATGTATACCTCAAGAAAAAAGAAACAACAACAACAATGATACACCAGTGAGCTCAGGAGAAAGCAACCAGGGTGAGGCAAGGAGTGTGAGCAGGGTAGAGAGGACGAATCCAGAATTGCCAGGAAATAGGCAGCAGGATACTCAGTAATGAGGAGCATAGTCCTCTCTGCAGTACAAAGACGGAGTCTAGCTAAGCCTTGTGTATGCTAGAGAGGTGCACTACCTGTGAGCTGCTTCTGGGACAAGGAAGACCCGTTTAATCAGGGTGAGGTATCCGTTTGCTTAGCACAGTGGTAGATATAAAGAAAACTGCTTTACTGTAGTGTGTCCCATTTGCCCAGGGTAATATAACAACATTATACATAACTGAGAGCCCCAGGGTCCACTCCTACTGTGATTCCTCTAACCCATTGTCTTAGTTAGGATTCCCATTGCCGTAAAGAGACACCACGACCTCAGCAACTCTTACAAAGGAAAACATTTCATTGGGGCTGGCTTACAGTTCAGAGGTTCAGTCCATTACCATCATGGCAGGAAGCATGGTGGGCACACAGGCAGTCAGGGTGCTGGAGAGGTAGCTGTGATCCGCAGGCTGGAGGAGTGAACTGTGAATCTGGGCTTAAGTCTCGGAGAAGTCATAGCCTGCTCCCACAGTGAGACTTCCTTCAACCAGGCCAGACCTATTCCAGAAAGGCCATACTTCCTATGGGTATTGCTCCCTGCGGGCCAACCATTCAAACACAGTCTAGGAGAGCCATTCCTATCAACTCACCACACCTATGTACAGAGAGGTGCTGATGAGAGCCCCGTATATATGGAGACGACACACATTCTTCACTGGTCCTATATATGTATCCAGTGTTGGGAAGGAAGCAAGTACAAACCAGTGACTTTAGGTTTAGGGACATGACTCAATGGTAGAGCGTGTGTCTAGCATGCATAAGGTTCTGGTTTTAAGCCTTAGCACTGAAATCATAGAACTCTGGTGGTAAGACGGTGCTAGGATGGTTAGTTTGCCCATAGACCAGAGTTTGAATTCAGTACCACATGCATGCACACATAACGGAATAAAACCAACCAAAAAAAAAAAAAAAGGCACAGTTTAATAAAAAAAATTTCTAGGGGTTGGGGATTTAGCTCAGTGGTAGGGCGCTTGCCTAGCAAACGCAAGGCCCTGGGTTTGGTCCCCAGCTCCGAAAAAAAGAAAAGAAAAAAAAATTCTACTGAATTAAGTCCCTGGCAGTGTCTACAGATCCAGTAGCTTCCACAGTTTAATAGGATTAGTGAACAGCTTATTTCTGAAAAAAGAGAGAAAAAAGATCCCAGTGGTAACTTGCTCTGGGCTGAGGATGCCCACTAGGGGTCACGTGATTCATTCCTAACTGTTTTCTCTCTCTCTCTCTCTCTCTCTCTCTCTCTCTCTCTCTCTCTCTCTCTCTCGCTCATCTCCCCCCCCCCCTCCAGATATGCCCTTCGCTTTTTGTACACGAGAGAAACTTCCTTGGACAGAATTTGCTGAGTCAGCAGAGGACGGGCTCACCACCAGGTTCTGTCAGAAGGTGACATGAATTGTGCTGGGGGGGGGGGGGTGGCTGGCAAAGCCACGAAGGTCGAGCGGGAGGGGGGAAAATATTTACCAGATGAGATTAGATAGGACTTAAATACTTTCGTTATTGTCGGGTTCACTTCCATTCAAGTTTGTAGGTTCCGAGCTACGAGGGCATCCTTCCCGGCTTCACTGGTGACAGGCTGCAGCCTGGGGAGGGATGGTTCGAAGTGACTTCATGGAAAATCTGGCAAATGTCAGAGCTACCACTCCGGGGTGAGGACTATTTATCTGCCCTAGACCTTTGCCCTTCCCACTTGCCGTAATTCAGGGCAAGTTTCAACACATAGTCTGTCTCATAGCGTACAGATTGGTTTCTTTTTTTTCCAGCTAAAATCTTGTTGTATGTGAGATCTGATCCCAATTATATAAACTGTCCAGAATATTAAAAAAAAAAAAAAAGAAGAAAAGAAAAGTCAGGGGGTTGGGGATTTGGCTCAGTGGTTGCAAGGCCCTGGGTTCGGTCCCCAGCTCAAAAAAAACAAAAACAAAAAAAAAAAAAAAAAAAAAAAACCCAGTCAGGGCAAGGGGGTTAGGAAAGAAGGGGAAAGACTGCTGACGGGTGCAAGGATTCCTTTGTGAGTGGTAAGAATGTATCAAAGTTAGCTCCCTGTAGCTATTACACGACTCTGGGAATAGACTGAACACCTGTGGCATATATGTCACCTTAAAGAAATGATTCTGGGTGGGCAGTGGTGGCGCATGCCTTTTTTAAAAGATTTTTTTTATTTTATGTATATGAGTACATTGTCGCTGTCTTCAGACACACCAGAAGAGGGCATCAGATCCCATTACAGATGATTGTGAGCCACCATATCATCACTGGGAATTGAACTCAGAACCTCTGGAAGAGCAGTCAGTGCTCTTAACCACTGAGCCATCCCTCCAGCCCAAGAATCTTTTTGAGACAGAGTCTTACTCTAGGTTTAGTAGCCTGGAATTCTCTAGATATGTCTCCCAATCTAGTCTCAAACTCATAACTTTCTCACCTCATCCTGCCAAGTCCTAGAATTACAGGTATGAACTACCGTCCCTGACTCGATTTTACTTACTTTTTAAAATATCTTTCATTTATTTTTTGATAATTTAATACATGTGTACAATATGTCTTGATCCTATGCACCCCCAAATTCTCCCATTCCACAGAACACACCCCATCATGGCCGCTCCAACCTTTTTGTCCTCTCCTTGGTTTTGGTAGTTCAAGAGTACAATTCATTTTATTTTAATCCTATGAAGAAACTTGTCATCCACCATGCTTTTGCCTGTACAGTCCATGTGTCCTCACTGCTGTGCCACAGACCGTCAAAATGTTGCATTTGGAAAATCTAAAACACTGTATCCATTAGAGATTCTCCTAGTACCTCTCCCCCTCCCTGAGAAGCAAATTCTACTTTCTATGTGAATTTCCTAGCTCTAGGATTCCTCTGTAGGTGAAAACCATGTATTTCATTTTAGCAAGATGACATCATTAGCAGAGTACCCTCCGGGTCCATCAGTGTTGTGGCATATGATAGGAATTCCTGGCATAGCATGGGTGGATAATGTCTCATTGTCTCCGTACACCACCTTTTGTTCAGTCCTTCATCTGCTGATGGGCAGAAAGGCTGCTTCTACTTCTTGGCTCTTAATGATAACAAATAGTGCATCTCTGACTATGGGTTCATCATACCATAGACCTGTCTCACTGAGAGCCTACATTTTTGGTCTTTGAGGTGTGTATGTACAAGTGGTATTGTGTCATAGTTCTCTGTTTAACATTAAGGAGCACCCACAAAATTTCCTAGAGTGCCTGTATCACTTTATATTCTTATCCCAGCATTGATTTATCTCTCTCCTTCCTCTCCCTCTCATCCCTCTCCCTCTCATCCCTCTCCCTGTCTTCCCTGTCCCTCTCCCTGTCCTCCCTCTCCCTCTCTTCCCTCTCCTTCTCCTTCTCCTTCCCCTTCCCTCCCTGTCCCCTCTCCATGTTCTCACTATGTAGTCCTGGCTGGCCTAGAACTCACTGTGTAGATCAGTGAATGCTGGCCTCGTGAATGCTAGATTTAAAGATGTACACCATCCCATCTGGTTATTGATTATTCTTATGTAAACAGCTGTAGGCATTAAGACAACACTGGCATTTAGTACTTTTAAAAAAAAAAAAGAATTGCTTGGGGCTGGAGAGCTGGCTTAGCAGTTAAGAGCACCGACTGCTCTTCCAGAGGTCCTGAGTTTGATTCCCAGCAACCACATGGTGGCTCACAACCATCTGTAATGGGATCTGATGCCCTCTTCTGGTGTGTCTGAAAAAATATATATATGAATATATTTATATACTCATATAAATAAAATAAATAAACCTTTAAAAGAAGCAGTTGCTTTAAGGAATAGCCGGAAATTAAGTCTACGTATTTAAGAGCATTATTAAGGGGCTGGGGATTTAGCTTAGTGGTAGAGCGCTTACCTAGGAAGCACAAGGCCCTGGGTTCGGTCCCCAGCTCCGAAAAAAAGAACCAAAAAAAAAAAAGAGCATTATTAAATTCTTCTCCAATTTAAATAAGTAAGAGTAACAATTTACCCGAAAGAGGAACTTGATGGTTTTCCATTCCCCTCCCCCAGCTGGCAAAGAAGCACAACATGGTGGTGATATCTCCAATCTTGGAGCGTGACAGAGATCACGGGGGAGTTCTATGGAACACAGCTGTGGTGATCTCCAACTCGGGACTGGTCATGGGAAAGACCAGAAAGAATCACATCCCCAGAGTGGGCGACTTCAATGAGGTAAGTGCTAGTCCGAGCTTGGAGGCTTTCCTCAGAGAGGAGTTCTGTATGAGAGGCTGTGAGGTGCAACACTGCAGGGGAGTGCTGGTGTAGCCTTCAGAGGGTCTGACAGCATTGCCCGGCGTCGCACAGGCAGCTGAGATAGACTGGAGTCACAAGACCTTTTAGCAGCATGGGATTTAGCCATGCCTTGCCTGTGCGAGGTAACTTGGCTTTCTGCAACATCCCCTTGAGATAATTTATAAACTAACATGCAAGTAAACAGGACACAGATGTGAAATTACTCCCGTGAGCCCTTGGGAAGGGGCCCAGGAAGGGACTCTGAGCTCCTAGGCAACTATAATAATCCTAGTTTTAGCAGATGATAGCCTTTGTGACTTACATGGTATCTAAGTCAGTTCATGTTCAGGTGGGTGTCTTTGAACGTGCTGCTTGTGTACAGTGGTGGTAACACAGGACTTCTTAGACTCACCGGAGATAGGAATTCTGGGAAAGGTGCTGCCGTGATGGGTAAATGCCAATCCACAAGTGGCAGGATGCCAACAGAGGGTGTTTGAAAGAGAAAGAATGAACTTTATATAACATCAGGATACTAAATCTGGATTTGAACTCGACTTCTCAAGAGGACCAAGAGTTCAGGATGCACTGTCCCTGGTCCTTAGCTCCCCACACCTCATCCTTGCTTTGGGGGGGATTTAGGCTGCTCTCAGGCTGGTCAACAAGGCGAGATGCCATCTACATGGCTACAGGGAGACAGAAGGGCTCCTGTTTCTAAGTAGCAGCAGCTGGAGGTGAGGTGGGATAGATGTGCTTCTCGCCGCCCGTTTACCCCGGGGTTAATCATTAGCTCCCTGCTGATAGCGCTGGTCTGAGCGCTGCAGGATCTGCTCAGGGTCGACTCCGTGTACACATCCTGGTTGCTGTCTAACTCAGCCGATTTAGAAATTCATGCCGGAAAGCCAAGAGCTCTAGGAGCAGATGTTTGCCACCCACCTAGCCCTCTACCCTCCCCTCGACTGTATGCATCCTCATCAAGCCCCAGAAGTGGTAGCCTCAGGGATCAAAGCAGGGAAGAAGAAATGGGTGAATTAGGGAGGTTCCCACTTGCTTGGCCTGCAAGGGATTCTTAACCGTGAGGCAGGATGCTCAAGCTACTGGGGGGGGGGGGGGGGGGTATGTGTTCTACTCTCAGATTTGGTCTTAGTTGGTCAAGTCCCAGACCAGTTCAAGTGACATTCAGTTTACAAAAGGGAGGAGTTGCTGGCCATGACTCGGGGGTCTTTTTCACCTCTAGCATTCTGCATAACGATGTGTGGTGGGTAAGAACCTCTTCCAAACGACCTAACTGCAGCCTCTCCTCGCGCCTTGATTGAAATCTTACCGTAGGTTAGCCTGGAAGTCACGTGATATATACCACAAAGCAGATTGCGGGCTAAATACTTAGGCCATTGTGCTTTTCACCCTTGGGGTTGCTTTGTTATGTGTGGGTTTCATGTGTGCTCTACCACACCGAAATTCTGGAACTTAAAATAGTCACACCCAAAAGTTAATTTTTGATCGCTGGCGATATCCACTTCTGCCGAACCTAACGAAAACAGAAGTGTTTCCACGCCGAGGCACCCACACGGAGCTCTTTGTTTGTGATTTTTTTTTTTCAGTCCACTTACTACATGGAGGGAAACCTCGGCCACCCCGTGTTCCAGACCCAGTTTGGCAGGATTGCCGTGAACATCTGCTATGGGCGGCACCACCCCCTCAACTGGCTCATGTACAGCGTCAACGGAGCTGAAATCATCTTCAACCCTTCAGCCACCATTGGAGAACTCAGGTCTCTTGGTGGGAAAGTTCTGGGGGTCTTTCTAGGGCTCATCCACTGCCTTAGGCCTAGGGTCAATCTGTGGGATTCTGGCATGGGTTTGGTAGACCCTAGGAAGCGGGCGCCATCACCAGGATGTTTAGGTCACAGCTCTGTGATTGGATGTTGTTGCACAGTTAACCATTTTTCCCCCAGTAGGTGAGCGCTTGGGTGGGACTTGCAGGGAGCAAGGAGTCAGCTGAGATACCCCACAAGGCTACTCGAATGTGGGGTATCTCTTCTCCTTTGGCTAAGCACCTGGAGGTTTGCAAGTAAGGTTGTCAGTTTTCTCACTGCTGCGAATAAATTGCTAACAAGACTCAAAGAAAGGAGAATTTATTTTGGCGTACTGTTTGAAGGTTTGCGCCATCATGGTGGAGAAGGTAGGAGGCATAGGAGGTGACTGGTTGGTCACATTGCATCTGCAATCAGGAAGCAAAGGGAGATAGGCATTGGTACTCACCTGCTTTTCTCGTTTCCCAGTTTTTATTTCATCCGGGACCCCAGCTCATGGTTTGATGCTGAACTGGCTTGGGGTTTTGAATGGGTCTTTCTTTTCCCTCCCTTAAACATCTACAGGGATGCTCTCATAGACTCGACCAGAGGATGTCTCGGACATAATTCTAAACCATTGTCAAGCTGACAATGAAGATTTACCACCACCATAAGCCCATTCATTATTACTGACACATGAACACGGGGGCTTTTAACGCCTAACACTCGACTGCTGGTCCTCAGGCCTCAAGCCTGTCTCATAACACAGTCTTCCGTTGTCTTAACACTTCTGACGTTGTTCAGAAATCCAGTCTCTTTGAGCAACTCAAGGAAACCTGTGAACCTCTTGGCGTATGGAGGGGGAAGGGGTGGGGTTCAATTCTAACATACAGTGACGTAGAGCAAACATTCTTATTTTAAAAGGAAGTATAACAAAGAAAGAAGGAAAGATCAGGCCAAGTAAGACTGAAATCCAGCAGGAAAAGCACCAAGTGTTGAAACTCCATGTCTAGCATCTAAGGCTCTTGATGGCATCACCTGGGCTCCTACAGTCTTGAGAAGCCCCGACCCCTTTATTTCTACTGCAGGCACACCAGGTCTCCTCCCTCTTGGGCCAGCTCACTTCCTTGCCTGCAGACTACTTCAGTTGATGTCCCACAGTCCCCACGTCTCCACTGCCCCGGAGTCTCCATAGCAACTTAGGCTTCATAACTTCACTCATTGGCCTTAAAAGGCCCCATTGCAAGGAATCCTGCCCTGCTACACACTGCATGGCTTCGGTGGCTTTCTGGAATCTTGATGTAAGGCACTGTGACCCTGTAACTCTTACATTTGCATACCTGAAAAACCAGTGCCATGACCAGATTCTGTTGCTAGCTTGAGATGTAGTCTGCTCCTCTTTCTACTACAGCCGCCATGGCCTCTGTATGCCTGGTGGCTGAATCTGGAGAAACACTCCCTGAGGTAGTAGTTTTCCAGCATAGAACCCAATGGAGTGTGTTCTCAATTCAGCCCCTTTTCTTTCAAATAAGTTCGATTTTTACAAGCTGGATTCTCCCCCTAAGACACCCATTTCCTTTCTTCCATCCCTTTTCTCTTTCACTGTAAATGTTGGTAAAAAAGAGTTGCCAAAGCTGTGCTATCTTGGAATTTCTTTTGTTCAGACAAATCAGTCTTTGCTTTTGAATTCAGCTTCATTCAAGGTTCCAGCTAAAGTATATTTGGCATAAATGTAGCCTCATTCTTTGCCAGGTTCTAAATGAATGGAAGAGTGTTTATTTTCTCCCCACCCACCAAGACACCCTGGAAACTTCGTCAATAGAGTCTTTTTTTTTTTTAAGATTTATTTATTTTATGTATGTGAGTACACCATAGCTGTCTTCAGACACACCAGAAGAGGGCATCGGATCTCATTACAGATGGTTGTGAGCCACCGTGTGGTTGCTGAGAATTGAACTCAGGACCTCTGGAAGAGCAGTCAGTGCTCTTAACCTCTGAGCCATCTCTCCAGCCCCTCGTCAACAGAGTCTTAAAGCACCTAAATTTATATCAGCATCTGGGTCTTTTAATGCTGACCAAAACGGTATTAACTCTCCTTACGGTATTCTTTAGCATCTCTGGTCCACAGCTCCAAACTTCAGTGTTCCCTCCAATTGCCTATGAACCATAAAGCTGGGTTTCTCGAAGCGAAGACCCCCCCTCCTCCCTCCTATATCGATGTCCTGAATAGTTACTATTCTTGTTACTGGGGACCACAAGTCAGGCAAGAAGTAACTCGAAGGAAGCAGGGTTTATTTTGAAGGCACGGGGTTTTGTGGTTCAGCCTATCGTGGGAAGGAAATCATTAACAGAAGAAATGTGACATCTGTGTCTGGAGGAGGAGACAGCGTGAGATTAATGCTATTGCTCAATTAGGTCTCTCCTCCCCCCTCCTTTTAATTCAGTCTAGGACTCAGGGGCACAGTACTGCTCACATGTGGGGATAAGGGTGGGGCACTCCTTAAGTCTCTCTGGGAATATCCTCATATCTATCCTCAGAAGTATGTCTCCTAGGTGATTTCAAATTATTACCGAGTTTCAAAAGCTCTAGGAATTTACATGCCAACATCCCAACCTGGAACTGGCTTCCTCCAAGCCATGAGGAGGGGTAAAGCAGGAAATGTTGTCTTCTATTCTGTGGCTATGATGTCTGAGTTCTGTCCCAATAGGGTTGGGGTCATGGGAAAAGCTCTACGCTCTCAATGGATTTTTTTTTTTTATTCAGTTTCTTGTAAATGTCAGAGGCAACTTTTCATTTACTTTCACTTTGAAGCACGAGGCTCCTTTTTTGAGTAACATCCTTCCCCAGTCAGAATTTTCACAGCAGGCTCCTGAGAGACCTAGAATGAAATTCTCCAGTCGCTTGTTAAGTGCCTATGGAAGAGGAGTGGTGCTTTGAGGTAGAAGGGAAAAGATCAAACTTTGGATTTCCCCTCAGGGTTTCCACTCAGAATATAGGTCTCATGGTGCCTTGAATGCAAGTAACTATCCATTGTCGGTTGAGAGACAAGGTAACCATTAGTCATCCATCCACTGGGTCTTAGTGGGACCTTGGGACTACCTCATGGAGTATCCTTCTTCTACGGCTGTGTATAAGATTTAGAGAGGGAATGGGAAGATGGCTTAGAAGGTAAAGTTGCCTGCGGCCAAGCCTGACAACCTGAGTTCAATCCTCAGGACCCACAGGGTAGAAGGAGAGAGCCAAGTGCCTATAAGTTGTTCTGTCATCTCCAAAGGTATACACAGAGGTAGATAGACAAATAGATAGACAGATAGATGGGTAGATAGATAATAGATATGATAGATAGCTAGATAGAAGATAGATAATAGAAAGATGATAGATGATTGATAGATAGATAGATAGATAGATAGATAGATAGATAGATAGATAGATAGATAGAAGATAGATGATAGGTGAGAGGTAAGAGAGATGATAAGTAGGCGATAGATTGATAGGGGATAAATTAAATAGATGAAATATAATTTAAAAATTTAGAATACATTTAGGGAACTCTATCTAGGCTTCCCTAGAGAAACCTGAAGTTTACCTCTCCAGCATATGGGTGTGAACTGGCCTCTGAGCAAACCTGGAGAGCTACCTCACGTTATGCATACAAAGGATCTAAGCAAACAGAAGCAACCCAATGTAATATGCCCACAACTTCTTACGTCCATGGCAGCTTTACTGAAAATGCTTGTCTTTTCCTTCCTTGGCCAAGAATTGCCCAAGCTTCTAACTTTCAAGGGTGGGGAGGGCAATGACATGCTGTAGCAGTCTCTGGAAGAGCAGTCTGCTTCCTGGGATGAGGCTTCTAGAACGGGAGCCTAAGGAAGTGATGTCACAGAGGGCAAGGTTGCGTGTGAGATGTTTGTGGTGGCGTGACGGTATTCATGATGCAGAAATGTCAGGGTTAAATAAATCTCAACCCATTTCTCCTATGGGTTAGTAACAGTAAAATGAGTCATTAGGAAGGTAATACAGGGTGGTGATAAAGGTCTATGAGCAATGGGAAGATGGGAGATTCGTCCCCACTGTGTGGTCAGAACTCTGTGACTTGGGGGTGGGGTAGGGTCGGTGCTTCGGGCAAGGACAGTCCTAGAGGACGGAAAAATAAAAGCACCTAATTTAT
The DNA here is from genome assembly GCF_021556685.1 of Rattus norvegicus. Classification (NCBI taxonomy): domain Eukaryota; kingdom Metazoa; phylum Chordata; class Mammalia; order Rodentia; family Muridae; genus Rattus; species Rattus norvegicus. The sequence continues at coordinate 13,996,233 of NC_141553.1, read as the reverse complement.
TAGACTGGTGGGGGATTCTGGGAAATTTTCTTAAACCAATATATGATTATTTGTATAAGTGATTGACATCTCTTTTTTAAGTGCAGTATTATGCAAAACCCCCGTGTTGTGGCTCCCTCGGGATGATCTCCAAGCCCATCCCCCACAGGTCGTTCACTAGCTCCCTAAACCCCTAGCTCCTCTCTGATACTTACCAGCCTTCAGTCCATGACGGTTATAAAGCTACAACTGTGTAGAACAGCTTCTCCATGAGCATCCAAGGCTGCATCATCTCGTTCGCCTGAGGTTTTGAAGGAGGGAGAGATTTGGGACGGAGGTTGTCAATCTTTTGTTTCCTGTCTTAGCTAGCTCAGGAGGACCTGGTCCTCCTCCCCGTGTAACCTGGGCTGGTTTCTGACTCAGAGACCTCTTGCCTCAGCTTCCTAAGTGCTAGATTGGTACCACACCCAGCCCTGCCTCTTAGAGTTGAGCATCCGCAGAGTGGCTGAGAAGTCTACGGCCTACTTCATTCTTACCCTCTCTCACAGTGAGTCCATGTGGCCGATCGAAGCCAGAAACGCAGCCATCGCTAATCACTGCTTCACCTGTGCCCTCAACCGTGTGGGTCAGGTACGTGTCTGAGGTACTGCTTAAGGAAAGGGGGCCATTGGCTGCTGGCCTCTGAGGGAATGCATCGCCTGTCTTCTTGCTCCTTCTACACACTTGCCACAAACTTTAGGGTCCCAAGAGAGAAAATGGCTTGTTCTGGTAGTCGTCTTCCTCCTCTACCCCCTCCTCTTCTTCTTCTTCCTCCTCCTCTTCCTCCTCCTCCTCTTCCCCCTCCTCCTCTTCTTCCCCCCTCCTCTTCCTCCTCTTCCTCCTCTTCCTCCTCTTCCCCCTCTTCCTCCTCTTCCTCCTCTTCTTCCTCCTCCTCCTCCTCTTCTTCTTCCTCTCTGCCTCTGCCTCTGCTTCTGCTTCTCTACTTGCCTTTTCCCTCTTCTCCTCACCTCTCCTCTTTCCCTTCCTCTCCCCTCCTCCTCTCTTCTCTCATCCTGGCTCTCCCCTCCCCTCCCCTTTATTCTCCTCCCTTCCTCTCCTCTCTGCTCCCTTATTCAAGGTGAGGTATTATTTCCACAGAAAGACTGACCTCACATGCACTGTCCAGCGCTGAGAACTGCGGGTACCTAGTGTCTCCCTGCTCCGGGGGTTTTAAACCCAAATACAAAATCCAGGTCTTGTCTTGCCTGTCACATTCCTCGGTGGCTTTCTAAGTCCCATCGCTGACCTGCTGAACATTGAACAAACCCCTGAGTGCAGACCCCAGCCTCTGTTCAACTGTTTTCTGCTTGGGCCTCCTGCTGCTCTCTGTCTGGCTGAGTGATCGGAAATGACTGTCCTGCTGCTGCCCCCTAGAGGTTCATCTAAGCCTTGCACTTAATTCACAGGAACACTACCCCAATGAGTTTACTTCTGGAGATGGAAAGAAAGGTATGGACTTTCCTGTTGGTGGGCCTCATCGTCCCCCATTCTACCTACTTCCTCTGGGCAGGGTCTCCTCCACAGCCTGGTCCCTCTCCTTGGGCACCAAGGAAGGAGCCCTGACTCTTCCGTTTCTTTGCATGTACTGTGGGAGTCTGTGGCTGGGGTGTGGATCCTTCATGGGGGACCACCTTGTTCCCTAAATGGGCATCAGATGGGAATGGACTGGTCTCTCTGCCTCCTCAGGACTATATGAAACTGGACCATGAAGATGTGGGAACCCCTCTGTGAGCTCTCTGGAAGAGGCAGGGGAACTCACACATCTTATTTCTTCCTTCCCCACCTATCTAGCTGTCCTGATGATGTCCCCAGAGTCAGCACAGATTGTCATAGGTCCTGGGGTCCTCAGGTGGTTGTGATCTGAAGGCAGCAACACACACACACACACACACACACGCACGCACGCACGCACACACACACACACACACACACACACACACACACCTCTGCTAGAAGTCCTCCACTCCGAGGTCCCACCTCTCTAGCCAAGAACGTGAGAGGAAAGAGCTTCTTCGCTCACAAGGCTGTCCCTGGCTGGGTGAGTCCCCCTCAGGAAGATCTAGGAGGATGAACAGATCCCACTCTCTGAAGTCCCAGATGGCACCTCACACTTGCAGAGCTTCCAGTCCCACAGGCCTTCTGATGACAGACGGACAGGCGTGGGAAAGGCGGTGGTGAGCCCATCTTAGAGGGGCCACCTCACTCCGCTGTGGTAGCTGGTCAAGGGCTCAGGCACGCAGAAGAGCGTTAAGTCTATCAGCTCCAGGAAAAGAAGGACGGACCGTACGGTTCACGGGCAGACCTACCACAGGAAGTGGGACACATGGACCATCCCCAGAGGCAGACTCTCCTTGGGTTTGGGCAGCTTCTGTTGAAGATGAAAGGCTAGCCCACCTAAAGCGTGCCATCTAGACACGTTCTCAGGGGCAGCGGGGAGTGACTGACGTGAAAGCGAAGTTCTGCCTCCCTGCCTAGGACCTTCAGGCCTGAGGGAGGCAGACTGGAAGTTGGCAGACATGGGGTTGGTAACGAATGCTTTCTCCCACGTGTCCTGCCCCGTGCCTGTCCGCCTTTCTTCGGAGCCCACCCTGTGTACAACCTCACAGCTACTTCCCTTCGCTCCTTAAAGCTCACCATGACCTCGGCTACTTCTACGGTTCGAGCTACGTGGCAGCTCCTGACGGTAGCCGGACCCCCGGCCTCTCACGCAATCAGGACGGGCTGCTGGTCACTGAGCTCAACCTCAACCTATGCCAGCAGATTAATGATTTCTGGACTTTCAAGGTGGGTACCCATGCCCCCTTCCTTCCGTTGCCCCGATACCCTGCTTCGATCTCCATCCAGTCTGCAGGTACCAGAACTTCAGTGGCCAGGTTTGTTCCAAAGGGTAGTTGGGAAAGGACCTCGGCTCCCCGACTCTGCAGCTCTTTCCTGAGCAGAGGGCTAAGACTCTTCTGGCTGCCGGGTGGAAGCACTGGGTGGCACGGTGCGCATGCGTAAGGTCTCAATAAATTCTCCGGCCATCTGATTTAGATTCTAGGCGTCTTTGCCCAGATTAATCTCAATTTCATTTGTCTAGAGAGCGCAACGGGTTGGCTTCTGTGATCTGTTTTTCCTTCCCAGGCATTTGCACTCGACACAAGATAAATGTGGGTGTCTGGTTCAACCCTTGACCAGGCTCCACAGTCTAGGCATTGAGACAATAGTGGGAACCGGGTCACGTGGGAAAACTGGGGCTTTGCCTGCCTCTGACTCCACCTTACTCCGTTCCTTCGGTGCAAGCATCTCCCATCCCTAGGACTTAGGAATAGTCCCAAAAGCTGCCTGTGGGGCCAGCAGTCTAGGAGTTGCAGGTGAGATGAGACCGTAGTAGCCAAGGCTGGACCCCTGGAAGCGCTCCTGACTGTAAGCTCTGTCACACTCACTTCCAGTCGTTCACAAACAGAAAATATATGTCCCACTCTGTGCTACTCAACGGCTTTGCTATAAGTCATCTCACCGGAGGAGCCCTGGTGTGGACTCTAAATTCTCTAGTCCCTGACTTTATCTGAGCATCTGAGCATGAGTTCTTGATCGCATTCCAGAGGCCCAGATTCTTATTGGATAAACAAGATTCTGCCCGTGAGAAGGTCTTTCTGTCGTCTTCTTGGGCCACTGGAGTTAAAGAAGGATCCCCTCTCAGTTAGAAGTTAGAGCCAAGGGGTTGGGGATTTAGCTCAGTGGTAGAGCGCTTGCCTAGCAACCGCAAGGCCCTGGGTTCGGTCCCCAGCTCCGAAAAAAAAGAAAAAAGAAAAAAAAAGTTAGAGCCAAGAACGCGGCCAGCTCTTTCACCATCCATCTCCAGAAACAAGCAGAGAGGTTTCTCTTTAGACCCTTTCTTGGACCAAAAGCCTTCCCAGTGGTGAGGAGTATGAGCTCATTTCTAGGCTGATGGGAGGGGCTGGCACAGGGGAGGGTGTGAGGGAGAGCATACCTGGGAGTGGGTAGCTTTGATAGAGCTCCTAGCTTTCCACCCCGGATCTCCATCTGCGTCAATAACAAGATGAGCAGGCAGAGTTCTAGTTCTAAGCCTCGGTTCCTGGCTGGTGTACGCCCCAAGCCTGACCACATCTGGGCTGAGAAGTGAAGGTCAACTGGGATGGACTGTTGGAACCATCATGCACTCTTGAACTTCACTGGAATCCGCCTTGGGGTCACAACGCGGCCATTCTTGTCTTTATTGACTGTGTCAAATAGCCCTGTCAGTTAGCATGGTGGATGCATTTCTGTCCTGTGGCTGCCCCCTAGTGGCCAGACAGAGGTGGTGGCGAGTAAGGAATCGATTTTTTTTTTTCTTCCTTTTTCTTTTTAAATCTTCCCAAGTCTTTATGTTTCCTTTTCAGATGACGGGCCGACTTGAGATGTATGCCCGGGAGCTTGCCGAAGCTGTCAAACCCAACTACAGTCCCAACATTGTGAAGGAAGACCTGGTTCTAGCCCCTAGCTCGGGTTAGGTTCGGGGGCAGTGGTTAAGTTCTAAACATGTGTGCGAGAGAGTTTTCAATACCCAGGCAGGAGGAGGGTAGACTGGGCAAGCGTGTGTGTGATAACTGTTGATAAGGGATATGAGATTTTTCTTCTGGGGATTTGGAAATGTTTTGGGGTTCAAAAGGTGATCCGACAGCATTGAAACTTCAATAAACATAACTGGATCGTATACTTTAAGAATGTTGTTTTTCATAGTGCAGATTCTACCCCAGTCTAAGATGCTGTAGGGTCATATTAAGGCCACTGAAAGGAGCTGGCCCAGAGGAGGATGGGAGGCGGTAATACCTGGGAGTGGGCAGCTTTGATAGACTTCCCCGTTTCCCACCCCGGTCTCCATCTACATCTATGATGAAATACCACGTGGACTAGGCAGACCTTAAGCTGAGCTCCAGTTCTGAGCTTTTCTCTGCTTCTCCCTGGTGTCTTGTTCCTCAACTGATCCCGTCTCCAGGTTCCATCACGTCCTTGAGGGTCAATTTGGCAAAGTGTGTACCAGTAGGAAGACAGTAAGAGCCGATGAGAGTCCCAGAGACCGTAGCATGTCTGTGACCAGGTGGACTGTTCTTAGGATGAGCTGAGTCAACTTAGAGATGCCAGTCATTCAGGCGGGCACCAACCTAGGTGTCTCAGTTAGCATTTTACCACTGTGAACAGACACCAGGACCAGGGCAAAATTATAAGAACAACACCTAACTGGGGCTGGCTTATAGGTTCAGAGGTTCAGTCCATTGTCATCAAGGTGGGAACATGGTGGCATCCAGGCAGGTATGGTGCAGGAGGAACTGAGAGTTCTACATCTTCATCTGAAGGCCACCAAGAGAAGACTGGCTTCCAGGCAGCTAAGAGGAGGGTCTTAAAGCCCCATGCCCATAGTGACACACCTACTCCAACAAGGCCACGCCCAGTCCAACAAGGCTACACCTCCAAATAGTGCCACTCCCTGGGCCAAGAATATAGAAACCATCACACTAGGTGATACGAAGAATTTGAGGTGGGAGGCATGATCCCATTGTATTTCCCAAGCTGGCCTTGAACTCAGGACCAAAACATCATTCTGTCATAGCCTTCTAAGGAGCTAGGACTACAGCTATGTGCCACCATGCCCGACACTGTGCAAAGGTGTCTTACAGATGTGATTTAAAGTTTACAGCCTGTTGATTGATCATGCCATAAAACTAGGGTGGGCCCCACTCTGTCTGTTTACAGTGCTAAAGAGCTCCCTCGAGCCTGAGCCTTCCTTCCATGGGAGGAAGAAATTCTCTGTAGACAGCAGTTCCAGCCCTGCCTCTTTGACATTTCTCCCTGGAGCTATTAGACTGACCTAGCCAGCACCCCCATCCACACACACACACACACACACACACACCCACACACACACACACACACACCCCTTCTACATCCTCATAACAACTCCTAGCATGTTGCCTGTGAGTCCTGCCTCTGGTTGGGTCTAACTGATACAGGCTTTGTTTGCCAAAAGCAACCCCAAAGGAACAGAAGCTTAAGGACGAGTTGTCTTTTCCCCTTTGGATCCGGGTTTCTGGAATTCTTTCCATTTGATTTGGTAAAGACATCAGTGACTCTGTTTCCCATGACAAACACAGAAGGGGTTGCCTGTAGCACGGTGGGTGCCACCATTAACATCTATGTGTGGGGCCGATCACACCCAGTGCCCAAGCACACCAGCCTGTCCTTCCTGATGGCCTTCCCTGTGGGTCTCAGGCTTGTGTAACCGGGCTTCCCATCATCCCATCAGGAAGTTCTTCGCACTAAACTTCATGGTGTCGTCTACCTCTGTCCATTTTCTCGTGGTTCCCACTTCGGTGGTGGATCCCTGACTAAAACATCAAGACACTCAGTTCTCTGCCTACATTTGTATAATGGAGCCACCTGACCATCCTGATTTAGGTTTCAGGATGGTGGCGAGAGAAACTACATGTCCCATAAAGCCCCCTGGCAGTGGGCAGTGCAGTACCAGAACAGGCTGTGTCCCTCGTACCAACCACATAGACAGTAGTTATGTGTAGATTTCTGAGCTTCAAACTGTAGTTGAAGAGAGTGTCAGGGATGGGAGGTGGTACTTCATAGTCCCACCCTTCCTGTTCCCATCAGAGAAGGCAGCCTTGTTGCCCAGCAACTAAACTACATAAACAACCCATGTCAGCGATAGGTGTCCCCGAATAGCACCTTGGATGACAAAGTCCAGTGGAATTGCCAGACCACGTTTACACTGCCGTCCTTAATCCTCTGTGCTGTAGAAACGGTGGCCCTCAGATCCCAGTATGTGTTAGATCCACCACTGTAGATGTGGTGAACGTTCTGGTAAGGCCTTTCAGCGTCTTAATATACTAGCGTGCCTAACACAGAAGTACTGAGATGAGACACCACGCATTATTGGATTATCCACTCCTGTCGTTGTCCAGAAAAGAATGGTCATACCAGGGAAGCAGATCCTACAGAGGGGTGGGTAGGGGCTGGTTTTCTGCCTGAAACATGTAGATATTCAGTAAACATTTGTGGGATGAGCCTAGGGAAGGAGATTTTACATGGCCGTTGATGACGTCACAGGGGAGATGCTCGGGGAAGAACGGCATTGGTCCGGGTTCCATCAGCTGTAGTGTGCAGGTGCGGGCGCCATCTTGGATGAAGGCTTCTGACTTCTCCATATTCCCACCTTGCTCTCATAGGTAGCTGAGGCTTCGATGTGGGGGCCATCTGGCAGCCACCTCTGTCACCTCATCGACCACCAGGGTTGATTCCGTTGATACGGCTGGCTAGGAATCATCCTAGGTCCCCATCCTCCCTCCCCCGCCCGCTCCATGCATACCCCTCGCAAAGCGCATGCTCAGTCAAAGAGGGCGACCTTCCCTTAATGGAGGAGAAGCTGTCTTCGGCCAAGGGTGTAGGAGTAGCTGAGCTCTCCTGCTAGAACCTCCAAACAAGCTCTCGAGACAGATGAGGCTTTAGCAAGCAGCTTTCAAAGTCCTTTATTTCGATGCTGGAGGATCAGACCAGTGACGGTCCTGTTTGTATTAACCACATGCCCGTGCTACTGAGGTAAAGCTCTTGTCTGACAACCTAATTGTTGGCATCTGCAGTAAAGTTAGGTTGGCCAAATTATACTGAACAAACAACACAGCATCCCCCAAAGGAGACTGAACCAGGGACTTCCTGTATCCCAGCTAACTGGAATTACAGCCCCCAAAATGAGTCTTTTATTTTTATATCTATGAGTATCCTGTCTGCATGTCCATTTGCATGCCAGAAGAGGGCATGAGATCACATTATAGTTAAGAGGTGCCATGTGGGGTTGGGGATTTAGCTCAGTGGTAGAGCGCTTGCCTAGCAAACGCAAGGCCCTGGGTTCGGTCCCCAGCTCCGGGAAAAAAAAAAAAAAAAAAAAAAAGGTGCCATGTGGTTGTTGGGATTTGAACTCAGGACCTCCGGAAAAGGAGCCAGTGCCCTTAACCACTGAGCCATCATCTCTCTCGCCAGCCCCCAAGACAAATCTTTATAAACCAAAAAAAAAAAAAAAAGAAAAAGAAAAAGAAAAAGAAACAAATGGCAAAGGTAAAGGCAGCCTCGTAGAGGAGAGACAAGCCCATTGCCACGGAGATATACCTCAGCCCAGCCAACTCACTCTCCAGAAACCCACAGATGAGAAAGGACGCTAGTCCTGTTTTTACGAAGCACTGTTCCTCACTGTTAAAAATCTCTTAGGGAGAATTCCGTCAAGCATTCCCTCCTGAAGTGTATTTGTCCTGTAGATAAGCAAAGATGTTGAAGGCCGGGACAGTTTGACTCCTCATCTAACAGCTGCCCTTCCCTGGTATCCTAACGGCCTTGTACGAGGTATGGGTCAATCAGCAGCCAATCAGATTCCCCATAGGCTCGCACAGAAGGCTTGAGGAAACTGTCAGGTGCTGACAGCTGCTGACTGCTGAAGCCTAACTCAGCCCTTGGAAGGTAGAGCCCCAGTCTCGTCCGTCCGTACCTTTTGCCATCTTAAGACTCACTGAACTCTAGATGTCCTTGAAAGCCTGACCGGAAGTAGCTCATTTCCCCCTAGTGACCTAGCAGGACCAAGATCGATATAAACACAGCCCGCACTCTGCGTGCAAATCTACTGCATTTGGTGGGGACACCCCTTTCCTGCACAGGAGTAGCTCACATCCTTTGCCTCCTCCCCACTTCTTGACTTTAGCTTGTTTTTGCACGGCCCTATTTTGAGTGCTGATATTGAAGCTGCCACTCGCTCCACTGCTAGGTCCTCCAGCCACGTTTTTTTTTCCGTGGCTTCACCTCTGCCACTGACACAACTGCCTGCAGCTCCCACGATTCTGCACCTCCTTGGTTCTACCTCTTCTGTGGCTCTGCGCTACTTTATTCATAGAAGTATCTCATTCATGGGAGAGGCAACCCCAATGGGCGCTTGATGGGACACTTCACGCATGCGCTGGACGGGACATGTCGCGCATGCGCTTGGTGAGACAGGTCACGCACGTGGTGAAGAAAGCCGAAAGCATAGCTATGATGGCCAGAGCTCTAGGTGTTAGTTCTCTGCTGCCATTAACTGGTCATGTGACTCTGGCTTTGAGAGTAATATTCCTTCCTTACACAATGAAGCAGACTGATGGGTGGACATGTGCGTCCCTTATAGCTGGGGAGGTTGACTCGGCTTTAGGACTGGCTAAGGAAATAGTAAGGAGGCTGCGAGGAGCCCCGGGAAAGGGAGAGGGAGGAGGGGGAGCTAAAAGCTCAGAGGAAGGAAGGACATGCTGGGCTAATGGGATAATTGGATAATCTTCAGAGCTAGGGGCTGCCAGGCTGGGGCCAGCTGTTAGAAGCAGACACAGATATCACTAACAAAACAGGGTGCTGGTGCAGGAAGCCGCTTGCTGAGCGGTGGGGGAGGGGGACACAGCAAGAGTCAGAGGAGAGGGTTGGTGGAGGAAGATGGAGGGAAACTGAAGTCCTGAGAGGACATTGAAGACAGGCCCTTAGGGAGTTTGTATTCTGAGCCTATTAAGTAAGGTGACAGTTGGGGACTCTGAATCCCTTTCTGTACCAGAGCTTATGGATTTATCCTGGCCTCAAGGGTGTCCTGGCCACCAAAGACTTGTAGACACCATGCACCTGCCCAATGGGATCACTACAAATGGAGCTTCTGTTTGACAATATTGCTGGACTTTTGTAAATAATAATTTTGGATGCATGGCTCAGGGAATCTATTTCAGGTGCATACTGGGTCTGTGCTGGGCATAGAACAAAACATGTTCCAGAGAGAGTCCCAGGGTACAAGAAGGGACAGCTAAGGGTAGTGAAACCATTACATCGTTCAGGACAGACTTTCCTGGACGTTATTGTTTATTACAAGTGTTTTAAAAAATGTCTGCAGTGGGAACCGGAAAGCAGAAACATCCCGGGAGAAAGGTCTCAGCCGAGAACCGCCCACCTCCCCTGATTGGTTCTTTGAGGCTGTCCTTGCGAGTCTCTAGTCTCTGCTGGATACCGTGGGCCTGGAGGTTTGATGTTGTCCTCGTTTGCTCTTTAAATCAGGCTGCCCCAGTCACACCAATTGAACGTTAGACGTGAATACAAAATGAAGACATGACTGTCCCTAGGTGTGGTCTAGATGGTTTTTAGTCTAGCAATGAGGGAGAGCGCAGCCAGAAGCATCTGGCAGATTCCAGATTGAACCGAGCTGTAAGAGCAAAGAGAAGTGGGGAGGGCAAGAGAGGAGGAAGCCAAGGGAGGAATCGGGAGCCAAGAGAAGGGCCAAGAACAAAAAAGACATGTAGCCAAGATGGCTGGCTTATATAGGAACTAGAGAAGCTGGGTGAGGGATGCTCAGGGGTTAGAGAGGTTTAGGGTAGGTGGGCATGTCGACCAGGATGACCCTTTAACAGGTCCTCGTGATGCTTAGAGCCTGGTAGCCAGTGTCTGCCGTGATGCTTTAGCAGGCACTTCCGGTTAGCCATTTGTCGCGGGGTTTCAACGAGATCTAAGGATAAGCACCTGATCTGATGCTGCTATGCTAACTACTACTTCTGTCGGGGTGCTAAGTTATTTCACTTCTGTTTTCTGTATGCTTCATAGACTCACACGTTTGAAACTAAAAGTACAACCGTTACTAGATGGTTATCTAGACCATACAGAGATTTCCGAGAAAGGGCAGGGACAGAACTAGGAATAAACAGATGCGAAATTCATCGAAATATCAGAACAACAGGAATTTCAGAAGCTCAACAAAGAAATTGAGGAAAACGTCCCAGAGCCAAAAAGTTATGAGTTTTCAGTATGAAAGGGACACCGAGGGAGACCAAGATGATGGGCATCTCACAGTGACATTTCCTAATGCTGAGAGAAAGAAATCCTGCAGGGTTCTGCACAGAGTCAGGGCTCAGAATGGCTCAGGTCTCAACAGCAGTTCTGGAGGCTCCCAGACCATGGGCCGTTCTGGAAGATAACGGCCACCCTTTTCTGAGGCAGGATGTCTTCTCACCTGTAACCGAGCATTAGCTACCCTCAGACGGGCAAGACTTTGCATATCCGGATTCTCAGGAAGCTCCCGCAGCACGTATGCCCTGAAGGAGAAGGAAGGGGGGAGAGCACACGGTGAGAAAACATGGAATCCAGGAAGCAGACAAACATCACAGGAAGAAGGCAAGGGAATTCCCCTGGTGATGGTGATTGTTGTTTTTGTGAAGCATGGTATGATGGGAGTGAGTACCTCAGCGGGCCGTGCCGATGCCTCTCCACGAGTAATCACCATCATGTGACAGGCCTAGTACAAAAGGAAGTTTATGGGGGGAAGGGAGCCAGGGAGAGGGGCGGGAACCTAGAAAGAGGTAGGGGCGGAGAAAGGGACAGAAAAGGACAGAGAGAGGAGAGGGAAAAGGCAGCCCAGGGACACGTAGGATGGGGGCGGGAGGTGGGATGGAGAGTAGATGGAGAGGGGGAGGGGATGTCCTTTTGGTTAGGAGCAAGGCTTGTACCTGGCTGTTGCTAGGTAACTGTTGGGCGGAGCCTAGAAGAAAGCTAACAATGATGGTGATGGGAAATTCCAGCAGGGTAGCCACAGGTCCTTCCAGTAGGAGCACAGGTGCTAAGACAATCCCCGAGAAAATAATGGGCCGAAGTTAGGTGATTAGAAGGGCTGCTGATAAGAAACATAAATGCTTGGGGAAACAAAATAAACCAAAAACATGGTGTAGAGGAAAAGCCAGGGTAGTTTCTGCGCAGTTTTGTTGTTATGAGAACAGAAATACCAACAGCAAGCTAAGGAGATTTGGTGAAATGCTTGCCCCAGAAGCGTGAAGTCCTGGGTTGTGACTTCCATTACGTATGTAAGAAGCTGGCTGTGATGATGACCTGTAATCCCATAGCTGAAGAGGTAGAGACAGAAGGATTTGAGGGGCTTGCACAGTCGGCCACTAGGCGAGTGTAGTGGGGGATCCTGCATCAAAAGTGAACGTGGAGAGGACTGGAGAAATGGCTGCGAAGAAATTAACTGGATACAATGTAGAGATCGAGAGATGGTGGGGAGCCCAGCCCCAAAAGATACATAGTTACATCTTAGTTTCTGCAGCTATGGCTTTTGGAGGAAGGGGAAGGATAATGAGAGGCAGACCGCCAGGAAGTCTGCTGTGAGACAGTCTCTCCTAAAACAGCTACATAAATAAGACTGGAACAATAACAATAGCAATGCGGGTGTTTACAAGAAAAGGGGGACGTTTCACAGGCTCCCACTCCTACACAAAGAACTACAGGCAGCTGTTGACTACTGGGCAAGGAGTATTAGTATCTCCCCAGAGGTGAGACCCATTTGACTCTCCAATGCAGTGATCAGCCTTGAAACCATTACTCGCAAACAACAGAAACAGACTCAGCAGGTCATACACACACACACACACACACACACACACACATATATACGTATATATATACATATATATATATATATATATATATATATAGAGAGAGAGAGAGAGAGAGAGAGAGAGAGAGAAAGTGTGTGTGTATATAATTAAAAAGAGGCTATCAAATTGAGAATGTGAGTCCATGGGAGAGGTGTGAAGGAGGGGAGCTAGGAGGGGCTGGAGAGAGAAGTGCAAGGGAGAAGCGATGTAATTATATTTTAATTTAAAACATTTCTTTAAAAAGGAAAACAAGCTGAACATGTTATGGGAAGCAAGCCAGGAACTATGACATGTTCCTGCGTGTCTTAGAGTTTCACTGCTGTGAACAGACACCATGACCAAGGCAACTCTTTATAAGGACAACATTTCACTGGGGCTGGCTTACAGGTTCAGAGATTCAGTCCATCTTCATCAAGGCAGGACATGGCAGCATCCAGACTGGCACGGTGCAGGGGGAGCTGAGAGTTCTACATCTCCATCTGAAGGCTGCTAGCAAAATATTATGACTTCCAGGCAGCTAGGGCTAGGGTGGTAAAGCCCATGCCCACAGTGGCACGCCCACTCCAACAAGGCACTCCCTGGGCATATACAAACCATCATACTCCATGAACTCTGCTTCAGTTCCTGCCTCCAGGTTCCTACGCAGACTTCCTGCCTTGACTTCCCTTAATGATGGACTGAAATGTTGAAATGTAAGCCAAATAAACACTTTGCTCTCCCAACTTGGATAGGATCATGCTATTTATTCAAACAACAGGGAAGCAAATTAGGGCAGGAATCCAAGGTTACCCTAGCAAGCTGAAGGCTAGCCTGAGTTAATGGGACTGTGTTGAAAAACAAGGCTTAGGCAAGTAGTTCAGAGGTACAGTTCTTGTCTGGCATGCTCAGAGCCCAAAGTCAATTCCTAGCACTGTGAGAAACAAAAATGAATTAACACAACAGCAGGTTTGCATGTTTGAGTCCCGCCTCAACTACCCTGTGGTATGAGCCTGAGCTAGCCCCAGATTGTCTGTCATGGTATGGAAAGAGATTCCCTCAACTTTAGGCAATTTCTGTTATAGTTAAAATATGTTAGATGTTGCACGTCGAGGGAATATTTTTCAAGCTTTAAAATGCCACAGACTGTTAACCTGTTTGTTAAGTAACACATTCATTGGCCCATCCACATAACTCATTGACAGTTGTCTCCCAGTCAGATACTTGTGACTTGGAAAATCAAACTTAAGAACCTGGAAAGGTTGGTAAATTTCGAAGGCAGAACAAGAGTAAGAAGCGAGTTTTAGAATCAAAGGTGGTCAGCGTGCTGAGAGGCATCTCAGGCTGAGGAAAGGCAGGTAATGTCAAGAAGGAGCAGAAAAGGCTTGGCCGGGGGTCAGAGGCTTGAAGGGCATGGGAACCCACATGGTGTATTGCCCCACCTCTAGAGGAGAGAGAACGAACTACTTCTGTTCTTGAAGACTACAGGATAGTCCGACAACATTTTGATGGTAAGGATTTTGTTCTCTCTCTCTCTCTCTCTCTCTCTCTCTCTCTCTCTCTCTCTCTCTCTCTCTCTCTCTCTGTGTGTGTGTGTGTGTGTGTGTGTGTGTGTGTGTTATAACCCTAACCCAGCTCTACACAAAAAACTGAGAGCAGATGTGGCTCTCCCCAGGGAAGACAGAGCACCAATTGTTTGTTCAGTGTCAAACAATCGTGAAAACATAAATACAAGTAACATTATATGAACTCAATAGGTTAGAGTTAGAAATATATACATACATAAATATATGTATACATACATACATATAATAGCAATTGATTTAAAAAATGACTTTGAAGGCAAGCAGGGGGAGGGGTAATATGGGGGAGTTTGGAGGGAGAAAAAGGAAGGGAGAATTGTAACTAAAATACAACCTCAAAAGTAAACAAAAAAGGAAAAGCAAGCCAGAGTGCCATTAAGGGAAAGAAGAAAGCCAGGTAAGCCACTTGGGAGGCAGAGGCAGGTGGATCTTTGAGTTCCAGGCCAGCCTGGTCTACAGAGTGAGTTCCGGGACAGGCTACAAAGAAAAACCCTGTCTCAGAAAAGAAAAGAAAAGAAAAGAAGAGAAGAGAAGAGAAGAGAAGAGAAGAGAAGAGAAAAAAAGAAAAGAAAAGGAAAGAAAAAAATGAAAAGAGAAAAGGGAAAAGAGAGAGAGAGAGGGGTGGGGGGGAGAAAGAAGCAGTAACAGTAGCAATTGGGAGCAAATCTGCACAAATGGGAAACTCTCCTACCCTTGCAGGATAATGAACGAGGGAGCAGGATTCTCACTCAGAAACCGGCCGTTATGGTCTCGTTGATGTCTACTGGAAAACTCACATCTGTAAACCCTGAGCCCCAGCACGATGGCATTTCAATGACAGGGTCTAACGAAAGTAACTAAGGTAATATTATAAGGGTGGGGCCCTGAGGAGCAAGTGGACCTGGGTGTTCCTTCCTACAAAGGCATTTAATCCCTGCTTCACCCTACATAGGATGTACGCATTCATGTCCGACATGAAGAAAGCAGTTTGGACAAGCAAGGACTGTCTCTTTCATCAAGGATCACCTCCGGGGTAAGCCATGCCTAAATCTGCCAGAGAAGGCCTCTCTTCCAGCCCCTCAGTACTTTCCACATTTACTCAGAAACAAACCAGACTCTGTCCCATGCTGTGCTCAACTGTCCCCTTCCTGCCTGTTGCATAGGGAAAGCACAGACCCACAGACAACTCCTCAAAGTCTCCAGCAGTGACTGGATACACAGGAGATTAAGAACACAGGGATATCCTTTGCCAGCCCCTGCTATTTCTCACCTGGGGAAACACAGCCTGGGACCCCCTATCTTGGACCACGGTGTCTTCCCTGAGTGGTGTCCCACCGGTGAGGCGGACACACAGCCCAACAGAGCCCTGATCTAACAGCATGTGGACCCTTTAGAGACACAGGGGACACAAGTGCACAGAGAAGAGGCCACGTGAGGACACAGAGCGCAGCCATGACACCCATAAAAAAGATACCTCAAGAGAAGTCAAACCTGCTCACACCCCCATCTTGAACTAGGAGCCCCTAGAACTCTGGGTAATAAGTGTCTGTGGTTTAAACCACCCCTCCTGTGCTGTCTCCTTATGACTTCATTACCCAATTAACTTACATACTGAGGGTGTGTAGCTATACAGACAGAGTTCTGGGAAAGATCCAGGCCAAGAGAGGGAGAGGGAAGTTCTGCCCACTGGTCAGGGTCAGTTGTTACACTAGAACCCAGCCTAAGCACAGACTATGTCCCTGAGCCTTTAGGGTCATGGAAAAATCAGCTGTCTGCTCTCAAACGCCACGTGTGCCTTCTTGTCTATGTATTCCAAGCTCAGCAGGCTGCCAAGTGTGTAAGGTTTCGTCAATTGGGTTACGCAGGCATTATGACTAAGTCTCAATTTCCAGCTTCACGACGTGCTGGGTGCTTGAAAAAAAAATGGTTATTTAGAAATAAAGGACATGGATTTCACATCTGTATTCAGTCGAATGCCCTTACACACACACACACACACACACACACACACACACACACACACGGCCTCGCTCTGTAACTGCGAGACATGACCCAAGGATAAAATTTAATTCTCTGGCTTCGGCACTGAAAACCCAGTCCAAGGTTGGCCAGTCAATTGCTACGGTTGCTTGTTAACCTCCCACTAAGTCACCTCTTTTTTTTTTTTTTTTTTTTTTGGTTCTTTTTTTTCCGGAGCTGGGGACCGAACCCAGGGCCTTGCGCTTCCTAGGTAAGCGCTCTACCGCTGAGCTAAATCCCCAGCCCCCTAAGTCACCTCTTTACAGAAGAGCATGCCCTTGAAATCTTTCCGACACGCGTGTGTATATTTAAATCTTACCCATCCGGCAGGATGTGGTACAATCTCCTGTGACAGACCCCAGTGGTCACTGTCTCTTGGCGGTCACATTCCTATTTGAGGATTATAAAGCTAGTTAACTTTCTTTGAATAAAAAAAGCACAGATAGTTCCTTGGTTTACAGCAACATCGAAAGTTGGGAATAGCATGAAGCTGAAACGCGTTGCAAACGCCCACCCTACTGAATTGTGTTAGCCTACAGACGGAAATCATTCGACACAAAACACATCTGATGCATCTCAGGTCACACAGTGGCCGTGTGTGCGCTTTTCACACCACCTCAAGGGTGAACATTCTAAAACCTGTAAGTCGAGGACTGTCTGGAGAGCAATAGTGGTAGGTGGTGTTCCCGAAATGTGGTAGGCAAAGGTCCAGGGCTTTTATCCTGGTCACTCAACTATTTCACTGTAAAAAAGTTTGAGAGCTGTCCTATAGGGAAGCCTGCATCAGGGGATCCAAAACCTACAAAAGGATCTCGTCAGTGAGCTTGACACTGGATTCCCTTTAACCCCAACCAGCCTTTAGGATGGGAGGATAACCGCAGGAGACACTCCCAACCTGAGGCATCCAGTTCTTGAACCTAGATTCTTGACCACAGAAATGGTTGGATAATACATGTTTGTTGTCTGAAGCCACAGATATTAAAGTAATCTGTTATGTGGTAATAGTAACCAACGTGCATAATGGGTGACAAGCAATAGACATTGGAAATACAAGACCCGGCAACAATTCTTCCTCTGACTTCCTGCCCAGAACAACCTTTGCCTGACTTGAATGTGACAGGGCTGTCCCCACTGGTCACTTTCTATGCCATTGTTGTGTCTTGCAACCTCTCTTGGGTTTGTCCTTTAGAGTAATTAGAAGCCAGGAGCCGCTCAAGTTCCTTTTGGCCTTTTGCTTGAACAGAGCAGGTGTTTGGGCAAATAGATAGAGAAGTTGTTTTTGAGAAGTGAATCATGTGCCAGAAACGAGCTGTTTGCTCGTGTTTGGAAGCTCCCTGACGGAGAACTTGAGGAGCGACATTGGAGCAGATGTTCAGTCTGGGAAGCACTGGCTTCTGTCTTTAACAAAATGAGGCTTCAGGGGCAAACACCAGCAGCCAGTCCCCCTTGCGACTTGTTCCTGGCGATTCCGCCCTCCTGGTGGGCAGCCTAGCCTCCTTGGCAATTGTGACTGGCGACAGAGAGAGCAGCTCTTGGACACTTGAGGTCACTTGAGAGGAGAGGAAGCCAATTATTTTCTCAGGCCTTCTTGTCTCAAGGTTATTCTCGTGGGGGGGGGGGGGGCGTCTGCAGCGGGACTGGCTGAAGCCTGTTTCCTACACGTAGCTCCACTTATTAAAACACAAATCACACACACACACACACACACACACACACACACACAACAAGCCAAGCAAAGGGAAGAGGAGGGAAAGGGCCAGAGAGCAGAGTCACTGAGAGTTCAGGCTAAGAATAGAGAGGGACTCAGAGAGCTGCTTGGCTGTGTAACCTCCTGCAGGGACTTGGCAAGAGGCCAGCTTGGCTCTGGCGGTTCTATGCTTTTACAAAGAAAGAGCCAGACGGAGAGGCAGGAGGCTAGGTACCAGGCTGGGCTCTGGAGTTATAGAAAATCATAAGCTGACGTGAGTGCTATGGTCCTAGGTCCTCGAGAAGAGCAGCCGGTGCTCTTAACTGCTGAGCCGCCTCTCCAACCCTTGGACAACAAGACTTTTTAACCAAACTGGAGAAGAAACAGAGGGTCACAGAATGATTTTATTGATGCCAGACTTTGTCCATTGAGGGGGGATTCCATGTCCTCGGTGAATGAGGGATAGCTACAATCTCCATCAACTTCAAAGTCTGTGATCAACCATGGGGGCAGCGAGGAACACTTCTAAGTCCAGTTCCCCTCACTCATCCTCCCTGAATGGCATAGAGCAATCCAAGCAGCCACCAGCCCATTGGGGGTGTACTGTATAGAATCAAGCACCTGAATTCATGTCCATTAGATTTTACACTTGTGGGCAGAAAGGACTCATAATCTGGGGGATAAAACATTTTATCCTGAGTGGGACAAAGTGGTACACACGTTTAATCCTGACACTCAGGAGGCAGAGGCAGGTGGATCTCTGTGAGTTCAACGCCAACCTGGTCTACTTAGCATGTGCCAAGACAGTCTGTGCTACGTAGTAAAGCCCTGTTTCAAAATGGGGGGAAGGGTGTTATACCAATCTGCGATTGCAACTTTTGCGTCCCAAATACTCAAGTTGATACATTAAGAGTTATGTGAGTGCTGGGAATTGTCAAGGGGACAACCTAGAAAAGGTTAAGTCTAGCAGATGGTCTTCCTGGAGGTGGCCCACCATTTTTGGTATGGTCTGCAGTGGGTGAGCTCTGAAAGGCAAGGCCCCAAGAGATTGTTTCTGGCAGCTGATATGCCTTTCCTGTTACTATTACATAGCCTAAGGATTCCTGAGCATTAGCCTACCCCATTGATCAGATTTTCCTGTAGATCAAAGATGAGCTTTCATGAATTAATGCTGTTTAGATGAATTAATGATTTCATAGAATTCCTCGTTTGGTTTAAACCATTTTAGGAAGAAAGTTTTCAAAGATGGTTTTAGTTATTTTGCTAGAAAGAGACAATAAAGTTAGAAGCAAGAATAGAACCCCCCACCCACCCACCTATTGTAAGTAGTAAGTAAAGGCTGCATAATAAGAAATACAACGAGCTTACATAATTATGCTAAAAAGAGATATAGGCTTGGGACAAAGTTATGTTCAAGGAAAAACACTCAGGTCCAAGGATGAAGCCACAGGTGTGCACTGTGATAAGGCAAGGCTATGTAAAAACTATTGCTTTGAACTTATAATGAGCTTACAGTATGAAACACTGATTTGAACTTGTTATTGTTACCTTTCTGTAACTCCCCTTTTATGTAACATTTTATCTCTGAGGTATTTCTTTCTCATAGAGAACTTTTAGTCTAAAGAGCTGTAAAAAGGCTGAAAGCAAAAAGAAGGGGGAGGGGGTGTAACTGGTATATGTGTTGTCTGCAGAATGACTGCTTTCCTTTCTTTTCTCTCTGGTTCAAAAAGAGTCAACGAGCTCCAAGCCTCTCACCTGGCTAGCTAGAGGCTTCTGGATGACAGAGAAAGGAGCACTAGCAATAAATCCTTTTTTAAATTCCCCAGCGCTTATTTAAATATTAAGAGTTGAGTTTCTAAGCACGTGCTGATGCACAGAACAGTAACAAAGAGTTAAGTTTCTCCCGTGCTTATTCAAGCACAGAGAGTTAAAGAAAAAAAGAAGCCAGCAGTTTTCAGCCACAGAATAATCAAGAGAGTGTTAAGTTTCCAAAAAGCTATCAGTCCCCAGTACACTTAGAGAGAGTTACAAGGCCAGCAACCATCAATCTTTTCTCGTTCATCCAACTTTGTGTTCCACCTCACCTCCATACCTCAAAAGGCTGGGGCAGGCTCCCAGCAGGGAATCCAACCTGGGTCTGATTAACAACGATAACCCTCGACACACCCTAATCTTGAACCTAGTAATATGGAGCTGTGAACTTGTCCTATAAACAGAAGGTTTATGTAAGAAGAACATTTGGAAATTTGGGGGTTGGAAGGGAGACCAAGGAAATTTTGTTAGGAATAGACACTGAGAATGTCCCTGAAGGTTTTTGATAAACTGAACAAGGATATCAGGATACAAAGCCCCATTCTTTCCTACTAGACCGGACAGATTCCTGGAACTTGTAAGATACCCCAAACCAAGGGGTTGGGGATTTAGCTCAGTGGTAGAGCGCTTGCCTAGCAAGCGCAAGGCCCTGGGTTCGGTCCCCAGCTCCGAAAAAAAAAAAAAAAAAAAAGAAGTGAGGAAACATGCAAGCAGTGGACTCAGAGGAAAATGACAGACTAGCAGTTAGCCAGGCTCCTAGTCAGACAGAGTGACTTGGGGGACCGTGGTAATAAAGGTGGCGATTCTCCAAGATGGCTGGTTTCTTCCTCAACCTCCTGACTTGAGACAAAAGTCTAGCGGCTTAAAACAAAGGCCCCCGTAGGCTTTTGACTCCCACCAATAGGCCCCTGCTGATGAGCCAGCCCAACAAGTCCAAAGCTTGACCGGGACATGACACATTGACTAACACTGAGGGGTTGGGGATTTAGCTCAGTGGTAGAGCGCTTGCCTAGCAAGCGCAAGGCCCTGGGTTCGGTCCCCAGCTCCGAAAAAAAAAAAAAAAAAAAGAAAAAGACAAAAAAAAGATACCCCAAACCAGAAGTGGCTAAGTCCGCACTTCAACCCACTTTCTGTCAGGGAACAAAACATTTCCTGATGATTGATTCTGAATCTTTGGATTTGGGACCCTGCTGATGACAGGCTTAATTCAGGCATCCATCTTGCCCCTGAGAGCTGGTTATATAATTTATAAAATGGGGGCATTCAATGACACCAAACATCCCACTGAGTATCCAGAAGTACTGGCAAAGGTTTATTCTCTATAAGGGTTTATAATGTTTTATAATAAACTTGATGTTTGCTACTTCAAAGAATGAGCTGTGAGAACCTAGGCAAGTTGCCATGATTTCCAAAGTAGCTACATTCTTTTACAGTATTTTTTAATAAAGATAAAACTAACACCCACACATAACTTTTAGAAATAAAACACATTATAATTGCATGCAGAATGTACGAGAAAAGTTTTGACTATAGAGGAGAGGACGTGTTTGCTTAATCCCATGACTTTAATCAATGCCAGCCAACCTTACATTTTGAAAGGGTAAAATGGGTAAATTTGCAACCTGTAAACTTTTGATCATCAT
This sequence comes from Rattus norvegicus, assembly GCF_021556685.1. NCBI lineage: Eukaryota > Metazoa > Chordata > Mammalia > Rodentia > Muridae > Rattus > Rattus norvegicus. The sequence continues at coordinate 13,975,067 of NC_141553.1, read as the reverse complement.
GTTAAAAACTTATGTAGTATTCTAAAAAGCATTGAAGTTTACGCATTTTGAATGCATCAGTCATGTGGTTCGTGAATGTATCATGTTTCATTTTATTTTTTATTTTGTTTTGTTTGATTTTTAAATGACATCTGGTTATACCTAAGCCCCCTCCCAAAAACTCATGTTACTCCTGCCTTTGCTCAAGATTTACGATAGAAGGTATGTTCCAACCCCACTCAGCAGAGCAATACATTTTTTTTTTTGACCTGAGGTAGAGTGGTGCTCTACCACTGAGCTAAATTCCCAACCCCAGAATACATCTTAATATATTTCCATCCCAACCAAGAACTTCAGGCCTCCTCTAAAGACAGCTATTTTTCTTGTTTTCTAGAAATAGTTGTGGCATAGCAAATACTTCTTAAAATATATTATATATGTTTACTTTAATACAAATAGAAAGAAGTAATATTCTGTTCTTTGCTTATTTAACAGTATGTTCCTTTCTTTTTTTTCTTGCTTAATAGTATGCCTCTTAGATGATGTGTAACATTGTATACACATTTGTACTTTTTGTTTCATTGTATCTAGAATCCACCTAAGCACCTAGGGGCTTATGTAAGGAGTCTCTAGATTGGTGAACAAGGTGATCGTTTCTAGTCTTTTACTAGAAAACAATGTTGTAATAAACATCCATTCACTTATGATCCTGTTTACAGGTATGAATTTCTCACCTATGGGATGAATTCACAGTTACACGGTGCAAGGTCCAAAGTTAGGATATGTCCGAGTTACTGTTGTTGAATGAACTTCCATCGAATCTATATCAATTTACAACCCTACCAAGCACCACTGTTTTAACTTGCCCAATATTTGAGTGTCACGCATAATTCTAGGCCTTGGAGGACACGGTGATTAAACAATGAAGACAATAGCAAACGCCTTTCCTAACGGAACCATTGTCTTGTGGGAGAGAGGGTAGAGGAAAAGGTAAAATAAGAGCGTACTCTTCTGTCCTCCAGTTAGTAAACCAATGATGAAAAAATAAAAATAAGAAAGGTGACGCGGTCCTGCCAGGCTACCCAGGTTGGTCTTGAACTCTGGAGCTCAAACGATCCTCTGCTTAAGCCTCCTGAATAGCCGAGGTGACAGATGTAGCTCACCATTGCAAGTCAAAGTCTAAGTGGGTCGTTAGGATGTGAAAGTCTACGCTTCCGCCTCCTCGCCTGTAAAGTCAGCCGGTAACGGCGCACACATCAGAGACTGTTGAAAGAATAACCTTATACTGGACAACACTGTGCCCCAGGGAAGGACAGTTTGGCCACAAGAGGAAGGTATTTTGGAGAAGTAACTATGGAGCAACCAGAACCCGGGCCCCCTGAGCCTGTGCTCCATGCCCTCGTGAATACTCCAAGGGACCAAGAGCACTCAGTTCTCAACGAGCACTGAAAACGCAGAGCAGAGGGGGAACCTTCTAGAAGCAGGCTGCCTGACTCAGGCCGAGCCTGCTGGGGCTCACGAGACATCCACTTCCAGGATGGTGCTCTCAGCCAAAGGCAACAAGCTTGCTGGCTGTCGCTGGCCCATCTGCTCCGTTGAGACTCTCCCAGAGCCCGGACTCCCATTGGCTTCGCGCCAAGGAAACACTCGGGGCGAAGATAAGCAGCTCTTGAGTCGCAGCTGTGGAAATACGCAGACCCGGAGGAGCACGCGCATCTGTTTGCCTGGGCGAGACTCTCAAGTGGGCCGCTCTCCGTATGTCCTTGTCTCACCCGGTGGCACCTCCTTGTCTGTCCACAGTGAGATCCCTCCCTCTCTCTCTACCCGTCTCTCTCTCTACCCGTGTCTCTCTCTCTCTCTCTCTCTCTCTCTCTCTCTCTCTCTCTCTCTCTCTCTCTCTCTCTCTCTCTCTCTCTCTCTCTCTCTCTCTCCTCCCCAGAGCCCCGTCCTTGCCTGGGTTCGAAACCTTCCTTCAATAAGAGACCCCTTCCCTCTATTCTTTGTACTTAATGCCAATATTTTTATTTCCAAGAAGTAGTAAATAAAAAGAGGGGTATCAGGCTGGAGAAATGGCTCAGTGGTTAAGAGCACTGGCTACTCCTCCAGAGGTCCTGAGTTCAATTCCCAGCAATCACATGGTGGCTTGCCTCTTAGAAAACAAAGTTTAAAAAAGGAGAGATATCTTTGGCCTGAGCTAAATATTATGTAATACACACATGCACCAAAATATCACCTGGTGCCATATATATACATATATATATATGTATGTGTGTGTGTCTGTGTGTGTGTATATATACACACACATATGTGTGTGAGTGTGTGTGTGTGTGTATTTTTAAGGAGACATCCATACCCTTTCCTGTTTGATTCTTTAGCACAGGCCACCCTGGAATCTGCACAGCCAACAAAGACCTGTGACCATCACACCCCTAGAATCCATGTTCATAACTTTATCACCACTGACTGGAGCCTAGGGCATCCATACATTTGATTAGGGACTTGGGAATAATCTATGACAATTACTAACTACACCATTAACCCTGTTGGAGAAACAGTTTGAAGCCTAAATTTTTCTTCTTTGGTTGATTCTTAAGTTGACCCACAGACCGGAGTCTTAGTTCTTAGTGCATCATGGGTATAGTAACATGGATGGATGGATGGATGGATGGATGGATGGATGGATGGATGGATGGATGGGGTAGGTGGGTGGGTAGACGGATGCATGGATGGATGGATGCATGCATGGATAGATGGATGGATGGATGGATGGATGGATGGGGTAGGTGGGTGGGTAGACGGATGCATGGATGGATGGATGCATGCATGGATGGATGGATGGATGCATGGATGGATGGATGCATGCATGGATGGATGGATGGATGGATGGATGGATGGATGGATGGATGGATAGGGAGGGTGGGTAGATGGATAGATGCATGGATGGACAGATAGATAGATAGATAGATAGATAGATAGATAGATAGATAGATAGATAGATAGATAGATAGATAGATAGCAAGTGGTTGGAGATGCTTAGCATTTTAGTTTGGAAAAAAAAATCTACCAAGCCTGCTTGGATTCCAGTTCCTGACAGAACAGTATTGTGTCAGACCTCAGGAGTCCTCAAGGCAATCTCAGCAGACTGATGCTGGAGAGAAGCCATCATTTTGATGGACTTCAGTGACTTTCCGTTGAGCTGTGGGAAAATTTGACTGCTGACTCTGGCTGAATCATAGCCCAGAGGTCTTGAATCTACGATTCTCTCTGAAAATTCTTTTCCCAAAGTATAAACCTGGCAGACTCCAACTGGTGTAGTATTTTCTTTAATTATGTATCTAGTGTTCTCTATGTCTGGCAATTTTTATAGGTTCTTGTACTGGATAGTTTTATGTCAGCTTGACACAAGCCATTTGAAATGGAGGGAACCTCGATTAAGAAAATGTCTCCTGGTCTTTTTATGATCAGGCTGTAGAGAAGCCTGTCTCGAATTTTCTTAATTAGTGATTAGTAGGGAAGGGCCCAGGCCATTGTGGGTGGTGCCACCTTTGGCCTGGTGGTCCTGGGTTCTGTAAGAAAACAGGCTGAGCAAGCCAGTAAGCAGTGTTCCTCTGTGATCTCCACATCAGTCCCTGCCTCCAAGTTTCTGTCCTGCTTGAGTAACTGGGCTGACTTTCTTCAGTGATGACCTACAATGTAGAAATGTAAGCCAAATAACCCTGTGGTGGTGTGAGTGAAAATGGCCGACAAAGACGCAGAGAGAACGGTACTTTTAAGAGGTGTGGCCTTGTTGGAGGAAATGCGTCACTGGGAGTGGGCTTTAAGGATTCAAGCCAGGCCCAGTGTGATTCTCTCTTTCTGTTGCCTACTGATCCAGATGTAGAACTCTCCAGCACCCTGTCTGCCTATTTGCCACAATGCTTCCCATCATGAGGATAATAATGGACTAAACATCCGAACTGTAAGTCAGCCCCAACTAAACGTTCTCCTTTATAAGACTTGCTGTGGTCCTGGTTTCTTCACAGCAATAAAAACATAATGAAGACACACACTTCCCTCCCCAACTTCCTTATGGTCATGGTGTTTCTTCACAGCACTGTAATCCTAACTAAGTTTTTTTCATTGATTCCTTAGAACCATCCAGTAGATGAGGAAGTCAATCTACAAACTATGAACTAAATAATTTGTTCCTGGTCACACGGCTTGGGTGTGAGGGCTGAGATTTAATGTGAGCTTTCAAACAGGCATGAATGTCACCGGTCACCCATGTTGCTCGTTAATAACTTATATATTAATGTTCTCCATTCTCCAGTAAAAAGACACAGACCAACAGACTAGATTAGAAAACTGGACCTATCTTTCTACCCCACCCAAGAAACAGAGTTCACCATCAAGAACAAATATCTCAGGTACGAGGATGAAAAAAAGATATTCTAAGCAAATAGATCCAAATAGCAAGCAGGCGTAGACATTTTAATACCAGATAAAAATAGACTTCAAACCAAAACTAATAGTAAGAGATAAGAAAGGACACTGCACATTCATCAAAGGAAAAAGCCACCAAGATGATATTATGACTCTTGGCATCTATGCACCAAGCATAAGAGCACCCAAGTTCATAAAAGAAATAGTGCTACAGCTAAAATTACATGTTGAGCCACAGATGGTGTCACTTCAGTACCAAACTCTTCTGAATAGGTCATCCAGACAAAAATGGAGCATAAATGTTAGAGTTAAATAATGTCAAATGGACCTACTAGACAGCTACAGAACACACCACAAAGACTACAGGATATACTTTCTTCTCAGCAGCTAGCTCATGGAGTTTTCTCCAAAATTGACCACATAATAGAACCCAAAGCAAGTGTCAGCAGATATGAGAAATATGAAACAACACCCTGCATCCTATCTGATCACCATGGATGAAAGCTAAATATCAACAACAGAAACAGGAGGAAGGGTACAAACTTGAGCATTTCCAAACCTAAGGAACATGATGAAGGCATTCCTAAGGGTCAAGTCCATAGCACAAAGAGCCTACATTAAAACAAAACAAACAAACAAACAAAACTGGGGAGATCGCATAGTAGTAACTTAGTGGCACACCTGAAATCTCTGATACAACAAAAAGAAATAATACCAAAAGAGATTAGAGGACAAGACATAGCCAAACTCTGGCCTGAAGTCTATGAGATAGAAACAAACAAAAACAATCAGGTAAGCAAAGAGTTGGTTCTTTGATAAAAGATCCATGAGATTGATATACACTTAGCCAAATTAACTAAAAGATGGAGAAGATTCAAATGAATAGTTAGAGATGAAAAGGGAGACATTACAACAGACACTGAGGAAGTTCAGTCATAAAGATATACTATAAAATTCTTTAACATCCCCCAAACTGAAAAGCCTAAAAGAAATGGATGAAATTTTGATATATATATGCATATATATGTACATATATGACATACCTAAGTTAAATCACGATCAAATAAACAATTTAAACAGACCCATAACACCTAATAAAATAGAAACTAATTAAAATTCTCATGAAAGGTTTAAGGTTAGATGGATTCAACACAGAATTCCAGGAGACCTACATAGAAGAATTAATGCTAATACTATTCAAATTATCCCGAAAAACAGAAAATAAAAGAACATTTCCTAATGCTTTTTTGAAGCCATTATAACCACATACCCAAATCACCAAAAGACTAACAAAAAAGAATATTACAGACCAATATTCCTTATGAGTATAGATGCAAAAAAAATCATATTTTCAAGCAGAATTTAGGAGCACATCATAAAGCTTACTCACTATGATCCGGTTGACTTCATATAGGAATGGCTCATATATGCAAATAAATAGATATAATACAGCACATGAGCAAACTAAAAGACGAAAACCCCAAGGTCGTCTCATGAGATGCAGAAAAGGCCATTGACAAAAATCCAACACCCCTCCATGATGACAGTCTTGGTGAGACTTGGGATACAAGGAACACATCTCCACATAGTAAATGCGATCTACAGCAAGCCCACAGCAAAAATCAACTGAAACGGAGAAACCCAAAGCCATGTCCACTAAAATCAGGAACAAGACAAGGTAGGCCACTCTGTAGACCTATTAGTACTTGAAGTATTAGCTAGGGCAAAGACAACTGAAGAATATCAAGGAGCTACAAATAGATAGGACAGAAGTCAGAGTGTCTTTATTTGTATAATATGATTTTAAACTCTTTTTTTAAAAAATCAGCTAAAAATCTCCTATACCTCAGCAAAGTAACAGGATACAAATTAACAGACAGAAATCAGTGGTCTTTTTTTTTTTTTTTGGTTCTTTTTTTCGGAGCTGGGGACCAAACCCAGGGCCTTGTGCTTCCTAGGTAAGTGCTCTACCACTGAGCTAAATCCCCAGCCCCGTGGTCTTCTTATATACAAATGACAAATATACTGAGAAAAAAATAGGGAAATAATACCGTTCACAGCAGCCGTGAGCCACCATGCTGGGGAAAATAGAACTCAGGTCCTCTGGAAGAGCAGCCAGGGCTCTTGACACTGAGCCATCTCTCCCTACCCCTGCAACAATCAGTTCTAATGAACAGACCTCTCACCCCTCAAAGTAAAAATTTTAAAAGCCGGGGTTTGGGATTTAGCTCAGTGGTAGAGCGCTTGCCTAGGAAGTGCAAGGCCCTGGGTTCGGTCCCCAGCTCCGAAAAAAAAAAAAAGAACCAAAAAAAAAAAAAAGTTTAAAAGCCCACCTTCCTACACTTGTGGGCAATCCTCACGTATTTAAAGATTTGCCCACCTTTTTCTTTTTTTTTTTTTTAAAGAAATACTAGCAAATGGGTTTTAAATGCTATAATTAAAACAGGAAACTCTACTTAGAACATGCAGATCACTTGGGTAGAAAGAAAACCATGATGGAGAGACCAAAAAAAGAGATGGGTGCCCACTGAGGACATTCCACAGTGCAAAGCGGTCCAGGGAGCACCCCCCAACAATGCCATAAAAGAAAACGCTGGCCCCTTTCTGTACATAGCATGAGTAGAGGGTCACATGACTGAACATGGACAATCCAGTTAACCATAACCGAACACCATAGTGCTGTGGCCCTATAAACCCTCCCACCATCACCACCCAGAGTCAAACATTAGCCAATCAGGATTGCCTTCATTTGCACGATGAGAATTCTATAGAGGAGAATCCACACACAAAAAAGATTGTATCTCCTAAATTAAGGCTACTGCTGACCACCAGCTAGAAGCTATCTAGGTTGCTGTTCTGTGATTGCCCTGAAGCTCAATACACTGATTTTCCTCTATTGCGTTTAAGTGAATTCTTTCGCTGCCTGGGACTCTGACCCACCACAACTTGCTAATTGCCAGTTTGACTTAAGAATTTGCCTGGGAAACACCATCCAGACTCTTAATCCCCTCACTGAATATAGATATAACATATTCCCCAAGAGCATACTCCTAAGTTCTGAGTGGCTCAGTTTCAGGTTAGCTAAGCTTAGAAGCCAACAGAAAACAGGCAATTCCAGCATTCAAGAGTCTAAGACCCCCTCAGGAGCTAGTGAAAACTGCCGTAAATGGTAGACTATTACAGAATATGGGTACACAAGCACAGGCTTGTAACAAAGGCCCGAATTAGGAACAGACCTTGAGAGCCTAATCCGGATAAACGGTACATCAAACTGTTCCTAAAGCTCTCGAAGATCAATTAATGTCCGCTCTCGTTCTATGAAAGCCATTCAGACAGTGTGCACACTAACCACAGGGAGAGGGAGTCCCCGGCAGCTACTAGGAGACACCCTCTCACTAATACTGTGATTCAAAAATAATTAGATAACACAAGCCTTCAGTGGCCCTCCAGGATGAGTGCCCTGGTATCAGTTGAGTTGCTAAAAGGAGCCGAAGATGTTATATTTGAGCCCAGTCGCCATATTTATGTCTTAACTCCTGATGGAGTAATAGGACGGATACTGGCTGACCCCCTAGGAGGTTAGGTAAACACCCCCAACATACAATGTGATAACCCCAATGTAACTCTTTGAAAAACAATGGACTCAAGTCCCCCACCACTCTGATGCCTGCAAGCTCCAAGCCTCTGACACCCACTCCAGAACTATGTGCGAGTATTTGATGCTGTTTCCCCTCACCCGCACCCCCAACCCCAGCAAATCAGATCTATCAGACCATCTGGAAATGGCTTTCCAGACCTCAGAAGACAAATTCTGACTGGGCATTAGTGACCCAGCCTTCCACATAGACGATACTAGATATATTTGGCCAAGAGACAAAATCAATAGCTCTCACCTGAACTTGGGAGCTTGCAAAAAAAAAAAAAAAAGAAAGAAAGAAAGAAAAGAAAAAGAAAAAGAAATGAGGTATCGGGCTGGAGAGATGGCTCAGTGGTTAAGAGCACTGACTGCTCTTCCAGAGGTCCTGAGTTCAAATCCCAGCAACCACATGGTGGCTCACAACCATCTGTAACAGGGTCTGATGCCCTCTTCTGGTGTGTCTGAGGACAGCAACAGTGTACTCACATATATAAAATAAATAAATCTTTAAAAAAAAAAGAAATGAGGTATCATTTGTGCTGATTCAAAATATCATTCTTGATGATCCACACTATGGAGCCGTCTGAGGAAAGAGAGGGCTCAATCTAAATAATTAAGGCATTAAAATAGGAGGTATGTAAACTCTTGGAGGCTGTCCTCATGCATGAAAGGCTGGCCATTACGCATTGCTCCAGACATCATAAACGAGACCACAATATCGACCAAGCCAGTATGTTGGCTGCTGGTAAGACATAGTTGATCTCCTGATACTTGGAATGAGCTCTTCTCTACCCCGAATATTCAGAAGTTGGACCTAAGAGTGGGATTTTAAAGAGTAGGACCCTCTCTTTCAGTGGGAAGTTATATTCTCACAAAACTGTCTGGGTACCCCAAAACCTTGCGTTTCCAATAACTATATTCCTCAACTCTCTCACTGTGGGTAAGGTGTATGACGTACCATAGAAGGCCAGACAATGAAGAGGTGACTGGGAATCACAAGCAGAAGCTTTAAACACAATAATAAGACGCAAAGCGCCATTCTCCAATTCAACCAGGCCATACAAATTCAAAAGGGAATCAACCATCAGCTAGCTAAGGGCTCCTTTGCTCCACCACATTAGACATTATGGACAGGCAGGAAGCTCCTCAAGCACTGGATTCTAACAGACTTCATTTCCCCCTCATGTTTGGCAGCAATGAGCAGAGGAATTTAGCAGGCTGGAACACCCTCTAATGTTACAGTTCTCGTGCCTTGGGCCTAGGCTTGTATTACAAGCTCTCGGTCTTGGTTTTGAAACCACTGGCCCTGGAAACATAACAGCTGCCTGGAATTCTTCCAGTGACAAATGCCTATGGTTTCTCTTCTCTGGCCCCGTAGGACTTTTTATCCTCGAATAATCTCGATTCTCTGCCTTTTCTTCCCAATTCTTTACTCCCTGGGCTGCTCTGAAACAGTGGCTCTGTTTCTTCAGCTGTTAGGCATCTGGCCAGACCACCACACGGACCACTTCTGTAGTCAGGACCCTGCCAAGATTGATTGGGTGCAACGTGTCTGCCACCCCCCAGAAGCCTGTCTCTCTTCTGCCACAAGCCATCTGTCTCTGTTGCTTCTTTCTCCAGGTCACCAGCTCAGCCCACACCACTGAAAAGAGATAAGAGACGGTCTCTGGGGAGAAGTCTGTCATTGGGTAACACACGAGTATCTCCCAACTGGCTCACTGAGCTAGTCTAAGCAGGCTCATTCCCCTACACTTCTGGGCAATCCTCGCATATTTAAAGACTTGCCCATGGTTGGATCAACACAACCATTTCCTGTGGTTCTCAACCTCCCTGATGCTACAACCCTTTAATACAGGTCCTCGTGTTGTGGTGACCCCCGGCCATAAAATGAGCTCATTCCTACTTCATAGCTGTAACTTTTGCTACTGTTATGGATCGTAATATAAATATCTGATATATAGAATATCTCATGTGGGACCCCCAAAGGGGTCACAACTCACTGGTTGAGAACCATTGTCAATCACAGTCTTGTCTCTTAATACCAATCAGTCACTGAGGCTTGTTGTGTTTTGAACCAATGGGGGCCTTGCTTCTTGGTGCCAACCAGAAAACTCGAGACTTGCGTTTGGACCAATCACAGTCTTACCACCACCTAGATTATCTCTGTTGACCATGGAATGTGCTCTCCCTCTGGTCAAAATGGAAATGGTTGCAGGGTCCTCTGAAGTTTATTGAGTACAAAAGGTTTCTGCTGGTGCTGTGCCTTGTGTGTGTGTGTGTGTGTGTGTGTGTGTGTGTGTGTGTGTGTGTGTGTCCTGATCCTTCAATCTCTATATTCTTCCTTTGAGAGAGAGTCTCTCTCATGGAACCTGGAGCTAGGCTGTGTGGGAAATGTAAAATACTGCCTTTTCTATCAAACATGGAGAAATAAGGCAAGGCAAGCAACCGTTTTAAAAGAAAATGTCTGTGAGGGGTATTGTTCATTGTCAACTTGTCTACGCCCAGAATCAACTAGAACCTCAAAATGGAGGGGCACACCTGTGAGGGATTTTGCCTTACTTGAAGTGGGAAGATCCACTTCAAATCCAGATCTTTAAGGTGGGAAGACCTCCTCTTATCTGGGCCAGACCTTCTGCCACCCAAAGCCTATCTAAGGTCATAGAAGAAGGAAGCTTTCGTGTGCATGCTCTCTCCTCAGCTACCAAGTCCATTCGCCTTTGTCTTCTGGATCCTGGAGAATACTCAAGACAATTGGAGATATCCGTCCTCATGGACTGAACAACTACTGGATTTCTGGATCTTCTGTTCATAGACGGCCATCTTTGGATTAGCTGGACCATAGCCTGTAAGTCATCCTACAAAACTTTCTATGTATAGAGAGGTCCGTTTTATAGCTTCTGTTACTCTAGGGATGAATGTCATTCATCAAAAATCTTTCCTGAGACAGCATTTTCCTGAAGTCAGTACAGATGCACAAGGTTGCATTCCATACTGCTTATAAACGGTGTCATTTACGTTAGTCAACTGGGTAAGAAGGTGAGGCTAAGCTCTAACAAGTTAGAGAGGCGTAGGAATGAACTGCTTGCTTGCTTGCTTGCTTGCTTGCTTGCTTGCTTGCTTGCTTGCTGCCTGCTTGCTTGCTTGCTTGCTTGCTTGCTTGCTGCTTGCTTGCTTGCTTAATTTGACACAGCTATTCAACCTTCTGTAGAAGTATAACTTTTGCCTTGGTAAAATTCTGTGCTGGTTGGTTTTTGTCAACTTGACACAAACCATAGAGTCATTTAGGAAGAGGACATCAATTGAGAAAATGCCCACACGAGATTGGCCTGTGGTGTTTGTTGTTGTTGTTTTGTTTTGTTTTGTTTTGTTTTTATTACTGATTGATGTGGAAGAGCCCAGTCCATTGTGGGTGGTCCTACCCCTGGGTGGGTGGTCCTGGGGGGACGTGTATAAAAGAGCAATCTCAGCAAGCTCTGGGAAGAGAGCCAGTAAGCAGCATTCCTCAATGGCCTGCTTACAGGCTATGGTGTAGAAGCTGAGGTGAATACTTGCCTCCCCAAGTTGTTTTTGGTCATGGTGGTTCATCACAGTGATAAACAAATACTTTGGATCACATGGTCATTTCTTGAGACCCTAGACCAACAGTTCCTAACCCGTGGGTCACAACCCCTTTGGGGGTCAAATGACCCTTTCATAGGAGTCACACATGAGGTGTTCTGCATATCAGATATCTACACTGGTTCATAACAGTAGCAAAGTTATAGTCATAAGTAGTGATGAAAATAATTTTGTAGTGGGGGTCACCACAGCATGAGGAATTGTATTAAAGGGTCACACAGCATTAGGAAAGTTGAGAACCGCCGCTATAGACTCATTTCTGATCTCATTGTACCTAATGTGGGACCCCTCTCTCCATGACTGAAGGTCTTAGAGACGAACTCCCACCCTGTGAGATACAACCACTGCTTCGTTGTGTAGTTGTTTGAGTGTAAAGACAGCCAGTAACTAAGAGAAACCTCACATCAAAATCAGATCAGCAGCCCAATAAGGCCCAGAGCAAACAAAGCAGAAACCCACAACTCTGGGCATGAACTGAGGTAGCATAATAGGGTTTCAAAATCCTTCTGGTTATTGGGTATTTTTGGAAGGTACGGTGGTTTGAATATGGTTGGCCCAGGGAATAGCCCTATTAGGAGGTGTGGTCTTGGAGTGGGTGTGGCCTTGTTGGAGGAAGTGTGCCTCTGTGGGGATGGACATTGAGACCCTCCTCCTAGCTGCCTGAAGCCAGTCTGCTCCTGGCTTCCTTTGGATGAAGATATGGAACTCTCAGCTCCTACAGTGCCTGCCTGGATGCCACCATGCCTCAGAACCCGTCAGCCAGCCCCAGTTAAATGCTGTCCTTTATAAGAGTTGCCTTGGTCATGGTGTCTCTTCACCGCAATAAAACCCTAACTATGACAGAATGTGACAGAGTGCAGTTTGGCGGGCCATTTCATCGATAGCTCTTTTTTCTTTAACAGCAGCCAGAGCAGCAAGGGAGTGTCTAATAGCTAAATTGTCAACTGCCCCAGACTCAGTGTCTTTACTCATTTACAGAAAAAGAAATATCAGGGGTATTTACGATATAAACTCAAAGAACCTATTACTGACATTATATTATAATTGTATATGACTATATATTTAGCAAACATAATAACTAATTTTTAACAAATTTCAACAGTGCTTTAGCAATGATTAACACCCACTCAGTTCTCCAGGGGAAAGATGGGTTCCCCTTATCTGCCTCAGTCCATGCACGGCCGCAGACCTAGCAAGCATGAGGACCAGAGTCCAGATCCTGAGCACCTGTGTAAGAGGCTGAGGGCAGCGATGCATCAGTAACTCCAGAACAGAAGGAGACGAAAGCCAGTCTATCCAGTTGGTGAGCTACAGGTTCAATGGCAGACTTTATCTCAAAACCTTGGCAGAAAGTGATAGAGGAAGACACTCCATGTTGACCCCTAGCATCCAGATATGAACAGATAGGTAGGGGTCTGTGCTTATATACATACATGCACACAATCACACAACACACACACACACACACATACACACACACACCATCATCATCATCACCATTAGACGGCCTTATTAAATAGCTATGAGACATAATGTTGTATTTATATTCTGCCTTAATCGGGGTTTCTATTCCTGTGCAAGCATCATGACCAAGAAGAGAGTTGGGGAGGAAACGGTTTATTCAGCTTACACTTCCACATGGCTGTTCATCACCAAAGGAAGTCAGAACTGGAACTCAAGCAGGTCAGGAAGCAGGAGCTGATGCAGAGGCCATGGAGGGATGTTTCTTACTGGCTTGCTTTCCCCTGGCTTGCTCAGCTTGCTGTCTTATAGAATCCAAGACCACCAGCCCAGGGATGGCACCACCCACAATGGGCTGGGCCCGCCCCACTTGATCACTAATTGAGAAAATGACTTATAGCTGGGTCTCATAGAGGCATCTCCTCAAGGGAGGCTCCTTTCTCTGTGATAAGTCCAGCTTGTGTTAAATTGACACACAAAACCACCCAGTACATATTCCTAATCATTCGTTTTTTGGAAAACAACCAAAACTACGAAGACACGGGCAGACAAACACCCTCTCCCAGACTCCTGAGGGTAGACTGTGAGAACCCTCTAACTCTACAGAAGTTCAGGTTTTATATATTGTAATATATATATATTATAATACATACATAGTGTGTGTACGTGTGTCACAGTGTACTTGTGAAAAATCAGTGGACGATGGTCAGGAGTTGACTCTTTTCTTCAACCAAGTGGATTCTGGGACTCAAGTTCACAATGAGGCTTGGCGGTGAGTACCAGCTACTGAGCCATGTCCCAGGCCGTAGAACTGGATTTCTCATGTGACTGTAGGTCCACTCCAGAACGACTCAAACAGAGTCCCAGAAAAGCCAAAGTGCACTTTGGGAACTCACTCTAGGATAGATTGTTGCATGTTTAAACTTCAGCTAGGTACTTCATAATCACATCTCTCTCCTTGGAGAGGAAGATGCAAATCAGAATTGCTAACAGAGATCAAGAGGGGGGGAAAAGAAAGTGAAAAATGTAGAAAAAAAATGCCATCCAGCTGGCACAAGGTATAATTAAAGTATTTTTCAAGTTCTTCCTTTGTACACAACTCAATTTTGCCCCCTGACAGTTTTAAAGGGCTCATTTCTGAATCCTACCACACCGAGGCCTATTATATTCTCCAGGAATAGAGTTTATATTAAACTCGCTGTACTTTTAAACGAATTTATCTCCCTCCTACGGTATACTTCTTTGACTTTCCCATATTTAAAAACTGCAGTCTTTTCCTTTGTTCTTCTTCTAAGCCTGTTCCTGTCACGTGCGCTTTTGAAACATCTTGCATCCTGTCCCTTCCTAGTTCTCTCAGTGTCTAGCGTGGCCAAATTCCTCGCTGTATTCTGTCCGCACCACCATATTAACCAGGAGGCTGCGTTAGCTAAGAAGCAATTTCACCCATTTAAGTACGTGTGCCTTCTAGTTAATTTTCCCATTAGCACACTCCCTGTTGGGTCATATAATGGTTGTAATAATGTCTGACCCATTAATTTTTAAGTAAATTATGTTTAGATAATTGGTAGCTTATTCATGTGACCCTAGTGACTGGGAGGCTGAGGTAGGAGGACCATCAATGGGATACAAGATGAATTGAAATTCAGCCTAAACAACCTAGCAAGATCTGTCCACCTCAAAATAAGAGTAAAGGCCAGGGGTGTGGCAGTGCACGTGTCTAACACAAGGCTATGGAGTCATTCCTCCAGTGGCCCCTATGTCCCAGAGCCATTTGTGCCGCCATGATGATCATGGACTGAACCTCTGAAACTGTAAGCCAACCCCAAGTTAAATGTTGTCCTTTATAAGAGTGGCCTTGGTCATCGTGTCGGTTCACAGCCATGGAAACCCTAACTAAGACAAGGAACTTTCCCCCAAATAAGAAAGCAGTAACCTTTTGGCATACTATAACATACCAAATTAATATATAGGGAAAAGAATTCATTAGGAGGCTGGAGAGATGGCTCAGTGGTTAAGAGCACTGACTGCTTTTCCAGAGGTCATGAGTTCAGTCCCCATCAACCACATGGTGGCTCACAGCCATCTGTCATGAGATCTGATGCCCTCTTCTGCTGTGTCTGAAGACAGTGTACTCATATACGTAAAATAAATAAATTAACCTTAAAAAGAATAATACTTTAAAAAAGAATAACTTAAAAATAATAAATCAAATAATGTTTTATCTCAATAAAACAATTTAAGTTAGAGGTAGACTATCCCTTGCCTAAAATGCTTGGGACTAGATGTATTTCAAGTTTGAAGCTTTTTCTTTTTTAATTCAAAAAGAAATGTAAGGGACTGGAGAGATGGCTCAGTGGTTAAGAGCACTGATTGCTCTTCCAGAGGATCTGAGTTCAAATCCCAGCAGCACATGGTGGCTCACAACCATCTGTAATGGGATCTGATGCCCTCTTCTGGTGTGTCTGAAGACAGCCACAGTGTACTTATATATAATAAATAAATAAATCTTTAAAAAAATAAGATATGTAATCTTGGAGTATTTTCCCAGATGTCAGCAGCTGAATACCTCTAAGGTTCTTGGTATTCATCCATCCATTTAATATGCATTTCTTCAGGCACATTGTGCTGGCTAGTTTTATGTCAAGTTGACACTAGCTACGGGCATCTGAGAAGAGGGACCCCTCCCTAAGATCAGGCAGTAGGCTGGCCTGTCGGGCATTTTTATAATTAGTGATTGCTGGGGAGGGCCCAGGCCACTGTGGGTGGTGCCATCCCTGGGCAAGTAGTCCTGGGTAGAAAGCAGGCTGAAGAAACCAAGCCAGTGAGAGGCGCCCCTCCATGGCTGCTGCATCAGCTCCTGCCTCCAGTTTCCTGCTGTCTTCCTTAGAGGACAACCTGTGATATGGAAGTGTAGCCGAAATATACCCTTTCCTCCCCAACATGCTTTTGTTCATGGTGTTTCGTCACGGCAATAGTCGCCCTAACTAAGGCATATATTTAATGGACCGAAGTAGGCAACAAGCTGCAATACTTAAGGCCATCTAATTGGGGGCTACTTCTGTTCTAAATGGGACTTAGGGGTATGTGGTCAGTACTATGGGATATTTCCTAGTGGTTGGTTAATATGTGTTCTGGGCCGAGGATATGCAGAGTAAATGACTGGACGGAAGGACTCCTGGTCTGCAAACACACACATACACATATATAAACATGTACACAAACACACATCATACACGTATACACAAACATACACACATATACACACACAAACATACACACACACAGACATATGCACACAAGCATACAAATACACACACACACACACACACACACACACACACACACACACACACACACTCTATTGGTTCCGCTCCTCTGGAGAACCTTAACTAATACAGAATTCTTGGGAAGAATGTCCTTAAGGAACAAAACTGTAACGATAAATGTTTCTAATACGCCCAGGTAGGTTTTTTTGGGAGCCAACTCTAATTTGACTATGCCTACAGTTACAAAAAGTTTCTCTCGATAACAGAGGGGACATTGTGTGCGGGGAGAACTCTTTAATGAATTACATAAGAATGAAGGTGCTCCTGATTCACCGCTCATGACAGGCAAGGGACTTAATGATTCTATATAAAAAGCTTTTAGGTATTTCTGGGAAAACTAAGAAATATGGCTGGTTATGGGTAGCATTGCTGGATAAAATAACAAAGGAGGAAAAATGAGCCCAGAGATATGATCTTCTCCAGCCACTGGGGCTAAAATTGTCAAAAATTAAGAGCAAAGACCCATCACTTGGTTAATTTATGATGCAAGTTTATGTCTCACCCTGGAGGGGTGTCTGCAGTTAAAGTGAGGACACTGAGAAACATTGGGGTCCTGTGACTTGGACCCCCTAAGAAAAGGCTTCCCATCCCTCTGAGCCTCACCAGAGAATGCTTTACCACTCCCAGAGGCAGAGGCATTTATCTTGACATGGCCATGCCCATGGCAACCATTCCCATTCAGGGCCTCACTCAGAGCTTCCTCTGATCCGTATACAACCCACTGATATGTCACATGCCGCCAGGTCTGAGGTCACATGTCCCAAGTGGAAGATCAGACTGGACCAGTTACAGAGCCTTCTGCTGTCTGGTCCCCCTCAAAACTACCTATGGTCAGAGGAATAGACTCAAGTGAGAAATGTTCTGCCTCCAACAGTCAAATAAGCCTCCCTATAAGTATTTCATTTCTTTCTTGGTGATAAGAAAGGCAGGGCGTCCCCTCTGTGAATGGGTTAGAGGCTGTACCTCTGGGGATGTTCTTTCCGTCTCAGCAAACCGTCAGGGCTGAGGAAGCAGTCTGCAATTGCTTCACAGCGTGGTAACCCACCCAGGTCTGTGACACTGAAAGAGAATAATCTCCATTTGCTGTTGGGGTGCTTGTCCACCTGTGAGCCTCATACGTAAAATAAACTAAGGGGGGAAGGGCAGCTTGGAAAAGGACAGGTCAGAGCCTGTAATGGAATACCAGCCATAGAATAACAGCTAGTAAATGAGTCCCCTTCACAAATAATACTATTTGTGAGGAGCAAATACGCATGCCCTAAGTTGTATCCAAAGTCCCCTTGAAGAATAGGGTTTCAGGAGGTGACTCATGAGTGGGGGGCACACACATTCAGCCTATTACAGGGCACCACAGCATCCCCCAAGCCAAACCTTTGGTGTGCTCAGTACAGGTTCATCGTACATACCAGCACAAAGTTTGGCTTGAGTATTGTAAGCAGGTTTTTTTTTTTATTTCATTTTGTTTTGTTTCTTTTCTTTCTACTTTATTGAGTCCTTACACCTCTACCTCCCTTCTAACCCTTATTCCATCCGGATCCCTTCCGACCCCCAACACAAGGTGGAAGAGAAAGATTAGAGGGGGAAAGAGGAGTATTCTGTTGATTCGGAATGTAGAGTTCCTTGAGGCAGACTCTCCAGCAGTTCAGCAAACCAGGAAGAGCTGATTCAGTAGCACAGTGAACCAGCAGCAACAGGAAGAGTCATATTTGCTGCCGCCTCCTCCTCCTCCTCCTCCTCCTCCTCCTCCTCCTCCTCCTCCTCCTCCTCCTCCTCCTCCTCCTCCTCCTCCTTCTCCTCCTCCTTCCTCTCTTTCTCCTCCTCCTCCTCCTCCTTCTCCTCCTTCTCCTCCTCCTCCTCCTCCTTCTCCTCCTCCTTCCTCTCTTTCTCCTTCTCCTCCTTCTCCTCCTTCTCCTCCTCCTTCTCCTTCCTCTCCTTCTCCTTCTCCTCCTTCTCCTCCTTCCTCTCCTTCTCCCTCTCCTCCTTCTCCTCCTCCTCCTCCTCCTCCTGCTGCTGCTGCTGCTCCTCCTCCTCCCGCTCCTCCCCCTCCTCCTCCTTTTTTCTTCTTCTTCTTTTTTCTTCTTTTTTTCTTTTTTTCAGAGCTGGGGACCGAACCCAGGGCCTTGCACTTGCTAGGCAAGCGCTCTACCACTGAATTAAATCCCCAACCCCCTCCTCCCCCTCCTCTTCCTCCTTCTCTCCCACCCCCTTTCTTCCCCCTCCCCATCTCCATCCTCCTCCCTCTCCTCCCCCCTCCCCATCTCCATCCTCCTCCCTCTCCTCCCCTCCCCCTCTCCTTCCCCCTTCTCCGTCCTTCTCCCCCTCTCCATCCTCCTCCCCTTCTCCATCCTCCTCCTCCTCCTTCCAAATGCCACCATCTCACTGTGGGCTCCGGCTTTCATTCCCTCTCCAGAGTCCCCAGAATGAAACTATCTGCAGCTGGCAAAGATCACACCCCTGCTAGTGCACAAGACAGTCATAGTTTAGGGGCTGTGGACACACCGAAGCAGCCCCACATCCTACACCTGGGATTAAAACAAAAACATATAACTGGGTTTTTTAAGAAACCCAAACTCTCGCTACAGGGTATAGATTTGAAATCACACAGGCATCAGAACAAGGTGTGAAGTTTCAGCTCTGATGGAGGGAGGGAAGGAGAGCTTAAGAAAGAGAAAGTTTGACAGCATCAGCGGGAACCCCAGGAGAAGTAAGCCTGAAAGAAAGGCAGGTGACCTGGAGGACACGGGGCAGCCTGGCCTACCTCCCATCGGGCTCAAGAGAGCTGGGAAATCTCAAGGGCACAGTCTCACCTCAGGCAGAGGTGAGGGCAGCACCGGACTCTGATGGAATTCAGGAAGGAAGGGGAGATTAGAACAACGGAGGTCCTGGATGACAGCAGACAGCTATGGGGTGTGATAAAGATGCCCGCCACGGAGCCAGGCTTGCTGTGCCTGCCATCTTCCTGGACCGAGCCCACAGGACGCTCTAGAAGGGTAGGCAGCCTGGCTCCCGAGCCGAGCGCATAGCCTTTTGGGAAACCAGCACACAAAGCCTTTCTCGCTTTGGGTCTGGTCCAGAGGTCCTAAGCGTGTAGCTCCTGGGAAGCTGTGTGGCTGTTTTCACCAAGGACGACTTCCCACAGACTGACACTCACAAGACGGGCCCCTCCACCCAAGGGTGGGAAGACTCTGAGGCGGCACCGCGAGGGGAGGCCAGGTGTGGGCACTGCAGCTATTTCTAATCTGCCTGAGGAAAGGGAGCCTTGAGTGCTTGAAAAGCAGGCTGATTGTCAGGGGCGGAACCCAGCTCAGAGCTGTCATGGAAGCTCCTGGCAGGGGGTGGAGACAGGGGGCTTGGACTGACAGGGCTGTGATTTTGAAAGAAATGTCTCTAAGAGAATGACTTAAAGTAGGAGAGAAATATTATTATTAGGTAATGCCTGTCAGCTTATTTTTTTTTTTGATGTGTTCTTGGTATTTCATAATCATTTTGTCTTTAGATGGTAAGCCCTTCCTGGCTCCGGGGCCGTGAACTATGCCCCTCGGGTTTCACCCCAGCCCTGGGCATGCATGGGGCCTCAGGAGGTATTTGCTGCCTGACCCTTGGTCTCTGTGGTAGAAAGTAAATAATCCTCTAATGGTTAGTGATGAACCACCAAGGTGGGCAAACATTTACACTCACATTCTTCCAAACCCACCCAGCGCTCACCCAGCACCGGGCATAAAAAAAGCTGTCCCCTCAGGGAACAACAAAAAATAAGACTCTGAGAATCTGCACCAGAAATTCAGTCTGTTCTTGCTCTTCATCCTGTGGAACCATTTTTTTTCTAGGCCCCCTTTGTCACCGCAGCCAGCTCAGCCCGTAGGTTCAGCATAGCTCTCTGATTCTGGGTCAGAAATGCTATCTGGAACCAGTTCTTTCTTGTCTGTGCTGGCCTGGCCGCAGGCCCTTCAATCTCTGTGATTTTAGTTACCTACAAACAGTAACTGGCTAGCCCACCAGGCGCCATTCCTTTGCCAGACCTAACCAGGCCTCTGCCCTACTGGAGCCTCCCAGTTCACTCTCCGAGTAGTAAGAGTAGCAACCGTTTACACCCAAGTCCAAGTTCTATGCAGGCTGAAGGCCCCGTGCTGAAGGCTTCTGAGCCCCCAGTCCTTTGTCTGATAAAGGACAGCGAGGTGGAGAGGTTTCTCTTTTTAGTTTCAGGTCCGAGGTCCGACCTGAGACTTCACACATGCTACCCACCCTCTACATTCACGTCACACTCCCAGCCCCTGGACAGGGGATTCTTAAATACAGCACAGCTCTTCAAAAGTCTTCTCCCCTGCCCATCCAGGAAGCTCGGTTTGAGCAGAAAATCTTCAGAAGCTACCACAGAAGGAGACTGTCAACTGCATGGATACACACACGCACACACACACACACACACACACACACACACACACACCCCATACACACTATACACACACATCACATACAACATACACACACATACCACACATACCACACATACACAAAACACATACACACACCACACACATACAACACATACACCCCACATACATAAAACACATGTGCACACCACACATACACACACACATGCACCACATACAACACAAACACACATATCACACATACACAAAACACATACACCACACATATATAAACACAAAAGACACACAACACACACATATACCACATACAACACACACAACCCACATATACAAAACACATACACACAATGCACACAAAAAACACAAAAAAACCCACACATACAACACACAACACACAACACACACACCACACATACCACACATACACAAAACACATACACATACCACACATACAACACACACGACCCTTCCCACACACACACACATCTTCCCCATGCCCAAATCATACACTCAAGCTAGCTCAGACCAGAATTCTTCTCAAAAACCCTCCCCCACCCTCCGTTTTACCCCCCTCCTTTGGAAATTTATGCTGGGATATTTATTTGAACAGGAAAAGGGCCATTAAGACGGAAATCGGAACCCATGACAGCAAGAAATGAAATCAGCTCGGGAGGCTGTATTCCCTGGGGACATTTGAGTCACTCCTGATATTCTGGAAGTCGAGAATTAATGGTCACCAAGGACATTTTTGTTTTCAACAGCTTTTTCCCCCTTTCATTGCTATCCTCCTTAAAACAGCTCATCCATTTGCACCGAAGAGTCCCTCAGGGAGCCCTGCCTGCCCTGGAGACTACTACTGGCAGCATTATGGCTTGTTTGGGCCAGTCGCACCAGTGGTGACACTCTAGAAGGTGACTGCAAGTTCCAACTTCTCTTCCTTTTCTGAGAAATGAGTATGACTTCTGCTTTGTGAGCTTCGAGGATCACCTGCCTGTTGCCATACCAGGCGTCATGTTTGGAGAACAGTAGCTACTTGTGACTCCTAAAGAAACCCAAAACCCCTGGGCTGGAGAGATGGCTCAGCTGTTAAGAGCACTGACTGCTCTTCCAGAGGTCCTGAGTTCAAATCCCAGCACCCACATGGTGGCTCACGACCATCTGTAATGAGATCCGATACCATCTTCTGGTGGATCTGAAGAGACCGACAGTGTACTTTAAATAAATAATTAGTTAAAAAAAAAAAAAAGGAACCCAAACCCCAGCCTGACACTAAATCCAATCCCATCACATCATAAAGTATCTTACAAATGCTTTTCCACAATGATTAATTCGGAACTGACGTAACAATAGCACAGCCAATAGAACTGTCCAATTTAAAAGGAATAAACATCCACTTAAAATATGAAACACTGAACCTGTGGAGGGTGGCGGGGGAGAATAAACATGGGGAATGAACTTGAAATCATAGGTGTAGTGGAGAACTTTCTGGAGAATGCCAATAGCACAGGACATAGTCCAAAAATCAACAAATGGGGGTACATGAAATTAAGAAGTTTCTACACACCAGTTATCAGCAGAATGAACAGATAGTTTCTTGAATAAGGAAAATAGACCTTTGCCATTTATGATCCGGACAAGGGGTTAATATCTAAGACATATAAAGAAATCAAAATTTAAAGAGGGTCACAACGAAGTGAACAGACAGTTCTCAAAGGAAGAAACACAAATGGCCAACATGTTTTAAAACGTTCGATATCCTTAGCCCTGAGGGAAATTCAGATTAAAGGTACTTAAGAGATTCCATCTCCCCCTAGATGGAATGGACGAGATCAAGAAATCAAATGACAACCAGTAGGGTGAACCTGTGGGGAGAGAGTAATCTTCACCGGCTCCTGGTGGGAGTACGACTACCATACAGTGATCACGTGAGGATTCCCGCAAAAAAAAAAAAAAAAAATTACAAGTAGAACTATCGTATAGTACCCAAAGGATTCTACATTCTACCACAGAGCCGCTTGCACACGTAGAGAGAATATCTTATGTCTGAATGGATGTGGCACCTGTCAATAATAAATCTGACAGCCTATGGCTTCGGCAAGGGAACAGGAGGTGGGACATCCGGGAGGAGAAAACTTCTAGGATAGAGCCAGGTGGGAGATTGGCCCTGGAAGTGTGATAAGACAGAGACATGGTCACAGGTGACCAGCCACGTGGCAGAATGTAGCTTAAAACTGGGTTATCTAACTTACGATCTCGTCAGAGTAGAGCCTCGCTGTATGGCCAAGGTCTACGTCATATTTCTGGGAGCAGGGGGCAGGGAGGACTTACGTTCTCCATTCACATTCATGTCTGTTGCTACTCTGTTCACCATAGCAAGAAACCAGTCTAGACGCCCTCCAGTGGAAGAACGAACAGTAAAACTGTCCCATCCAACTGGTAGCTATTCAGCTGTAAAGAGAAATAGAATTTGCAGGAAAACGCACAAAACCGGAAACCCGGTCTCAGATAAAACTCTCTTGTCTTCTTCCTCGGGTGTGGATCCTAACCTCTTGTGTTTGTGTGTCTCAGTTTCTTTCCCCCATGGCTGAGGAAAAAAAATACCCTGATAAGGCAACTTGGGAAGGAAAGGCCTATTTCTCCCCAGAGATGGAGCCTCCATCACTGTGAGGGGAGCCACACAACTTGCACCCACAACTACAGTGGGGGGAAGTAGAGAGAACGCACTCCAGCATTCAGCTCCCATCCCCCGTTTCACACAGCCCGGGATGCCCTACCCAGAGAAGGTTCTGCTCAAACTTAAATGTGTCTTACCATATTAATATGACCAGAATAATTCCTGACAGACCTTCTCAGAGGCTAGCTTGAACCTAGATGATCCCTCAGAAGCTTGTCTTCTGGGTGACTCGGGATCCGGTCAGGTTGACAACGCTAACCATCATAGCATGGGCATACATAAAGCACTATGAGACCGAGTGTAGTCCATGAAACTAGACAGGAGACTCCAGAGTGGAGGGGGGTGTTGAGAGATAGGGAGGGGCGGGGAGGGGCGGGGAGGGCGGGGAGAAGCCACAAGTGAAATTAAAGCAGAATGGAGGGTGAAAGGGGAGAAAGAAGGGGAGGGAGAGAAACAGCAAAAGTAAATTTTGTTTGAAAACATGCCATAATGAAACCTAATTCTTTGAAATTAAATTTTGTTAGAAATTTAAATTTTTTTTCCTTTCTTTTTTTTGGAGCTGGGGACCGAACCCAGGGCCTTGCACTTGCTAGGCAAGCGCTCTACCACTGAGCTAAATCCCCAACCCCAGAAATTTAAAAATTTAAAAATAAAAAACAACCGGGGGCTGGAGAGATGGCTCAGTGGTTAAGAGCACCGACTGCTCTTCCCAAGGTCCAGAGTTCAATTCCCAGCAACCACATGGTGGCTCACAACCATCTGCAATGAGATCTGATGCCCTCTTCTGGTGTGTCTGAAGACAGGGACAGTGTACTCATATATAATAAATAAATAAAATATTTAAAAAAAAGGGGGGGTTGAGGATTTAGCTCAGCGGTAGAGCACTTGCCTAGCAAGCTCAAGGCCCTGGGTTCGATCCCCAGCTCCGAAGGAAAAAAATAAAAATAAAATAAAATAAAAAACAACCATAGACCTAGAACAAGATGTATGGGGTTCATGCCTGTAATCCCAGCAATCAAGAAATAAAGATGGGACGGTCCTCAGTTGAAGGGGCATAGGAAACCCTCATCTTTCAAGATCAAGCCCTGGGGTACAGCCCAGTGTTAGGGAGGGTTCCTACCATGCCCTAGTCCCTGCTTTGATCCCCCCAGAGGGTGGTGTGGCAGACGGATGCTAAGAAGTCGTGTGACCTGGAGAAGGCAAGGGTTTCCTAAGTTCTCTCAGCAATGGAACCCGGGACTCTGAATTAAAAAGAGAGAAACAGGGGCTGGGGATTTAGCTCTGTGGTAGAGCGCTTACCTAGGAAGCGCAAGGCCCTGGGTTCCGTCCCCAGCTCCGGAAAAAAAAGAACCAAAAAAGAGAGAGAGAGAGAGAGAGAGAGAGAGAGAGAGAGAGAGAGAGAGAGAGAGAGAGAGAGAGAGAGAGAGAGAGAGAGAGAGAGAAACGAACCCAGCAGCAAACAGGTGGAAACAATTGTGCGACTTTACACAAACAGGTGGAAGCAATTGTGCGACTTTACACAAGCTAAAGTCATCTGAGAGGAAGAAGCCTCAACCAAAAAAAAAAAAAAATGCCTTCCTAAGATCCAGCAGTGAGCAACCCTGAAGGGCGTTTTCTTAATTAGCGATTGATGGGGGAGGGCCCAGCCCATTGTGGGCGGTGCCACCCCTGGGCTGGTGTCCCGGGTCCTATAAGAAAGCAGGCCGAACAAGCCATGAGGAGCAAGGCAGTAAGCAGCGCCCCTCCATGGCCTCTGCATCAGCTCCTGCCTCCAGGTTCCTGCCCTGTTTGAGTTCCCGTCCTGACTATGGGAGTGCAAGCCAAACAGGCCCTTTCCTCCTCGCGTTGCTTTGTTCACGGTGTTTCATCAGAGCAATAGAAGCCCTAACTAACGCAAGTCGGGATCAGGGAGTGGGCTATTGCCATGACAAACCTGACCGTGTTGTTTTGGGGAGGATCATACGAGGGCTTTGAAACTGCATGCAGATAAAGCCACTGAGTGGTCAGTGTTTGGTGGGCTGTCCTGTAGGTGCTCGGGAGAGAGAAATGTTGAGAGCATTGCAACGGCGAAGACCTGGCTTGTGACGTTGCAGAAGGAAAACTAAATACTGCCGGGGCCATTTGTTACTTCGAGTGAAGATTCTGGGGTTCCAGTTACTGGGGCTAAATACTAAAGTGAAACCTTGGCTTTGCTGGGGTACTCGGTGTTGGCCAGCCGGGGCTGAGAAATTAGCACTGCTTAAGAAGTGACGAGCATCGCTGAAGTGAAATCTTCTGGGAAGTGTTTCCTGAGAGCACACGGAAGCCGTGTTCCAGAGGCGGCCACGGCTGTACCTCGAGCTGGCAGCTGAACTTGGTGATGCGTAAGCGTCACTCAGGTGGTACTGGTTTTGAAGGCATGAAGGGGGTCACAGAGAGCAGCTGAGGCTGGGCACTGGGAGAGGCCAGGAGAGGCTATGGGTGAAGGTGTAGCCCAGTTGCAACAGAAGACCCGAGGATTTCGGAGATGCTGGTACTATGGAATGACCATCAAGGACAGCAGCAGCAGTGGGGGTAGAGTTGTCTGTTAGCCTGGAAGGCTATCTGCACGTGCTGCAGACCGCAGAGCTGGAGAAGTGACCCAAGCTCCTTGGGAAAGTCCAGAAAATTGTGAGCGAATCCCAGATAGTAGACATTGAGTTATTTACACTTTCGAAAGTTTGTGTAACTTCCTTTCATCTTTGAGTTAGAGAGCATTCAATTTAGTTTTGATTTTACAGAAGGCCACCGTTGAGAGACTTCAAATTTTAAAAGACTTCGGATTTTAAAAAGAGACTTATTTCAAAGAAACCAAATCGTTTGAACTTTTCAAGATTGATTTTTTTTTAAAGTTATTTATATTTTTTTATATGAGATCTTGGGGATGACCAAGAAAGGAAAGGTTGGCTCTTAGCAGTGATGTGTGTGTCAAACTGACGAGGGGTCAGTTGTACTGGCTAATTTTATGTCCGCTTGACACAAGTTAAAGTCATCAGATGGCTGGGAGCCTTGGTTCAGAAAATGCCTCCATAAAGTCAGGCTTGTAGGCAAGCCCGTTGGACATTTTCTAAACTAGTGATTAATGTGTGAAGCCAGCCCATCGTGTGTGGGGCCATCCCTGGGCCGGTGGTCCTGGGTTCTATAAGCCAGCCACGGGGAGCAAGCAGTCATACAGTAAGCAGCACTCAATCATGGCCTTTTTTAACAGAACATTTCTTTATTTTTCACTAAGACGTTCCCACAGGACATATATATAACCTTGTCCCCACTCCCCCACCCCCACAAAGGGTTAGTGCAGTCACTGCTACAAAGCCGACAGGAACAGTTTTGAGGACTGGAATTAACCTCAAATGGCAAAAGGTGCTTTCTATCTGAATTATCATAAAAGTGTTTAAGTAAAAAAAGAAAGAAAGGAAAGGAGCAAAGGGGCAACGGTGGCTTCAGAGTGAGAAGACCACACACGGTTCATGTCAGACATTTCATCTTGTCTCGGGCATAAGACAGTGGAGACAGGATCACTAACATACAAAAGGTTCACTACAACACACTGTTCACACCCAAGCCAAGCCCACCCCCAGCCCCTAATGCTTCCAACTCAATTACTCCCCAGAGGACCTCGTAGTTCTCTTTGACCCAGCCTCTGTTATATGGCTGGCAGGTCTGTGTATCAGCTCAGTAAACCAGACAGCTGAGATCTGCCCGATCGTCAATAAACTCAAACAAAAATTCATATGGGATGGAAGGGCTGTTGGGATTCATTCTCTTCAGATTGTTCTCCATACATCTACAAACGCCTTCCATGCCCACGTTCACAGACTCCTAGTCAGCGTAAGTCCTGCTTTCTGGCCTCCAGGTAGGCTGTACCAGCCAAATTGTGCGAGACACTGCACACCAAATGCTTTGCTGTAGCCACCACTAATTCCTGCCTCCAGGTTCCTGCCCTGTTTGAGTGCCTGTCCTGACTTCTTCTATGTTGAATGTCAGTCACTTTGGAAGTCTAAGCCAAATAAACCCTTTCCTCCCCAACTTACTTTGGTCATGGTGTTTGATCCCAGCAACTATGAATTCTGAGGGGGAGACCCGCGTCATCAAGGGGCATGCAGCATGTTGTCCCCTTAGATAGCAAGCAGTAGACAGAAAGGATTTATTTTCAGTGTCAGAGATCAAATGTGAGTGTGCTAGGAAAGTGTCTCACACCCCAGGACAGGGTACCAATTCTCAGGTGGGGAGGCAGAGTGGTGGGCATATGGAGGAGAGAGATCAACTCTATCTAAATGCCTAAGGTACTAAATTGAACTTGATTTCTCAAGGAAACAAGAAAATTGGTCAACAATTGTTCACATGTGACATCTTGCCCTAGGGGTGGTCAGCAAACTGAGAAACGTCTATAGGGCTATAGGTTCTCTGGGAGCAAGGTGTTTCTAAGTCCCAGCTAGAGGCAGGGCTGGGCAGTCACTCTGTCCCTCTTTTCCCTGAGATTAGCCTCTAGCTCCCTGCCTACAGCACTGGATGTTAGGTTTTGGATGGGGTGGGTGGTTCAAGGGGAGAGTAACATGGATTACTGGAGGCTAAGAAATTAGCGTCCTCAACAGCATCGCTGGGGCTCCAAAGAGAGAGTTTGGGCCTCAGCACCCAGAGACGGCATGGCTGAGTCCCTGAAGAGATCAGAGGATGAGAAAAGCTCACAGCCTGGCTTTCTGAGAGGACACGGGGCATGGGATGGGGAGCACAGCGTGGTACCCCTTAGAGTGGTGGCACTAGCAAGTAGGTTAGCTTAGGAATCGCAATGTCCCAGCATATTGGTACCCTTGAGAGGAGGAGCAGGCAAGGGCTGGACTCTTAACATTAAATCCCTGCAAATTCATCGAGGATGTCTGCAGCAGAAGCGCTGGTTTCACTCTTCCCTTTTGTTTAGTTTTGGTTTGTTTTTCGGAGACAGGGTTTCTCTGTGTAGCCCTGGCTGTACTGGAACTCTGTAGACCACTCTGGCCTTGAACTCAGAGATCTGCCTGCCTCTGCCTCCTTGAGTCCTGGAATTAAAGGTGTGAGCCACTTCTGCAGTACTCACCCTTAACAGCTGAACGACCTCTCAAGTCCCCACAGGTCTGATTTCTAATCCCCTCTCCCGTACAGATGGACTCCGTGAACAATTCATGTATTGTGTAACTCTATTCCTACTGTCTTTGTTTCCTTTGGCTTTGTGTGGTATTTGTTTGTTTTGTTCTTGAGACAGAATTTTACCTACATAGCACAGGTCAGCCTAGAACTCACTACATAGCCCAAGCTGGCCTTGAACTCATAAAACTCCCCAGTACTGATCTCCCCAGATTTGTACTAATTATCTGTTAAACTGTCATCAAAGCATCTATCAGTCATTAGTTTCCTACTGAGCGTGTCTGATTTCGGGCAGAGTAAGGAGCCCAATGATTGATTTAGTTACTCAAGGCAAGCTGTTATTTGCACAAGCAGGCTGACCTCACATACACTGCCCAGCCCTGAAAACCGTGGGTACTTAGTGTCCCCCTGCTCAAGGATTTTAACTCAATTCTTTTTTTTTTTTCTTTTTTTCGGAGCTGGGGACGGAACCCAGGGCCTTGCGTTTGCTAGGCAAGCGCTCTACCACTGAGCTAAATCCCCAACCCTGCTCAAGGATTTTAAACCCAAATACAAAATCCAGGTCTTGCCTTGTCTGTCACATTCCTTAGTGGCTTCCTAAGGCCATCGCTGGCCTGCTGAACATTGAACAAACTCTTGCTGACCGCCCACTGAGTACAGACTCCAGGCTCCCTTTAATTCAGTGATTCTAAATATGTGGGTCCTGGGGGTTGGGGATTTAGCTCAGTGGTAGAGCGCTTGCCTAGGAAGCGCAAGGCCCTGGGTTCGGTCCCCAGCTCCAAAAAAAAGAACCAAAAAAAAAAAAAAAAAAGATTCCTAACAGTAGTAAAATTACAGTTAGGAAGTATCAACAAAAATTTGGGGTCGGGGGTCACCACAACATAAGGAAATGTATTAAAGGGTGGCAGCATTGGGAAAGTCGAGAAACACTTCAAGTTTAACTGCCTCTGCCTCCCCTAGTCTTGGTCTGGCTGAGTAATGTGGAAAGACTGTCCTGGTGCTGCCATCTAGAGGTTTGTTTTAGCATTGCACACATAATGCACAGGAACACTACTCCGTTGAATTTACTTGATCATAACCTTTCCTGTTGGTGGGCCTCGACCCCCGTTCCGCCTACTTCCTCTGGGCAGGATCTGCTCCATAGCCTACCCCCTCTCCTTGGGCGCCAAGGAAGGGTCTCTCCTCTGTGTTCTTGAACGTACTGTGAGAGTCTGGGGCTGGGGTGTGGATCCTTCATGGGGGACCACCACGTTCCCTAAACGGGGATCAGATGGGAATAGGACTGGTCTCTCTGCATCATGAGAGCTTGTATGAAACTGGACCGGGAAATATGGGGAATCACTTTGTGAGCTCCCTAGAAGAGGCAGGGGGACTCGCACATGAGTCCTCATCTTTTTTCCCTGCCTATCTACCTGTACTGATGATGTCCCCGAGCCGGGATAAATTGTCACAGGTCTTGGTGTCCTTCCTCGGGTGATCTAAAGACAACTACTCACACACCTCTGCTAGAAGTCCTCTACCCCAAGGCTGTCTCCCTTACCTGGCTTGGAAGGCTATAGAAGTTGCATATAACTGTTCTCCAGATGCCTCCATGGGTAGCCCCAGCTGGCACTCCGGATTTGCAGGGGTTTTGTCAAGGTTCTTTAGAAGGTCAAGATTCTTTAGAAGAATAGAGCCTATAGGATGCATCTAGATATACTAAAGTGGGCTTATGCCTTCTGAGGATGAGGAAGGTTCACAGCCTGGCTCTCTCCCAGGCAGGGAATGAGGTAGGGACGAGTCTGTCTGTGGGGAGGAAGCACTGAATGGCACGACGCCCAAGCAAAAGGTCTCAATAAATTCTCCCTTCATTTGGTTTAGATTCTAGGTATCTTTGTCCAAATTAATCTCAATTTCATTTATCTAGAGAATATAGCAGGTTGGTTTCTGTGATTTGGTTTTCTTTTTCCTTTTTTTTTTTCTTTCTTTTTCTTTCCAGGTATCTGTGTTGGCCTTCCTGCTAGAATAAAAGCTGTCCTCAGACTCAGAAGCCTGGGAACCACACGGCTCTGAGAGGAACCCTCCTCGGCAGAGGCATCGCACCTCCTAGAGGAGAGTAACGCCCGCTGAGCTGAGCTCAGGCACCTCGGCCAGGCTCTACTTCACTTCTTCCTTTCTTCTCCTCATTGCTTCTCAACAAGTCACACCAGGAAGCAAGTCTCATAAAAGAGATTTATTGGGAAGGCGCAGGGTATAGAGGAACAATCCAGGGTGGACAGCCTCTGCTCCCAAGAGAAGACAGCATTGGGAACTAAGCAGACATTTAACTAGGATTTCTTAAGGGGTAGAGCTTTCCAGTTGGTGGTTTTTTGTTCAGACCTTTCACCTTTTCGGGAACTGGAGATAACTTTGTGATGGTTACAGATGTTGGAAATACCATTATGACAGTTAGAAAAGTCTGGGGGAAGGGGACTGGCTGCTGGACTTCCTCAGGGTGGGGCCTGGCCACTTTCCTGCCTTGAGAATTTACAAAGTATTTGAAGTTTATAAAGGGGTGCTTGGCAGGGACACGTTTCCCTCCCACTCAAGCGTTCTGCATGAATAGCCAACATCCCCAACTCTTTGTTTATTATTGATAATATTGACAGTCAGGGCTGGGGAAGGGGGCAAGGTTATCATTAGAATATTCCCTGCTCAGTGTGACTGTGGACGTCCGTGGGGTCTGATCTTTGCTGTTAGGGTGTACTCAGAAGTTGCAGGCCTCTGGCTTCAGAGCTGAGGGGTGGTAATCCTGTAATAACAACTGATTAAAAGTCTGGCTAGACATCTCTCGGATCTGTTTCTGAAGAAATCTAGACAAGAAGTCTGTAAGTCAAGGTGTGACTGATTAGGAAAAAGAGAAAACAGGTATAAGAGGGGTAGCATCCGATTCTGTGTTGGATTATTGATGGTCTCATTAAGCTGCTCTCTATGTTTTTGGAGATCCATCTGGAATGGTAGACTCTTATCGTTAACTACGCCTGACTGATTGATATAAAACCCCCACTCCTCTCCGGGGAAGAGACAATGGCCTTCTCTCTCTGCCGTTAAGCAAACGTAATCCCCGCCAATTTGGTAGCAACGTAGCAGCCAAAGGGCCCATTGGCCCTGGAGAGCGAGGATAGTCTGAGCCACTCAATGGAGATCGGAATGATCTGAGAGGAAAACTGATGGTAAATAGCTAGAGAAGCAGTCAATCCAGTTCCAGTTACTCCCAGGATTGCAAGGAAAGGCAGGGTCCAGACTTCCCTTTCATTAAGCCTCGGTGCTGTAAACTCTGTGATGGGAACTGGCAAAAGTTCTTCACCAGAGCTTTCAGAAAAGGAATGTTATGGCACAAGTCACACACACACACACACACACACACACACACACACGGAAGATAGAGCAAAGTTCTAAATAAGCAAGCTCTAACTTTATTTTTTTTTCTCTTAGCCTTTTTATATCCTCTAAGACAAATTCTCTATATGAGAAGGAAACGTACCTCATTCACAAGAGGGAGTTACAGCAGGATTGTTGATGATAAGTTCAAAGCAGTAGTTTTATCTCTCTTTCATTCCATAAGCTCACTTCTTATGGCATATACCTGGGGCCTTATCTGTAGACCTGGCCTAGGAAGAACCTAGAATGAATGTTTTTCTTTTTCTTTTTAAGGTTTATTTGTTTACCATATATGAGTACACTGTAGCTGTCTTCAGACACACCAGAAGAGGGCATCGGATCCCCATTACAGATGGTTGTGAGCCACCATGTGGTTGCTGGGAATTGAACTCAGGGCCTCTGGAAGAGCAGTCAGTGCGCTTAACCGCTGAGCCATCCCTCCAGCCCTGAATGTTTGTCTTGATCATTAATTTCTTTCTATTTTCCTTCCTAGTGCAATTTAGTGCTCATAGCATATGAAAGCTCACTGTGCCCCCTGTATGCAGCCTTTATGAGGAAGGGGCACATTCTATTCTTGGTGCTAACCTTATTATATCTTTTTGGGGAAAACAAGCTAAACCATCCCCTTAAATTTTCTATCAATCACTCTAACTCCCTAAAATTATTTGGATCAAATCACAAATTCTTGGAAAGTCATTAATTCATCTAAACAGGAATATTTCATGAACTTCATCTTCATGTTGATAAGATTGGATTTAAGGTCGTCTCCTTCTGATGTGTTAGGATATCCAGGGCTTACTGTAGCAGGATAGCCGGTGCCACATTGCCCTGACTCTTGTTGATGGCGTTCTTACATTGTCCTTAAGCCATCTGGTTGCCCCAAGTGATGGCCGGACGTTCCTGATGCCAGCAGCACTCCTCAGGGAGGCAGGCAGTGCCTGACAATGGGTCTCAGAGAAAAGGACAAGGCTCACTTCTGCAGCTTGTGTCCCAAGTGGACCCATAAGGGAGAGGATTGGCTGAGGATGGGTCTAAGCTGGATGCCTCTGGGGCCCCAAAAAGCTCTTCTGGAAGGCAGGGAGAACCGTGAGCAAGACGATGGAGGTCAGGGGCCACAGTTTCTTTTTCTAATGCCCTACATTAGAAACAATTTGCCAGAAGCCCTCAGCTCTTGGTCTGTCCAATGCCAAGTCCTACCTCAGTTTATCTGGATGTCAAAGCTGGTCTTTGACACTGGAGTCTTCTTTTTCTATCATCTCTTTGAGAAGCATCGTTTCTAGAAATACCTTGCTTTTTTTCAAATGGCATTGCTTACCGCAATTAAAGCATCCAGCACTTTGTTTTTTTCTCTCCCACCCCACCCCTCCCCTCCCAGAGCTGAGGACCAAACCCCAGGGCCTTGTGCTTGCCAGGCAAGTGCTCTACCACTGAGCTAAATCCCCAACCCCCTACTTTGTTTTTTCTTAAGACTTAGAAATTACTTCTCCAATCAGAGTAACATCCAGGTACCAGAGGAAGGGAGCAAAGGGGTATGACATTAGCGATTGGGACCCAAAGCTTCTGACTTTGGCAATTTAAGTCATTCTCTCTCTGGGGCCAGAAGCCTTTTATATCTTCTTAGACAAGGGTTCTTTATAAATTTACCTCACAAATAAAATGTTATACAAAAAAAGGGAGTTACAGAAGCCTTTTATATCTTCTGAGACAAGAGTTCTTTATAAATTTACCTCACAGATAAAATGTTACACAACAGGGGAGTTACAGAAGGATGTCCACAGTAAGTTCTAAGCAGTGCTTCACTCTGTAAGCTCATTATAAGTTCAAAGCAGCAGTTTCACACGGCCTTGCTTATCATAGTGTGTTGGGAGCAGCCTCAAGATGTTGGAAGCAGCCTTCATGTTAAAAAGCAATTGTATTTTAGCCGTGTGTTAGATCAAAAGCAATAGCCTTATGTTAGATCAAAGCGGCCATATCCAAGCCTGCACCTGCAGTTCTGCTTAAACTCAATAGATAGAATAAATCTGGTTGTCAGGTCACTTGGCACTGGTTGTCAGGTCACTAAGCAATCCACCCTACTGTTCCCTCCACTGACCAATTTACTCAGCCAATATCCTGGTCATTGAGCCAGGCCCATTCCTTTGTGGTTACCTAACCTCCCCACATCTTGCTTCTACCAGTATATCTTCTGCCTGAGAAAAATTAAAAATTGTCAGCTTGATTAGACCTCTTGACTTGCTGTTCGTTCTTTGCGACTCTTGTCCCCCACTCTCTTTTAGGTGAATCCCAAACCCTGGCCGACTGCCCTGCGGGATGGGGCAATAGTGCACACCTGTGGCTTCATCCTTGGACCTGACCCAGAATGAATGTTTTCCCTTGATCACAAATCTGTTCCAAGCCTGTTTCTCTTGTTAGTGCAATTTATGAATGTTCACTGTGTTCCTTATTATGCAGCCTTTACTTACTATTCTGTGAGGAATGGGCACATTCTATTCTTGGTTCTAACTTTATTACGTCCTTCTGGCAAAACAACTAAAACCATCTCCTCAAACTTTCTAAAAGTTACTTAGATCAGGGATTCTATAAAGTCATTAATTCACCAAAACAGCATTAATTCACGGAAGTTCATCTTCATGTTGATCCGTGGGAAATCACCCCTTTCCTGATTCTTCAACTTTGTCCCAAGCATTTAAATGTGCTAAATGGCATAGCTCCAAGGCGTGATCAGCAAGTTCAAGCTGCCTTTGTAACTTAGCACATTGGCCTTCACCTAGCAACCGATCTTGGGAAATATTAAAATCCCAGGCCCTATTTCATTGTTCTCTGGCCCTAGCTTCCTTTCTCCCACATTCACCATCATAACTGAGGACCAGCTTCTAATATGGCTGTTGTCAAATCTTTCCAGTCTTGGAGGACAACTCTGTTCTGAGTTGCCCGTGAATTTAATATCTGCTTCACATATGGTGAACACATTATAGAATGATTGCTTCCTTAAATCTCCTCAAATCTAATATGTCTAAAGGATTTTATTTAATTTCTTCGTGACCCTGGGGGCATCTATCATTTGCTGCCAAGTCTTACATAGTAACTGGATGAACTAAGGTTGGTTTGCTAACAACCTTGGGCTGCCCCTCTTTTGTTTCATTACCCGGTGGCATGGTAGGTTCTTGTCTAAATTCCTCCACCTGGGTCTGAGTAATTTTCTTATTTTCATCTATAAGCCTTCCTAAGGTTCGTCTCTTATCAATCTACTTTGAACATTTGGTGTGCGTATGTGCGCTCGAGTACACACACACACACACACACACACACACACACACACACACACTATGGCTATTAAGGGTGGAATCTGAACTACCAGACTAATAGTAATTATAATCAGTATTATGTCAATCTCAATTCAGTCATTTATCTTTTCGTTTTCTGTTTATATTTTCAAGCCATCTGGAGTAGCACTACGCAGGGTCCCCAGTGTATTGTATTATGGCATTTCCCATCCTTAACTATCTCTCTGAGGACTTAACCAAACCTGATGGCTTCTCGGTTTGTCTGCAGCTGGCACGATTTCTTTGTCTGTGTGGTCGCGCCACACGTTGTAGGGCCAAATGTTGTTGTTAATAAGATCTCAAATGTTTGATTTTACCAATAAAGACTTAGGAGCTGGGTTCGAATGCCTGTTAATTCAGAGAGGCAGAGAAAGCACCCAGCTGACCTTCCCCCTCAGCTGACATCCCAATAGGAATTTCTTCTCCTTCTCAAAAACCCCTCAAAATGAATGTCCCTCCCTCCTACTTCCTGTGCGACTCTCTATCCACCCTCCTGACTTCCTCTTACTCTCTATGGTTTTTTTTCCTATGTTCACTTCCTGTCAACTAGACGCTTGCTCTGCCTCTTGACCTATGGTTAGCTTCATTTAATCTTTTTTTTATGATAAGCAGAAAGCTCTTGGATTAAAGTTATAAGCTAGGGCTAAGCCAAACCACAACTTGAAGCAGGTTTTTCCAGTAAATAATGCATCTCTCGGGGTTCAGAACGTGATGAAATATGCTGCAGGGTGTCCTATTCTTGAGATTTTGTTTTGTTCAGCTAAACCGGTTAATCGTCTATTGTCTATTCTTACAGTAGAATAATTTACTCTTTATTCATAACCCTGTCTTTTTGTGGTCCACTCGGAAACCTATGGCCACATTCCCAAATCACAAGATCAGGAACTCCAACGTAGAATGAATGTTTTCTTTGATCACTGTCCCAAGCCTATTTCTCTCTTCCAAGTACAATTACATGCTATAACCCTGAAAGTTCATTGTATTCCTTTTCTAATCTATGCAGCCCCCCCTCCTCACATCCTACAAGGAGGGGGCACGTACTACTCTTCATTCGAACTTTATCATATCTTTCTGGCAAAACAACTTAAACCGTCTCCTTAAACTTTCTGTAAACTACCCTGACTTCCCAAAACTATTTAAATCCAATCAGGAATTCTGTAAAATTACTTCATCAAAAATAATAATTATTTCATGAATGTTCATCTTCATATTGATCTGCAGGAAAACTGGCCAGTAGAGTGGGCTGTCTCCCAAGAAGCCATCACACCAGACTATAGGCAGTAAGGGTCTCTCCATGCCTAATCACACCAAGCTACATAAATGAAGAAAATAGCAATGACAGACATGGGAAGGAGCAGCAGCAGCAAGAAGTAATCCAGAGATGAACCCCTCAAGACTGTGCCTCTCTGAGGTACATCCACTGTAGCTGTGCAAATTGGTGAACCATCTCCAGAAATCTCATTTGTCCACTGTCTTAGGGTTTTACTGCTGTGAGCAGACACCATGACCAAGGCAACTCTTATAAAGACAACATCTAATTGGGGCTGTCTCACAGGTTCAGGGTTCAGTCCATTATCATCAAGGTGGGAGCATGGAAACATCCAGGCAGGCATGGTGCAGGAGGAGCTGAGAGTTCTACACCTTCATCTGAAGGCTGCTAGGAAAAGACTGACTTCTAGGCAGCTAGGATGAGGGTCTTAAAGCCCACACCAACAATGACACACCCACTCCAACAAGGCCACGCCCACTTCAACAGAGCCACACCTTCTAAAAGTGCGACTCCCTGGGCCGAGCATGTACAAACCCTCATACCAACCATAGCTCCTCCTCCTTGGCATCCACCTAACTACCTTGAGGTAATGGTATTAAGGGTTTAAGATGAGAAAGATGAATCCACTGAGAGAAGCCATCAAGTTTAGCTGCAATTGAGGTAGTAAGGATGACCTTGAAAGGGGCCTGACCATTTAAGGAGAAAGAGGAGGGGGATTATGACCAAAAGGAGGAGGGATGAGCAAGTTCTCAATGTTGATTGAGGAGGAAAGGGGGTCAGGATGAGACAGAGGCAAGGAATGGTGGGTATAGTCCCAACACAGCCTGCAAAGACGGCTAACAGATGTAACAAAGGAGAAAGGTGGTGATCAGGGAGAGGTGACGGTTGCGACATGAGGCCAGGAGGCAGGACCAGCTGTCCATCCATGAGCTCAAAATTGGAGATAGTGTCCTCTCAAGAGAACCAGTGGCAGAAGTTTTATCTGATCAGCAGAAGTTCTTGGGAGACTTTGATCTGATGGGGATGTGTAGAGAGAAGAATATGGGGTTTTGGCACCACAAGGTGAAGAGGCACCACTGACTGCCAAGTAAGTTGGAAATCATGAACCAAGTGATAGATTCCATTGGGCTTTTTAGCCACAGGTATGGGAGTGTTGAAAGAGGAAGATCTGAGATAAGGAGATTACATCCCCTGAGGCATTGGAGAGAGAGACAGAAAGAGAGGGTGTTAAGCCCAGGTGATATATTTGGTGGGGTTGTGTAATCTGATGACAAAAGGAGAATGACATTGGCTGGAGGGGTTTTGGGTGTCCCATAGTTGTGCCAGGGAAATGTCGGTGATCCCCAAAAGCACAGACAGGAGCCGATCTGATGCAACTCACAGCAAGGCCTTTATTCTATTTGAGCTCTATCGCCCCTGCTCCCTGCCCCCATGCACTGCTGTCACACAGAATGGTTTTGGTAGCTGGGTGGGAGGGGGGGACCCCGAATGTCTATGGGGCAAGGCTTCATAGTAAGCAGCAAGCAGGGAGTACGTGTGCAAGCATCTGATTGGGAAACTACTGTGGCCTTTAACATAACTGGCTGGCGCCTGGAGTCATATCATAAACTTAACTTCTGTTCCCCTCTGCATTGGTGGTTGTTAGGCAGGGGGTGGGCTTGTAACTGGGGGTACAGGGTTGTTGAGGGGAATAACCTGGAGACACTGGTCTTGTGAGGGCTAGCCTAGAGACTGGGTTTGTTGGGATTGGGGGAGGGGGTAACTTGGAAACTAATGCTAGGTACCAGCCTGTTAGTTTACCTGAGTTCAAACTTAGGTCAGTTTCTCTAAAACGGAGTCTGAACTTAAAAGATCTGATATCTCACCATACCTGGGGATCTACCAGGGAGGTGGCAAGGGAAAGGTTATGTCGGGTTGTTGTGGTTTGGAGAAGAAGGAAGAGAAAAATGGCTGGCAAGGCCGGGGTCAAGCAGATATGGGGAGCAAGAGAAGAAGTGGCTCCCATTTTGGCTCGAAGGTCCCTTCCCAATAAGGGGATGGGACAGGTTGGTATCACTAGAAAGGAATGGATAATGGGGATATCCCTAAAAATACAGCTATATGGTGGGGTTTGGTGAGCCTGGTGATGCTGTCGATAGGGAAACAGAAAGGAGGGTGGGTCCCTAGAACTCCATCGGGACTGAGTAGGTAGCCCCGGTATCCAGTAGGAAGGAGGGTTGGGGATTTAGCTCAGTGGTAGAGCGCTTGCCTAGGAAGCGCAAGGCCCTGGGTTCGGTCCCCAGCTCCGAAAACAAGAACCAAAAAAAAAAAAAAAAAAAAAAAAAAAGGAAGGAGATTGAGCACCCGGATACTGTGATGGCTACCCAAAGCTCCCTGCCAGAGTTAGTGGTGGTTAGACCAGGGGAACTTGGCCTCCTTTGGTTGTCCATGGCCAGCTGGGTCTGATGCCCTCATCCTTGAGGGGCATGAGGGTAGTCAGTAGCCTGATGTCCCTCTTGATGGCACTTCGGACATGTTGGAATGGCTTGTGAGGCCTCGGATAGGCCCAGCAAGTGACTTCCTGACCACATTTAAAGCAGGGACCTTGGAGATTCTTGGGCTTTGGGGGCTTGGGGGGTGGTGAGTCTCAGGACCCTGGGAAGTTGCTGAGGCTGACTGAAAGGCCTCCGCATCGGTTAGCTTTGCTTACAGACTTTTTCATCTCTCTCATGGTACACCCGCCTGCTTGTCTTTATAAACCACTGTATGAAAATAAAGTCTGAGAGCTTGATCAGACCATAGACTTGCTTTCCTTCTTTGTGCCTCCTGTCCCCCATTCTTTCGCCCCCTCCTAGGTCCCAGGCCTGGGCACGGGACAGGGAGGCATAGCCGCCATGTAAGAGCTGGGAGAGATCAGCCGGAGAGGGCTGCCCCACTGGGTCCAGGGCAGTCAAGGTAGAATACAGAATGTAGTCATAACTCTGAATGATCGGACGGATGGAGGTGGATTAGCTCCTGGAGGTTAGGAAGTGGCCCAGCCATTGAGTTGTTTTAGGCATATCAAAATATATAAAGGTTCTCTCTCTCTCTCTCTCTCTCTCTCTCTCTCTCTCTCTCTCTCTCTCTCTCTCTCTCTGTGTGTGTGTGTGTGTGTGTGTGTGTGTGTGTGTGTGTGTGTGTGTGTGTTTCATTCGGGAATCCAGAATTTGGGGGCAGGTATTGAGGAACATGCTGCCGTAAGAGTTACTAAATTTTACACTACTACAGAACTTCATAGTTCCATGCATCCCAATCCCATCAAGGAAGGCAGCCTCTGCCTGGCCATGTTTATGCTGCTGTCCTTAACCCTTCTGTGCTTCAGGAACGGTGGCCCCAGGACCTCAATGTACTCAATGTGTGCTAGATCCATCTCTAACTATGGGGAGGTAGAAAAATCCCTGGGTTTTTCTGGCCAGCCAGCCTAACCTAACCTATTCAGTGACTCCCAGACGGTGACAGTTGACCTCTGGCCTCCACCCTCAGTAGAGAAAAATCAGTGAAACCAATAGTTTGCTCTTCAAAAAGGTCAGCAAAGCCGATCATTAGCAAAGCTTACTGCGCAGGCATGAGGAATCCAGTAAGACCGTCCAGCACTGGTGGAACATTCCTGCAGTCTCTATGCTAGGGGAGTAGACAGGAGGTCTCCTGGAGCTTGCTGGCCAGGCCAGCCCGTCCAGCTGATTGATAGACTCGAAGTTCAGCAGGATACGTTCTCTCAGAAAGTAAGATGGACGTGAAAAGAGAGATGGAGAAGCAGTTAAGAGCACTGACTACTCTTGAAGAGGACCTGGGTCGGGTTGCCCGCACCCACAGAGTGGCTAACAACCATTGGTGACTCCGGTTCCAGGGAGTCCACTGCCCTCTTGGGCTTTTACAGGCCCTGCTTGCATGTGATTCACAGACATGCAGGCAAGACACTCATACACATAAAATTAAAATCTTTTTTTTTTTTTGGTTCTTTTTTTCGGAGCTGGGGACCGAACCCAGGGCCTTGCGCTTCCTAGGTAAGCGCTCTACCACTGAGCTAAATCCCCAACCCCTAAAATTAAAATCTTAAAAAAGAAAAAATAATTAGATGGCCAGGAATGGCGGCCACCACCTTTAATTCCAGCACTCAGGAGGCTGAGGCAGGCAGCTCTGTATGTTCAGGGTCAGCCTGGCTACGTAGCATGATCCCCTATATCATAATCATGCTATGTACACATGTATGTGAGCGTATGTTGGGGACTGGGGCAAAGACGCTTTTCTAAGAACTAACCTAAGTGGCTGCAGCCAGCTCTTGCCATATACGGCCATAGTGCGATTAGCCATTTGCTCTTACTGGGCCTGATCGAATTAGCTGGGAACTCATGATTGGTCGAAGCTTGACGAGAGCAGTTGGCAGGTCCTTGGCTGGTTGCTTGTTTATTTACTCTTAGATCAGATTATAGTTTGTGTACACATCCACTCAGGGTACAGTTCACTGGGACTCAAGCCTGCTGTGGGCCAAACAAATCAATTTTGTACATAGAATTACACCACACTTACCTGAAGGTTGACAATAGATTTTTTTTTTTTTTTTGGTTCTTTTTTTTCGGAGCTGGGGACCGAACCCAGGGCCTTGCGCTTCCTAGGTAAGCGCTCTACCACTGAGCTAAATCCCCAGCCCGGACAATAGATTTTTACCACAGCTCTTTTTTTTTTTTTTCTTTTTTAAATTTAAAAAGAGTCTTAGTGTGTCACTCTAGCGGGCCTGGAATTTGCTAGCCTCAAACTTAGAGATTCCTCTGACGCTGCCTCCCAACAGGTGGGATCAAAGGCCA
Organism: Rattus norvegicus; assembly: GCF_021556685.1. Lineage (NCBI taxonomy): Eukaryota > Metazoa > Chordata > Mammalia > Rodentia > Muridae > Rattus > Rattus norvegicus. Next base: position 13,933,614 of record NC_141553.1, on the reverse strand, counting down.
CCATAGCCAGCTTAGCACAATTCTTTTGAGGAGGGAGCAGTCGAGCAAAGCCACTTTATAGTTCTTTCAACATTGGAGAGGGCCCCAGGCCTGAAATCACTTAAGGGACAGGTGACAGGCTTTTGAGGGAGACACAGGGAAAATACAGGGTTTATCTTTTCGTTCCTCCAAAAACTGGAGCCAGAGCTGTAGTCCTGTCTCCGGGTTGGAGGGGAAGCTGGTCCACACTCGTCACCCTTCATCTGAATGCTCATGACACAGAGCATCCATGATCCAAGACCAAGAGCTAGCACCTGCCCACTTGAACAGCTGCCTGCTGGGAAAAGCCTCCTGGTCACCCACTGGTTCAGGAAGAGCCCAGGGTCTTGTGACACAGGGTCCGTAAGCTGAGAGCTAGGCCTCTGCTCTAACTCTTCCAGTGCCAGGTGCACAGCCCGAGGGAACAGCTAGGGTGTACGTGAAGCCACAGCTGGGGACTATGGCAACCAAAGAGAAATCAGCATGTCCGTTCTGAAATCAGCATTTCATAGATGTGGACAGTGAGAAAAATTAAGGGAAAATTCATCTCTAACCCCTCAGGAATAACCCATAACTGATGCTTTGACATAAATCCGTTTATACTTTTTAATGCCTATTTTATTAAAGATTTGTTTATTTTATGTATATGGAGTACACTATAGCTGTCTTCAGACACACCAGAAGAGGGCATCGGATCCCATTACGGATGGTTGTGAGCCACCATGTGGTTGCTGGGAATTGAACTCAGCACCTCTGGAAGAGCAGTCAGTGCTCTTAACCGCTGAGCCATCCCTCCAGCCCCTTTAATGCCTTCTTTAATGGAATTGGATCCATATGTCTATAATGCCGTCCACCGACTCACAACATAATAGGCATTTTCCTTCATCATAAAAAGTTGGTTTCAAAGTTATTTCTACAACCTGCATATCTCACAGGCAACCAGTCTCCCTATTTAATCATTCTCCTACATCCAAAGTAAGTATTCACTAACTTATTCATGCTTTTGTATTGTTGTGATAAATATATATATACATACATACATTATATATATATGTATATATATATGTATATATATATATGTATATATATATATATATATATATATATATATATATATATATATATATGTACAGTATGTCCAGCTTGCAAAATGGCTGTCGCCACGTCCAACACAATGATAAATAGGGTCCTGGTCACACGTCAACAGCCTCACTCCAACTGGTTCAAAGGAAAACGGGTTCTCAGAATGGGCATTACGTATTTATATGTCACAGATTGCCCAATTCACAGACCCCAATAGAAGAGTCTTTAAATGCCAGTTGGGGCTGGAGATGGCTCTGTGGTTAAGAGCACAGGCTGCTCTTCCAGAGGACCAGTGTTTGATACCCAGCACCCACATGGCAGCTTACAACTGTCTCTAACCCCAGTCTCAGGAAACCCGACACTTTCTTCTACCCACCTGCCAGCAAGCACACAAATGTCGCATGGGCATACACAGCAGGCAAAACACCTGTACCTATAAAATTAAAGTAATAATAATAATAAAATAGAAATAAATGTAAGTACCAGTTGAGGTTTTCTAAGCAGCGGACCAAACTGGGCAACAGCCTGAGATTCAGGGGACAATAAGGTCAATGAAATGGAATACAATGTCCAGGGCTACAGACAGGTTCTGCCAGGGGGCAGTGACTCATCCACTTTCTGTGTGGTGTGGCTGCCTCTGAGGAAACAACCACAGCTGGTATCGGTTTAGTGGAGCTATGAGGAAAGCAGCAGAAACTATGTTAAGGCCCCCTTGGAGCCTGTGCCTTTGTTCTGAATATGGCTGTGTTCTCTCCTAAAAGGCTAGCTGCCCATTTTTCCCCCCTGTGGAAAGCTGAGATACCATCTGGCCCCAGGTAGCCATGTGTTTGAATAGACAGCTTCCACTTTACTACTGCGGCTTTCAAGGCTGGCCTTTGAACTCAACACCCTCGTGCCTCAGCCTCGGTGCTGAAAACACCAGCAACGTGTCATCATATCCAGCTAAGGACTCCATTGTAATGATTAGCCAGGGCTGGAGAGTTGGCTCAGCAGTTAAGGGTGTAAGCTGTTCTTCCAGAGGACCCAAGGTCAGCTCCCAGAACCCTTATGGTGGCTCGCAACCATCTGGAACTCCAGCTCTAGAAAGTCTGATGCCCTCTTCTGCTGTCCTTAAACATGGCATACACTCAATGTAGATGTACACGCCGGCAGAATCCTATGCACAACATAAAAATGAATCTTTCCCTTGAAGAGCTATACAGTCAGTCACCTTTAACAGATGACTGCCTGGCCACTGTATCAAGGACACAGTGAGGGCCACCTGTTCGGAGGCACCTCTAGCTTCCCTGGCTGAAGCTCCAATCAGCAAAATTACCCACTCCAGAGCCTTGACAGTTTTCTAACGTGTTAGAATCGTTGAACCCTCAGGGAGAGTGACTCAGTGTGCTGGATCCGTTCAGTAGAGGACAATGTTGTTGCAACATTGCTCAGAAGGTGCTAATTATAAAGAAGCCCATACAGAGGACCCAGAGGACAGTGAGGTGCTACAGCCCATGCAGGTTCCAGATTTTTTTTTTTTTTTTTTTTTTTTTTTTTGGTCAGAGGTAATCAGTCATCTCCTTGGTGGAGGTGTCTGAATGTTATGTCAAAAGCCTAGGAGACCTGTGTCATCTGGCTGCAGGCTGCGGCAGAGGGAACAAAGGTTGGTGTCCTCCCACTATGCCCCCATAGACAGACTACCTCCCTCGCCTCAGCCAAATGTCCCATCTTCTTCGGGGGCCATGTGTAGGCGCTGTCTATCCCGGCCTTGTCCAGCATCAAGGCCTGGCTGTGGCCTGGAAAGCAGGAAGTGAAATTCCAGCCCCAGGTAAAACTAGAGCCGACATTCTGAGGACCTGGTTCCAAGCAATCAAGCCAATGATTTGGGGAGGCAGGAGCTCTGCAGCCTAACCGGGCTTCACAACAGCTGGACAGAGGGTACTACCACTGTATGGTGAGAATATTTATTGAGAATGGCTCATTACAAACAAAATATATTTATGTATAAAACCCCCTGCTATGTAAAAGATCCCTTTCATCCTCCTGTGGCTAGAGTGATCAGAACCATCTAGAGTTTCCACGTGACCTAAGGGCCTACACTGGGTCGCACAGGAAAGCGAGAAGTCTGAGCGTCACACGCTGTGGTAAGTATCTGATGGCAAGGCTTCCTTCTGTGGAGGCCACTTCCCATGAGCACTCACGCCGGTGTGTCACGCCTCATCCCATCCACTCGCTGTGAAGCCTTCACCTCTTCCTGTCGCTTGGTCTCAGTTATACCAGACCCTCCTCGGAGGACACCCATATCCATAGCTTCTGTGTGGTACTCCTGAGCTTAGATCCAGAGCTCTGTGGGGCCCTGACCACCCAGCATTAAGGCAATGGGAATGAGACCAGACTGAAACCAATACTACTCTCCGAAACCCAGAGTAGCTGCCTAGCCGACAGCACTGCCCTTCAGCCCAGGGCTTCGTCTAATATTGATGCATAATATGGGTGACTGGTCTTGACTGCCCTTGTAAACACAGACCACCTCTGTCCCCCAGACTACCATGAGGGGGCAGCTAGTGGTAGGGGAAGCAGCCACTGCCATGTCATGCCTTGAAGACTGAAAGTCAAGGGCCCTGGAGGACAGTGATGGTGAGAGGCCACTGGGGTACCCTTTATTCTTCACCCGAGAGAGCCCATGAGGAGTGGGTTCCCTCGTCTCTTTAGAAGTGACCCATTCGCTTGTCTTTGGTGCAGCTTCAGTGTGCAGACTGCTGGCCAGGCCAGACCAGCTATCTTAGTAAGAAAGAACGTGGACTGGCCTGTGCGCCCCATGTAAAGAAGGGTTAGTGGTTTCAAAGTACCTGTAGCTATTCTTATCTTATCCCCACACAGTGGAAACTGAGGTCTCACTAAAACACTCTCGCTACCAACAGCAAAACAATGCAAACTGACTAGCTCTAGCTGACGTTACATGCTGTGCTGTGTGACTCTTGACACTGCCTTTCCTCAAGACAGAAGAGACCCAGTATTCTGTACAAATGCTCCTGGTGTGCACACAGGGTGGGGGTGAGGTGGGCGGGAAGCTGCCTGCTGTTTTAGGAACACCGGCCTTCCAGCACCCATCCACAAAAGGCTCCCAGATTTAGAGGGCAGATCTCGCTGTGGGAAGTCAAGCTGGATTCAGGAGCCTCATGGACTAGGGGCTCTCTAGGGCGTCTCTTGCCAACTCCTTGTTCCTAAAACATTCTCTTCCGCTCTCACCCATTCGGCCCTGCCTGTTCCTAAAAGCTTTCCTTTCTACAGAAGGGAGCTATAGGCTAAGAAGGCATCAGCATCCCAGGGGTCAGAGAGCCTCAGAGTGGCTGTGAGGTATGCTTAAGCTGCTTGACAACAAGGCCTAGTAACCGGCCCCAGAGTCCTGAGTCCATCGGAGGCAGGAGAGCAGTGACACCATCCACTATGGAACTGAGAGTGGGCCAGAGCCGCAGGCCTGGATCTGCACACGCTCTTCCCAAAGACGCTGCTCTTCCAGGGTTTTTGCCTCTCCCCTTGCTTTGGGCACGGCTGGACTGAGACTTGGGGTCTTGAGAGGCGATGCTCTTGAGCAGTCTCCAGGAACTATAAGGTGTTTAGGGCAAATGACATGATGACACTGGTGGACAAAGCAGCCACAGAGGTCCCGTGAGCTTTGTCAAACAGGCCGAGGCTTCAATTCTGAACCCCAGCCCCAGCAGCCCCGGGTGTGGACACCCTGAGTGGGCCTGGCTGAGACAGAATGTAGGGTCTGAGGACCTGGCACGCCAGGCCCCTGCTGTCAGCTGTCCAGGTAGACAAAAAGGATGTCTTCGTCTGTGCCGTAGCTAGTTCTGGCCTCCTCAAAGTTACTGATGCTGGTGCTGCACATCCCTGCTGGGGAGAAAGGAACAGAGTCAATCAGTGGGTGAGGCAAACACCCGCTGCTGGCACACGGGACTGAGTGGGGTCTACGCTCTACCCGCACTGCGCCTCTCCTCAGCCTTCCTTCCCTAGGGAACCCGTCCTGCCCACTCTGGCCTTCATGAGTTAAGTCTGTCTTCTGACTCCTTCCCAGGTTAGCAGACAGAAAGCAAGGCCCCAGGGGAAGAGAAAAGCCTGCTCTAGGACGTATCCCAGTCTGGTCAGAGAAGTCCTCCTCCAGGCCATGGTGTGAGGACAGTGGACGGTCCACAGTGAGGACAAGGTCTGGCCAGACTGTCTGGATTGTCTGCTGGCTATCCTATCCCGTGAAGCCCAGCAGATGCAACCTAAGTTATCAAGGTGGGGGCTGGGCACTGGACAGAAGCTGGCTGTACTAAGTTATCAAGGAGACGTAGCTGGCAGCCAGGACAGCAGCTGGTTTGTTTGTATGACCCAAGGGGCAAGCCCCGATGACAAAACCCCGGGAGGAGCAGGGGCTTTGGAGACAAACATCAGCCATACAAGCTGTGAGGGCTGGCATAGGGGACAGTAAACACAGGCCACCCTGGCCCACCCGCCCCAGCACTCACGGTCAGCATAGGCTGGGTTGTTATAGAAGATGCAGCCGGTAGCCCTGTTATAGCCACGCAGAACGATGAAGTGGCCCTGGTAGTCGGGGGCGCGGCAGAAGCAGCGGTGGCCTCTGGGAGTGAAGCAGCAGTATTTGACAGGGCTGGAGCACAGCTCACAGTGTAGCACCCCGGAGTTCACCAAGACGATGGCCACGTGGCCCTGTGCCAGGTGTGCTTGGATGTCCTGTACACTCACTGTGCTGTGGGTGGGAGGGAGGTCAGCCAGTGCCAGTGTGGGCTTGTCCCCCTTTCCCAGATTGATGTCCCCAGTTTGCACCCACTCCCTGGTATCACAGTACATAGGGACTTGGCTTGTCTGCCCTCTGCCCCGAGCTCTCTGCAAGTGGCAATGTCCTGCCTTGTCACTATGGGCCAGGACAGGGGTAGGAAGGCTCACCATTTCTCCACTTGCACCTTGCAGGCCTTGGCTTGTGCAAACAGCTGGTTCACTCGGGTCTCCTCTGTGTCAAAGTGTTTCCTATAGAAGGACTGCAGAGAGAAGGACAGACTGGAGTCACCCATCAGGATGCACACTCCATTTCAATGAAACAAACACCGTTTTACAGAAGTAGGGATAAGAGTGTGCAGGAGCCCTACTGATGGGCGGGTGGCTTTACCCAGGAAGAAAGCCGTGTCTGTCCCTGGCTGGAGGGTGGACAGGACCATACGGGGGGCATGAAGAGGATGCTCAAGAGATGAGGAGGCAGAAGATTCAGAGTAGCTCCCCGAGAAGCACGGTCAGGCCACTCTCTGGTGGACATGAGCAGGAGCCTAAAGCCAAGGAGCAAAGAGGGCAAGGCTGCCCTCCTAATTCGTGCCAGGACGGCTCAGTCACAGCCCAGTGTAGCCAAGTGTGATTCACAGAACATACTCTGCTTGGCGCTGGGGCCTCCTCACGTGACCAGAGAGCACCCCAGGAGACAGGCCAAAGACATTCTGTCCCCAGATCCCCTTTTCTGTCTTAAGACTTAGTAGCCTTCTTTACCTGGCATGGAAGGTTCAAAGAAGAATTAGGCTGACTGCCACTGGCCACCATGTGACAGCCGCTATGTCAACGAGGCCAGCAGAGGCTACACTGCCAAGTCTTAGCGCCTGGGCCAAGATCGCCTCAAGGGCAGGTAAGCCTGGATCTGGCTTTACGAGGGATCGGAACAAACTGGTGTGTTGGCACAGTGATCTACAGTGGCTTTATTTTTCTAGAGAGGGGAACAGGAGGGCAGAAAAGCACACAGACAGTTAATATGCGTTCTTCTTCCAGAATGCCAATGACCCCGGTGAGAAGGAGGAAGACAAGTAAGGAGTGATCGGCATACTCTGTGGCCTTCGACCTGTCCTGCCCTACAGTGGAGAAAGACGCAGAAAGGCAGACAGAAGTCAGGACTCTGCGTGTAGATACTCCACACAGGCCAGACCTCATGGCCATCTGTCTGTCATCTGTCTGCCACTGGTGTCTGTCCCTCTGTGCATTTACTTGAGTGCCCAGGCTGTGCCCATCCTGTCTTGTAATTGTGATAACTGGGTGTCCTACAAGGCCCTCCCAGTGACCGACTGCTCACCTGGTTCTTGTAACCCTTGTCAACACCCAGAGTCTGGGTACAGAAGCGGTGTCTCACGCCAAAGTGACGCATGAGGTAGGCCAGGTCAATGGTCCAGATGCTTCTGGTCAGCTGCAGCTCCTGCAGGGCATTTTCAAACTCCCTATCGTCCAGCTGGCCCAGGTACCTGAGGGCAAGGGGCAAAGGGGTCAGCTTGTCTTGAAGCAAAGCTACACCTAGTCACCCTCCCACGAGATCCACAGCCACGGCTTGCACTGCTAATCCTTTATCATGAATCCCCATGGCAATGCCACACGGACCTGAGCACAAGCTGAGGCTTTCAGGGCTCAGGCAGCCTGGGACACTGTCTGGCCCCCAGAGTGAAGGGCCTAGATCTTGGTTTTGCATCTCTGACAGACTCTGCGAACCTGGGGAAGTTGCTGCTCTCTCTGGCCTCGCTGACTGCATATCTAAGATGAAACACTTTGGGCCGCAGAAGTGGTTTTCAAAATTACAGGTACTGGACATTTTGTTAAGTCCTATCTTTACCAGAATCCTGGTATGTGAGATATATAAAGGAGAACTGATCGGGGTCTCCAGACAGTTAAAAACTCTTGTCAAAGGTAACGAGGTACCAGTCCTTTCTGGCTCCAAGTATCATGGTCCTTATATTTATGCAGTATCCCAGTGGCCTGACAGCAGAGGGGTGGAAGGTGCCCAACCTGATCGCCTGGGCCCTCCTCGACCAACCCCAAGTTCCCAGGCATCCCCTGAGTGAACACACTTGGACAGCTTGACCCACCCTTTGTTCCTATTTAAAATATGACTGGGCCTAAATGGAAGCTGGGCCCCTCCTAGGGTTCACACCAAGGTTACTTCTTGTTTCATCCCTGAGCCACAGCAGGTGTGGATGCTCACCGAAGCACCATCCTAGAGCAGGCCAGGCCACAGTCCCAGTGATACAGCTGCTGGATGGTGGGCACAGGTAGCTGCACAAAGTCCTCTGCAAAGAGACGACAGTGAGGTCTCAGACTCTGCACAGGGCCCGCCAATGCACCATTGGCACCACAGAAACTCTCTAGGATCTCAGGGGCTTTCCCACAGCTCACTGTTCTCATACCACCAGCACTTTCTCCTAAACACAAGCCACAGCCAGTAAGCCCTACACACAATCCTCCCAGGTGCTGGTCCCCACTTTCCAACAAAGCAGTTACCCAAGCATGTCCAGTTTCCTTCAAGTCACCGGGGCCCATTCTAGGCAGCATCAGCCTCTGCCATGAACCCTCATACGTGGCAGGCACGGGCGTCTTTGCCCACAACTTCCTAGACACTTGTGGCTTCCCACAAGCTAACACCCACTCTGGGACCCCACTTTTCTAAAGTGCTGCCCCTCTCAACAGTGTCCCAGGAGGTCTGCCTGGCTCAAGTTCCCAGAGTAAGCAAATGGGCACACCATGACTGAGAGAAGGGGAATGTCACACAAGCTAGGTAAGTACAGGGTTCCTCCAAACTCCACCCCGCACTGTCCCTGGGCCAACCTCTCAGTCTGTCCATTCTGGGCTGTGAAGTAGAACAGAGAGGGCCGTACCTAGGCACTCTGGTGCCACTGGCTAACTGGGGAAGGGGTGGGCAACTCTCTTCCTCTCAGTAGACTGAGTTCTGCTATTCCCAATATTCTAAGAGCCTGGCCATGTGCTGCTGTAGTGACCAGTCACACAGCAAGGTGCTGTCCCAGTGCATAGCAAAAGCAGATACCCAGCAGCTCAGGTTAGGAAAGTGATGGGGTGTGCCTCAGAGAATACCCCGGGTGACAAAGGCAAAAGCATTCCCTGAGGCCCTGAAGGGAGGCCCAGCTGACACGTGGCCTGTGAGAGCTTAGCCCATGAATATGAACAAAGTTCAGCCTAGCTGGGCATGGTCGCACATGAAAATCCAGTCAGTCTACTAGAATCCCCTTTGTGGATTTCTGGGCTCCCTCCTGGGCCAGGTAACTAGCTCTGTACAAAGTCTACCAGTCCAGCCCCTCTCCTACCACTCCCTGTATGTGTGTCAAAGAAGAGGGCCTTTCACTAGCCAGAGAGCTGAGTCTTGAGTCTTAACCTTTTGCTCTCCTGTATCTTCAGGGACTAGCTGAAAGGTCACTATTTGTAGGGCTTTCTCTGACCCCAGGCTGGTCATTCCCCATCCCTCTTGTGTAATCCTTTAAACCAGAGTTAGGCCTAAGGTTGTAGAATGTAGATCTTATCTAGTCTTTGCTCCAGGAACCTCTAAGCCTAAGTCTTTCAAAGGCCCCTCGGCCTTTTAACAGTTTGTAGATTAGATCTTCCCAAATCCTGTACCTGCACACAGCAGGGAGAGGAATTTCGGCTCTGGTTTCAAAGCCTTAAGAGTCCTTGGGATGGGCAGATGACTCAGTGGATAAAGAGCTCAAGCAAGATGACCCAGGTTCAGAGACCCAGAACCCACACCAGCCTGTAACCCCAGCAAGCAGATGGACACAGAAGTTTCAGCGAGCTGGCTAGGCAGACTAAGAGAAACAGCAAACTCAAAGATGAGTAACAGATTCTGCCTTCAGGAAGACACCTGAAGTCAGCCTTCCAGATGCATGCATACACACACACATACATACACACAGATACATGAGAACACACGCATGCACGACCCCTACCCTACACTTACCCTTACCCTCACCGTTACCCTTAAACTTGCCCTTATCCCTGACACTACCATTACCCCACCACTATCCCAACAAAATCCAAACTCCAAACCCTTTCTCCAACATCCTCTTCTGCCTTCTGAGAGCAGAGAGCACACATGAGGTACACAGACAGACCCACAAGCAATAAAACAAAACAAACAACAACATCAACAACAACAACAAAAACCAAAAAGCCTCATGGACATAAAATAAAAACAAATCTTTAGGGAAGTAATTGCCCAGCTGTGAGGTTTCTGAGTTTGGGTCTTATTCAAAGACAGGAAACACTAACCTAGGCTCTGCCTCAGTTTCCTTTCTAGTTGCAGTGATGACAGACCCTGACAAACATAACTTAGGGGAAAAGGGGCTTATATTAGTTCACAATTCCAGGGTGCACCCATCACTTTTGGGAAGTCACAGTGGTTGGGTCAGCCAGTCAGATCATATCCAAAATCAGGAACCGACAACAAAGAGTATACACGTGTCTGTCTTTCCCCCTTTTATCAGTCTGGGGCCCAACCCACTTTTGGGGTGTGTCTTCCCAGCACAATTAACCCATTAAGAAAATCACTCACAGGCAGAGCTAGACAATTCCTTACTAAGACTCCTTTCCCACAAGATTATAGATTCTATCGGGTTAGCGATTAAAACTAAATGGCATTCTGGAGATCGCTCAGCAGCTGAAAAGTACTCTTTTGCAAAGGACCAAGCGCCCACGGTGGCTTATAGCCAGCTGTCTGTTAAGCTCCCATTCGGGGGATTCTGACATTCTTTTTCAGCTTCTGAAGGCACCTGTATGCAGACAAAATACTCAAGACACATAGAATTTTATAAAGTAAACAGCCATAGGGCTCCTTTTATCTCTCTCATACTCTGCTGTGAGAGGACACATCATTTCTCCCTTTCCTCTCTTCCTCCCACGTGGGCCTATCTAGAGAGAGTCTACCAGGGATGGATGGATCTTGTACTGAACTTGCCGGCATCTTGATCGTACAATTCTCATAAATCCCTATTGCTTATAAATTTTCCAGTTGTAAGACACCAGGGAACATACTCATCTTGTTTGTTTGCTGTCTCCCTGCCTAGTGTCTGATGCTTAGTGCTCTCTCACTATCACACTTATACATGATGTACACAAGGGGATGTAGCACTTGTCCAGCACTGACCAGGACCTAGGTTCAATCCCCAGTGCTACAAATTAAAAAAAAAAAAAATGGAAAAAAAAAGTTGCACTTACTGAGGTGACGTAAACTTGGTCTCCAGGGACTATTATGCTAAAACAGTTCTCTCGGTAGCTACAGGAAAACTCTCTGCAGGGTGTGGCACTATCAAGATGGGTGTCTTCACTTTTCAGAACCCTTACTGAGGCTGTAAAGGGCTCTGAGCTACTCAGGCTGATTGCTACCCAGGTTTTGTTTTTATGCCACCATTGGTCTGGAATGTTGCTTTCTCATCTCTGACTTCCAAAGCCTCTGTTCTACAACAACACCCCCCTCCCGTCATTCTCTCTGCCCTTCAGCATGCTCATAGAGAGAGTATCGGCCTTCTCCCTGGTCAGCCTGAGAATTCTGTCATGGGCATGTAGGATTAGGGCTGAATTTGCCTCCTCCAGTCCTCACCCATAGCTGACACTCATTTATGCCGTTGAGAAGGTTTGGGGTTGATTTTGGTTTTTTAAAGCTCTACCCTTTGAAATACCTACTTGTTGCTATAAGTGCCCATTAGTTCTAGGCCTCCAGATCACACCCTCTAACGGAGGCTGCCTTCTTACTTGATGGCCTGAGCTCTGCCTCTAATTATTTGGGACACGCCCTCTAAAATGTGGCATAGGACAGACGCTCCTCAGGGTCCTAAGAGACTCAGGTGTCTCTCCCCTTTCCCTCAGCCTTAGAACCACTAGATCCCAAGGCCTCACAAGGCAAACATTCCTTAACTATCCTGATCTTAGCACAGGGAGGATGCTTTCTGAGGCTAGGTGATAAGGGTAGAAGCAGCCTTGGTATTTGTCCTGATAACAGCATCAGAGCCCAAAACTGCTTCAGATCTTGAAGCTTTAAGCCAAGACAGTCCTCCACCTGAGCTAGGATCTGCTTTGGAGAAAGCCTTGGGCTGGCTTCAGCTGTCTGGTTGTCACGAGAGAAAAAAGGCAGTCAACTCTTCCCGCTATTTTAACCCTCTCAGCCTGTCTGCTCACCTCAACGGGTACAGAAAACAGCAGTAGCCTACTTGACTGGGATTTAGAAACATGAATTCTGTGCTATCTATAAACACTTTAATGCTGCGTCTACCTCTTAGCACCCTACACAAGTGAGCCATTATCTGCCGAGGCTAAGAAAGGGCAATGATCTAGTCAAAGTTCACAGCCGCAGCTAACTGGAGAAGTAAATAAGTAAATTCCAGCACAGGACCAAGCCCAGCTCCAGGTTACAACCAGAAGGAACCACTCCCTGAACGTGATGCCCCTCTCCAATTAAGAGTTTGGGTCCCACACCCCTTGACCCCTACCCACGAGATAGCGCCTCGCCTGTAACAGTTTATTAATGTCAACTCTTGTGCCCTAACCAGAGCTCCACCAGAACTTCCTGCTGTCCCCACTTCGTGAGTAAGCAAAGGGGCTCGGGTTTCCTCAGGGCAGAAGGAACCAGTAGTAAGCAAATAACCAAAACAGTAGCAAGACAAAAGCGCTGGGTTTGGGAAGCCAGAGAAAAAGACCTTCCCTTTGCTAGATGCTCCCAAGCCATTTTTTCCCCTCTTTCCCGCCCCTTTGTTGAGTGCTCTCAGGCCCCTCTTTCCCCCCCTTCCCGGCCTCAGGCTTTCCACAGCTCCCCGGGAAACAGGATCACCCAACGTGCTTCAAGCAGGGCTATTCGTTTCTGAGCAAGGTTGTGCCTTTTTGCCCCTTGGACTTTTCCACTTGACCACTCTCAGAACTCCCTGGGCTTCAAACCCCGGGAGACTCAGAACAACCATAAGTTGAGGATAAGAGATGAGAAGGAATATCCACCTAGCTAGGACCCACTAGAGGCTCCAGGCTGGGCTGAGGCCGCAGACGACCCAAGGTCGCACGCTGCCAGACCCTGCTCGGCTCCAGGGCGGAGTCCCCCCCCCCCTCGGTTCCCCCTTAGAGAGGCACTGACCCGGCTCGAGCGGCTGCCCCGCTGCCTCTACCTCCGTTCTCATGACCCGGGTGGCGCAGGGCGCCCATGGCCCCGGCCTGGAGCTGATTGCCGCTGCGATTTCTGCTGGGCGGAGAGCTCGGCCAGTGAGCGTAGAGTTCCTCCGCCGCCGTCGCCGCGGCCACCGCGGTTCAGACCCGGGTAGGCGGTGGCGAGGCCGCCTCAAGCCACGCCTAATCCCTTCCAGGTCTGGGCGCTGGAAACCCGCCCCTTCCATAAGCCACACCTCTTCCCTTCTACCCACTTCTCTTCCAGACTGCGCTCCCGGCCGGTCCTTCCCTTAAACGCTCCGGCGGCCCCGCCCTTCCTTAGCCCCGCCCCTGCCCGAGCCCCCGCCCCCAGAGCCTTTCCCGGGGCGACGTTGGCTCCCCACAAACAACCTAGCACTCTCCCGCCACTAGGTCTGCTCTTTTGCAGCCTCAGTTGTAGGCTCTGGTCCTTCGCAATGCCTCGTCGAGACTCCAAAGAATCCTTTTCCTACTCCCTTTAGGTCTTCTTACTTTGACCTTGAATAAAGATAGTTCCCAGGGCTCGGTGTGTCCCTTACCTGACGGTGACCGGATCCAAAGTTTAAATTTCTAATCCAAGCCTCACTTCCTGTCTACCCAGAGCATTGGGCGCAAGCCCAGATCCTGCCCAATCCGTCACTACAGCACTCTGTAAGCGTGGGTCCCCATGTTCCTTTGTGGGCTCGAGGATTGATGTTTCCGGCGGTCCTCGGGCCCTCCACAGTGCCGGAACTATAGTGCTAGAGGCCTGGGTTCCCCAGCCGGCTAAGTGAGAGTAAAGGGTAAGTAGGCCTAAAGGAAAGGGAGGGGCCTGCGCAAGGCATTCTGGGAGCGCGTGGTGTGAGTGATACTCGGGCCCGTCGTTTCCTCGCCTCAAGCCTTCGCCTTCTAACGTTTGTGCCGGGACCGAAAAAAAAAAAAAGCCTGCAGTTAGTTGGTGAGGAGAGGCGGCTAACGGGAGAGGGGAGGCCAGGGCTCTCCAGAGGCTTAGGAGCTGAAAGGGACGCGGAGGAGGAGCTCAGCGGGGCTTAGCGGAGGGCGGGAAGCCAGGGCCTATCCAAATATCATCTCACTAATCCTAGGAACAGTTATTTATTTACGCCTAGCCAGCACGTTCTGTGCCTTTCCAGGTCACCGATTTTCGAAGCTTACAGGCAGTCCTTTCTTGCTAGTTATCTCCTTGCCTTCCGGATCTTCGTTTTCAACGTCCTTTTCATCCCTGCGCCACTCCCATTCCTGTACTGGCCTCCCCTCCTGCTTTGCACGCTGCTGCAGACGTTTCAGCAGATTGCTCTGCTATATGTTTAATCCACTTTGTAGATGCTACTAGTTTTTTTTTAAGCCCTTGCCTATAATCCTGTAGTGTTTCCCTACCATTTTCAGCACTCTCCTAAAGTTGAAAGCCGTGGTTCCTCACCATGTTTAGCATCCTTATAGTCTTCTCATGAAAATGGGCCGTGTGCTCCGTCTAGTGTCGTTTCCCGTCTCAGAAATGTAAAAGCCCTGCGCATAGTCTTTGTTTTTTTAATGAGACTTAAGTCGAGCGTTTACCCTATTTCCCTGAATGATGAGCATTTCCTGTTTATAGCATGTTGCCGTGACGCTTTTGGTCTGCTTTTTGGTGGGGAGTCAAAAAGCTAAATTGTAAAGCACAACCTGTTTTCCTGGATTTCTCTGGGTTTAGGTCTCTTTGTACTATCAGGTACTGTAGCTTTTATCCAAATGCGGTTGCTGAGTGATTGGAATATGACTAGTGTGGCTGAGGGACAGATTTTTTTTGTTTTCATTTGCATTTTGTTTACGTGTAAACAGTTATTTGGTCGGGGTCCATATCATAGTTGTTTAAATGATTATAAAGAGAGGGACATATGACTGGGTGAGAAGGGAGGTACTCGGGGTTGGGGATTTAGCTCAGTGGTAGAGCGCTTGCCTAGGAAGCGCAAGGCCCTGGGTTCGGTCCCCAGCTCCAAAAAAAAGAACCAAAAAAAAAAGAAAAAAGAAGGGAGGTACTCTGATCCCATTCATTGGCTTTCTTTGTCCAGTTTACCATCCTTCCCTACCCTACATGTTGGGCTAACTTGCCGTCGTGGGTCCTTCAAACCAAGAGCCAGACTCCTTCCACAGAAAATGCAGCCGTGACAGAATCTGCAGAGCCTGTGGAATGCCAGTCCTTAGGCTCCGAAAGGTAACCATTGTCTCTCTCACTGCCCCATAGGAAGAGTCCTGCCAAGATGTCTATCGGTGTGCCAATTAAAGTCCTGCACGAAGCGGAAGGCCACATAGTGACATGTGAGACCAACACTGGTGAAGTGTATCGGGGGAAGCTCATTGAGGCAGAGGACAACATGAACTGCCAGGTATCCTGCTTTGCACCCGGGGCTGTGAAAGAACGGTGGCTTCTATCCTGGGGGATAAAAAGGTCTTAATGAAGTTATTCTTACCAGACAGTTACTACCTGTCAGGCACTCTGACAGGCTGTGAGATCATATGTCAATGTAGACTTAGTCTTGAGACAGGAAAGTCATTTGACAGCCTGATGTGGTAGTCCATGAATGTCCCAGCAGTTGGGAGGCTGGGGTAGATTCGAGGGTTCTAGGCCAGTGTGGGCTTTACAACAAGACCACACTGCTTTTGGTGGGGAGTCAAAAGGCCGAGTTAAAAGCCCCGCCTCTCTTCTTAGTTTTCTCTGGGGTTGGGTCTATGTGTGCTTTCAGGTAGCCTTTATCCAAATGCAGTTGCCGAGTACCTGTCCGTAAAACAACCAGTTATGTTAACTTGTTCTGTCTGTCTCGGCTCCTAGAGTAGGTCAGGTTCGGAACCGGAGTCCGCTTCCCAGCACAGTTTATAGTTTGCAGAATTTTCTGCTCACATATGTGTGTGTTTACTTTTGTCTTGGAGAAAGTTCATCTGATAAAACTACCAGAGTTTTGATAAATGGTTTTGGATTTTTTTTCTCCCATTAATTAAGAACTTGAGCTTTGGAATCAGAGAATTCTCTGATTTCAAATTGAGTTGGGCCACAATTATAGGACCTGGGGTACCTTGGCCATTCGTTCTCTCCTCTATAAAATGAGAATGGAGTTGTTTTGGATCCTCTGTGCTGTAAATGCCAACCCAGAATTAAATCCACAAAAGACTTGTTGGGGAAATGGCAGAAGGATGTCAGTGACCGAGCGGGATAGCACATGTGATTGGTTACTTTTCTTGTTGCTGTGATCAAATTCCTGACCAAAGCAACTTACGGAAGGAGGAATTTATTTTGACTCACAGTGTGATGACACAGTCTGTTGCAGAGGATGGTGTGATGGCAAGAGCTTGAGGAGGCTAATAGTCGCATTGAATGTGCAATCAGGAAGCAGAGATTAGTGCCTGCGCTTAGCCCAGTTTCTACTTTTGACCTCCACCTAATCTAGATAATCCCTCACAGACGTGCCTGTCCCTTCCTTCAGTAATTCTAAATCCATTAAGTCGATAATAGTAATGATGGTAGCAGGAGAGTCTTCAATCCAGAGAAAGGAAGGCAGATTGAGCAGAAGGAGCCTCAGACTGCAGCATGATGCTGAGCAAGTTTCCCCAAGTAAGAGGAGTGACTGGAGGCAGAAGTGGACTGGCTCTCATGTTTCCTCTGTGCTCAGTCCCTGGCAGCCTGTGTGCATGGCTAACGCAGAGTGAGTGCCAGGGCAGATCCAGAGCAGCAGCTGGAGGATGTCGGCTGCACACTCTTCCCTGCCTATTGTCTCTGGAGGATGAACGTAACATCCCTAGACTGCTCCAGGTCTAGAGATGTTGGAGAAGAGACGTGTGTGTGGGCAGCAGCCAGCTCAGTGCTCTGCTGTTGGAGTGAATCTGTAACATCTTATAAGAATATATTCTTAGTGAGAAAATGAGGTTGGAAAGGTGCAGTGCTTGTTTAGGGCGCATCTGTAGTAAGAGAACCTGCCTGTTGCCTTTTAGGGTTTGTGTTAGTTATCAGGGTCTCTATTCCTGCACAAACATCATGACCGAGAAGCAAGTTGGGGAGGAAAGGGTTTATTCAGCTGACACTCCCACATTGCTGTTCATCACCAAAGGAAGTTGGGACTGGAACTCAAGCAGGTCAGGAAGCAGGAGCTGATGCAGAGGCCATGGAGGGATGTTACTTACTGGCTTGCTCCCCCTGACTTGCTCAGCTTGCTCTCTTATAGAACCCAGGACCACCAGCCCAGGGATGGCACCACCCACAAAGGGCTGGGTCCTCCCACCCTTGATCACTAATTGAGAAAATGCCTTACAGCTGGGTCTCATGGAGGCATTTCCTCAAGGGAGGCTCCTTTCTCTGTGATAACTCCAGTTTGTGTACAGGAGGACGAATCTGCTTTGTAAGAAGGCTGGTGACAGCAGCAGGAAACGGAGAGCTTACATTTTCAGTAGACAGCACGAAGCATAGAGAGCAAACAGGAAGTGTCAGGGTCCTCAAAGTCTGCCCCCAGTGACATCCTTCAGCAAGGCTTCATCCCCCAGAGCCCCCCAAAACATCACCAACTCGGGGGCCAAGCATTCAAATGCCTGCAATTATGGAGGCCACTTTTCATTTAAACTACACACTTGTGCTGGTTAGGTTTTTGTCAATTTGACACAAGCTAGGGTTGTCTTAGAAAAAGGAACCTCAATTATGAAAATGCCTCTATCAGATTATCCTCTAGGTAAGTCTGGGACATTTTTTTGATTAGTGGTTGATGTGGGAAGACCCAGCCCATTACAGGCTATGGGGGGGAGGTGCGATTAAGAACGGTAGGTGAGGACCAAGCATGGTGATAAAACCAACACCTGTAATCCCAGTACTTGGGGAGCAGAGGCAGGACAACCAGGACCATAAAGGAGGTTGTCTACAAAACAAAACAAAACGGGCATGGTGGTGCACACAGATCTCTGAGTTCAAGGTCAGCCTGCCCTACAAAGCAAATTCTCTCAGCCAGCCAGGACTGTTACACAGAGAAACAAAAAAGTGTGTGTTGAGCATGAGCCTGGAGGGCAAGTCTGGAAGCAGCATTCTTCTGTAGTCTCTGCTTCAGTTCTTGCCAACTTGGATCCTGCCTTGGCTTCCCTTAATGATGGACGGCGATCACAATGTGTATGCCAGATAAACTCTTCTACCCCCCGCCCCCAGGTACTTTTGGCTGAGGGGATGTTTATTAGAGCAACGCAAAGCAAACTAAAACAAGATTTAGTTTAGAGTTGGTGGTGCGTGCCCACACCTCTCCTTCCCCTCTGCTGGGAATGGAGCCCGGTGCCTCAGGCGAGATGGTTAAGCTCTCGCACTGAACTGTGCCATTTGCCATTGTGGGGTTGCTTTTGAGATGAGATCTCTATAGATCCCAAGCTGGTCTTTAACACTTGATCTTCCTGCTGCCTCAGTGTCAATTCTGTAATTTCTGGCAAGTGCCATCCCACTTGGCCTTGAGGCTTCTTCAAGTCCTGTACTACTTGGTTTCCTTCCAAAGGAAGGTCCTGAGAGGTGTAGCTGACTTAGTGCTGTCAAGACCTGTAGTGGTCTGCCTTTGTGAGGGTCCGCTTTCATGGGTCCTGCCCTCTCATTTTACCCTCTGCTCCCTTCAGAATCAGTGATAAACTAACCAGCGAATGCTCATTTTGATTTACTTATGGAGTCTGAATACTTGTATCTCTTTGGGACTGATGGCTCCTGCAGGTTCCCCTGCTGTCTCCTTTCCAGCCCCCAGCCCTTAAGAAATACCTTCCAAATACCTTCCCTGGGTAACATTTTCTTATAAACTTGGGGCAAAGCCAAGCCTGGGAGTTCACATAGTTCCAGCACTTGGGGAAACTGAGGCAGAAGAATCATCACCACAAAATTCAAGGGAAGCCCGGACTTTTTAACACCTTGTCTCAAATAAATAAATAAATAAATAAATAGCCCAGAACAGAATATTAACACATCACAAAGATTTGGGAACATGAGAGGATTCCATTACAGCCGCTTCTTTTCCTGTGTGTATTGACACAGACTTCTTTACCTATGTGGCCCTTATTGTATAAGAAATGGCTTAGAAAAATTATAGTTTGTTCAGTGCTGGGAGTAGAATCTGACAAGTACTCTCTACTCAGCTGTGCCCTCTCCCTTATGTGGTAGTTTCACGGGAGGGAATGGGCTGTGGTGCCACTGAGCTTGATTAGAAAGGCAGGCAGCTCGTACTTGACTGAAAGCTGAGTTCCTATGCATCTAATAAAGGTTCCTTCAGGTATGAAGCCAGTCAGAAGGAAATCATTATGAGATACAAATTTCTCTGGCATTCAGATACCCAAGATCCTATTAAGTGATGTTCTTAGGTGCTCGAGAGACAGCTCAAGTTGGAAGCTCTGGCTTCTCATTAAAAAGACCTAGATTCAATTGTCAGCACCCACATGGCCGCTCATAGCCACCAGTAACTCCAGTTCAGGGAACCTGATGTCCTAATCTGGCCTCTGAGAACACCTGCACACTTGTGATACACATGCATACATGTGCATTACATTTTGTTGTTGTAATGATCTGCCTTCTTTTAGGGTCACTTGGTAAGGAGCATTGTGCCATTGAACCACACACCTAGAACTTGGTCGTTTGGTCATTCTTTGTCATAGCATGTTTGTCTCTTTTTTTTTTTTTTTTTTCGGAGCTGGGGACCAAACCCAGGGCCTTGCGCTTCCTAGGCAAGCGCTCTACCACTGAGCTAAATCCCCAACCCCCAAAATGTGTAGCCCAGGCTGGCCTCGAACTCGTGATCCTCCTGCCTCTACCTCCTTCAGCAAATCCTACCGGCGTGCGCCACCACAACCGGCTCATTTTTCAAATATAGCATGGATATGCATGGGATCTGTGATGAGTTCCCAGAAAAGGAACTTAGTGGGTCAGACACATTTGGGCATCTAGGTTTGAACAGGAAGATTTGAGATCTTGGATCTCCTACTGCCTACTTAGAATGGACGTGCTGACCAGAGCTACAGGCTGTGGTATTAGGTGAGTGATGATACCATATTCCAGGTAGATGGAAGCAAGGGTTCCGTTGACCTTGTGGTTTTCTACATTTTAGCTAATTTTTGTAACAGATGTAGAGGACCCCCATCTTGGGGATGGATGAGTTGGAATTAGAGGCTCCTCAAATGGAGCAGTCTTTGCTTTTAGCTCTGTCAAGTAACCATGGCCTGAAGCATTTGTCTTAGTAGATATCAGAGAAAAACTAAAGTTCTTCAAAATCAGGAAAAAAAAAAAATGATGTTCTAGGGAGAGGTTAAGAGGCTCAGCGGTTAAGAGCACTGACTTCTTCCAGAGATCCTGGGTTCAATTCTCAGCAACCACAGGGTGGCTCACAACCGTCTGTAATGAGATCTAAAACCCCTTCTGGTGTGTCTGAGGACAGCTACCTTGTACTCATATAGATTAAGTAAATAAATCTTTTAAAAAAGAAAAGATGTAGCCACAGGCTTTTCCACCCTCGCCCATGTTCCTGAAATAACAACTCTGAGACTAAATTATTTATGAGTAATCGCCTAGGTCAAAAGCTTTGGCTTGTTCCTGCTGGTTCATAACTAGTTTATTCTATTCTGAGTCCTACCTCGTAGCTAGTAATCTCTCCTCAGGTTCATATGACCATCTCTGTCAGCATGAGCGTTTGGGGCAAATGTCTTCTGCACCTGACCACACCTGACTATCCTAGAATCCTCTTTCTCCGAAATCCCCACCTCCTATTTCCTGCCTCAGCTCATTGGCCAATCAGCTTTTTATTGACAGGTGGTGCTTCATAGAGTACACATAAGATTCTCTCTACAAAAGATTTCTTAGGAAATCTTGTGAGATATTTAATAAATAAATATTAAAAGCCAGAATGAGTTGCAAGTATAGCTTATTGATACTGCTTGCTTACCTAAGGCCCTGGAGTCACTTCATAGCACCACACACACACACGAGGTTTTAAAGATGTTTTAAAGCTGATGAGATGTCCCTTGCCAACAAGCCTGACGTTCAGTCCCCTGAGCCCACCCTGTGAAGGGAGAGGACTGATTCTGACCCCCACATACTTACACCGATGGCGTGTGTGCATATGTCCACATATATAATTTTTAAGAAGAGAAATAAAAACTCTTAAAAGCTTTAAGAGCACACGTAGAGCCTCTTGAGGTCTGGCCCACTGAAAGAGCGTGAAGTACTCACGACTGCTGAGCCGTCTCTGCAGCCAGCTTCTGGGGTTTCCTAGGCGTGGGCAGGAGGTGGTTGTGCTTTCCCATCTCTCAGACCCCAGGCTGCTCTTAACATGCGCTGGCTCCTATTTCCAAAGTGGACAGAGCAGCTAAAGTTCTAAAAGTCAAAT
This sequence comes from Rattus norvegicus, assembly GCF_021556685.1. Lineage (NCBI taxonomy): Eukaryota > Metazoa > Chordata > Mammalia > Rodentia > Muridae > Rattus > Rattus norvegicus. The sequence continues at coordinate 13,912,222 of NC_141553.1, read as the reverse complement.
TTTACTTATGTTATCTAAACAACAAATATCAGCGTGTTCTACAGCAGCAGCTTTTCCAGGTCCTGCAGTTATCGGAACAAAACTCTCTGTCTGTGGCTGGCTTTATGTGGTATAAGGGGTCAAACCTAGGGCTTCACTCGTGCTGGGCAAGTTCTCCAGCAGCCTGTGGAACTCGGGAGGCTGAGGCGAGAGTTGGAGGCCACACTAGGCATCATAAGGAGATCCTGTCTCGTTTTAAAGGCGATAACTTTAAAAAGACGATGTGCCAGTAAATATAACTTAAGGAGAGAGTTACAGACAAGTGTATGTCACCATACACCGAGAGTTAAAATTCTCTGTGGTTTGCATGGGAGAGTGGCAGAGTCGATGGTTCTGCAGAAACTAAAATGGGTCTTTGGGGACCACGAGGGCAATGTTTATCTGTTTGGCTGTTACCAACCCCTCTGTAGATAAATGATCCGCATGAAATTGCGTGTTACCTTACAAAAATTATAGCCTGGGGTTGGGTTGCTTAGAAAAAGCAAAACACTGTGGTACCTAACACCAGCAAATTTGAGATTTCTCAAAGACAAGCATTTCACTGTGCAGCTTGTCCAGCTTGAAACTCGGGGTCGTCCTGCCTCTGCCTCCCAGTCACTGGGGCTGTAAACAAAGGGCACCTGGACTGGCTTCGTGGTTACACTTCTGTGGGTGACCTGAGCTCTTAGCTTGGGGGAAATCAGTGTTCAGGCTGTGTGAACTGTTTTCACATGAGTCGTGTTCTGCACTGTTTGCACGTGTTTCCTAAGAACTAAGATAGATAGGTGAATAATTTGATAGTGGTGAACATCATTGGCAATTTGAATGAATATTCTCTCTCTCTCTCTCTCTCTCTCTCTCTCTCTCTCGTGCATGCGAAGTTATCCTCAAGTGTGCACATTTTTAGCATGTTTAGCATGTTACTTCTGATGCTCAGTATTTCCTGCACCTCACAACAGGGATCCCTTGTGACACTGGTGTGAATTTGCCCACATGCCAAGGAAGAAGTCAGTTGTGCAGTGCTGACCAGTTGAGAGAAGCTCAGCTCAGATGCTTCGAAAGCATCAGGTATCTCTGGTTGAGGGTTCAGCCCTCAAGACTGTCCCATATTTAGATACCAATGAAAGTCCAGTTTATTTTAACCTGGGCTCTGTCTGAGCAGGCATAAGTAGGTGTCCCTGTGGTCAACCTTTGTTTAACTAGCTCACAGAGTTCAGGGACGTACATTCACAGGTATTTGTGGAGACTAGGATGTGCCAAGCAAGGCCTGGAAACTTAATCTCCATGCTTCCTCACGACACTCCTCCAGGAATTTCCACATGTTCCACTATCTGGAAGTTCTCTAAAACATGTCTTGTGGAAACTTAATTGAATAGGCAGGAATGAAATAAAGATAATCATGTAAAAATAGTGATTTGAAAAGAAAACAAAAGTATGATCTTGTGCTAACAGGCCAAGTGGGCAGACCGGACTTCTGTGTCCCTTAGTACTAGGAATGGAACCCAGGGCCTTGCACATAGTAGATAAGTATCTGCTGCTGAATTATATCACAGCACAGGCATTACTCTTTCTGATATGAAAGTAATGGGAATTTACTTACAGACAACTCCAGGACAGAAAGACAGATCAAAATTGGTTTCTCTGACCAACCGAAGGAAGAAAAATTCTAGCTTTTGTGGACTGTCTTAATCCTATCACTCAGAAGGCAGAGACAGTCAATCTACGTAGAGATCCAGGACAGCCAGGTCTACACAGAGAAGCTGGCCTTGATGTTTTATAAAAAGATAAAGAGAGGATATGTCCCAGGTCCCTGGTTCGATCCCAGGTTTTGGCACCAATGTTGTGTTTATAAGATAGAGGGAAACTATGTTCTGTGGAGGTCTGGGGGAAGAGGGTGCCTCAGCAGGCCCATGCTGAGGCATCCCTTCCCCCTGAGGGACCAGCCACATGATGGTATAGTATAGAATATAGTTTGTCCAGGGCATGGGGAGGAGGGTTGAGAGGGTAGTAGGGTAGAGAAAGAGAGAATAGAGAGAGAAGGAGTAGAGAGGCTGGCCATGAGCATGTGGAGAGAAGTGGGAGGGGAATGGGGAGAGAAGGGACAAGGGCAAGAGAGCCAGAACAAAGAGCAAGAGAGTGAGGAGGGATCAAGCAGCCCCTTTTATAGTGTCAGACATACCTGGCTGTTGCCAGGTAACTATGGGGGTAGAGCTTAGAATGCTAACAAGCCTCAAAACAAAACTAGAAAGAATTATGAGGTCAGAACCAAAGACAAAATACCCTGTTATACCCCCAGCATTACTTTACAATCCTGCATCGAGCTTTTCTCCATCTGGGCCCGTAGATGCCATTTCAGTTGAGTGTCTTGTCTGTGTTGCTTATTGTGGCTAGCTATTTAGGAAAACCGTAAGCTGCGTTTCTGCCTGACTTTCCGTAAAACCTAAGTCCTTGAGGCTGGAGAGACGGCTCAGCAGTTAAAGCACTTGCTGCTTTCCCAGAGGACCAGGGTTGGGTTCCTAGCACTCAGGGGATCTTAGCCCCACTGTCTCCAGCTTCTGCAGTCACACACACTCTACACTTAAATAAAATAAATCTTTAAGTATTTTAGATGCAGTTAAGATAAATACATTGCTTACAGATGATGCCTTTGGCTTTATGATGCCAACACCGGGCCTTCCCTGGGACTGAGTTACCATTTCTCCAGTAGCAGACAGGAGTGCATTAGAACAGTAACAGTTTGCTGCTGGATTGTTTGTCAGATGACATTGAGAACCCAACATAGGACATTAGTAGAAGCACCTAGTTTAAGTCTGGTTGGATCTGTATGACAGCCTTGTGGAGATTTTCAAGGCAAGTGGGGAGATGCTGAGTGGGAAATAAGACAATAATTGTACATCTCAAAAATAGACTTTGTAACTCAGATCAGACATTACTGGGTTTGTTATATCTTAGGTAGTCGAGACAACATTTAGACATGCTTTGCCCTGTTTAATTTTGTTTTTTAACAGCCCCAGTAAAGTATATTCCACTTCAAGATAGGGAGTAAGTAGTTCAGAGTCAGATAGACCTGGGTTTGAACTTACAGAACACATGAAGACAGTGTGATTTTTGTGCAGGAGGACAGGATGAGAAAAGGCGTGGACCTTCAGCATAGATCTGCCTCTGACAGGCCGTGCCTCCTGTAGGGTTTGATGGTATAAACTCAGCCATTTGGGGCAGTGCCTGCTGTTGACATTCGTACCCAGTAAACACTGGCTGTCGTTATGCTGTGATTCCGCTAGGTGGGGAGCTGGGACTCAGAACATTCTGAAGATGTGCTCAGGGTTACATCTGGAAGGTGTCAAGCCCAGGTCTCAGTGGAGGTCCTCATGCTACCTCGGTGTCTTCTACAGAGTCACAAACACGCCTGAAATTGGGGGATGGGATGGGGGAATCTGGTTCCAGTTGGGTAAGGAAGCGAATCCATAGCTGCTTATTTGTGGTAGCAGAGATTCTGTACCTGTCCCGGGCACTGCGGCGAGGACTCAGAAACCGAGACTCAAGGAGCTGGCGATAGAATTTTTAAGCCTGCAATTGGTTGGTGGGAAACTGGGCCCTCTTGACCTTGAATGTAGAACAGGAATGGTGGTTTGCAATCCTAGACACCATTCCCATTGCTCAGATAAAATGGGACAGCCTCAGAGCGTTGATGGATTTTGGTTTTGGTTTTCATGTTCAACCAGAAACCACCTGGTCCTTTAGAAGGAGCAAAGGCAGCAGCATAGAAGCCGGTCCTGGGAGACGGTGCCTCTGAAGATGATCTTTAAGCAGATTAATCCAGTCTTAGAAAGATAGCTGTTTTCTCTCATATGTGGTTCCTAGGTTTTATACTCATAAAATTATGTGTGTATATAGAAAATGAAAGTAGAAGTTGAGTTATTGGAGAATAAGGGGCTAACAGTGGGGAGAAGAGGTAAGAAAAGAAAGGGGAGGGGAAGCAGGTAGGGAAATATGTCCAATGTACAGTAAGACTACCCATGATTTAAATCTCATAAGGAAGGAATCTGGGAGCCAGCACATCCTTGCAGCATGGGCTTCACCCACTCTAGATAAAGTCTACTCCTTTCTGCCTACCCGATAGCAATTCGGCAATTATGGTAAACATGGCGTGGCTGGATTTGGTGCTGGCAGGATTATGTCACTGTCCTGTTCCCTGTGGGTCTCCTGACTGGACTCAGAGATCCCTCCTTCCTTCATCCTACGCAACACACGTGGGCACATTTGTCCTCCCAAAATACTGCCTGTTGAGCATTTCTCCTTCCACAGACTTGAGTGGTCTGCCGTTCTCTGAGGTGTGCTCAGGACTGCCAGATGTGCTGCTTCAGTGCACGCATGCCAAAAGCTCCTGCCCAGGTCTTCCTCTCCTTGTGCAGACTGGGAGCAGGCACTGCCTGTCACTCCTCAGTCCTGTCTAGTCATCTGTCTTCCTGATGTGTGCTGAGTCAGAACTATGTCTGCTGCCTATGATGACCCTGAAGGTGCCTTTCCAGCTGGAGTGCCAGCAGGTCCAGGAGGCTGCACACCTGTCACTCAACAACCTGGCCCAGGCGGATGCAAGCTGGGGCTCTGTGTCTGAGCTGCAGCGTGTCAGTGGTCTATCCTGGGTTTGTTTGATTGTAGTCTATAAAATGGGAGAGCCCATACTTCATCTGCCGTTTGTGTGAAGTGTGCAGTCCCTAACGCCTACAGAAGGTGCCAGCCATTGCTAGGGTAGTTTACAGCATTGTCTACTCCTTCCTGCTGGTGTGGGCTTCTGTGTTTCTAAACTTCTCCAGTTAAGGCTCGCTGGCTTTGTGTGCTCCAATGCTTTGACCTTGCAAATAAAATGGTGATTCCCTTCCAGATGTCCAACATCACAGTCACATACAGAGACGGCCGAGTGGCACAGCTGGAACAGGTGTACATACGTGGCAGCAAGATCCGGTTTCTGATTTTGCCTGACATGCTGAAAAATGCACCCATGTTAAAGAGCATGAAAAATAAAAACCAAGGCTCAGGGGCTGGCCGAGGAAAAGCTGCTATCCTGAAGGCCCAAGGTAGGTACCTTCCCTCGGCTGGCTTTAGAATTACTACGTACCTTGTTTCTTTTAGGGGAAAGGGTGAGTCTGATGGCACCATTCTTCACACTTGCTGCTAATCCTGTCCTGATCGTCCCCAGGCTTGAGAAATCCTTGGGAATGGAACTGTTTGTTCCCTGTTAGCTTTTTTGTCTTACTCAGTCCCATCACAGAGTTTAGTATAAAATCCCAAATCTCAAGCAAGGTGTGGTGCCTCATACCTGTAATCCCGGCACTTAAGAGGCTGAGGCAGAAGACATGGAGTGAGTGGGAGGCCAGCCTGAGCTACACACACAGCATGACCTTGGAGGGACAAGCAGAGAGAACCCTCTCTAAGTCATTCTATAGTAAAGGTCCCTCCTTTTCAGAAATTCTATCCAAGAGGACTGGGCAGCTTGCTCTGCTCTAGTGAGGACATGGATTGATGCCCGAAGATGTTCAGTAGCATTCCCAGAACTGTGTGCGTGCACAAGAAAGTTTTTCTATTCACCCAAGACAGAAAGGTTAACAAGCAAAGAAATAGTTGAACTCAAGTCTGTCTTGAGAAACCAATGGGCTGTTAGGGTTGCTCAGGAGTATGATGGCTCCTGTGGCTTCACGGCAGCCCATCAGTTAACCATCCACTCCCAAGACTGCATCCAGGGCAGGATGGGGAAGGTAGGAGAATATGTCGGAAACAGTGAGCAGCTAGAATCAGGCGAGGGTCTGCTGTGGCTTACCACAGCTGCTGTGAAACCACGGTGTAAGCGGCCATGCCATGTGGGGGTGATTCTCCACGTGCTCCACATGGACACAGGGTCTCACAGGCAGGCACTCTACTACTGAGCTACATTCCAGCCCTCTAGTTAGCGCCATCTTGTTTATTTTTGTTTATTCTCTAAAACTGTGAGTTGGCTTATCTGAGGACTAGGGGACAGATGTGGAGGTCAGAGGACAAGTTGTCAGCCCTGCCCAGCATGGGGATTGAGTATGGGGGGCAGGATTGGCAACAAGCTCCTTTACCTGCTGAGCCATCTTGCCACCCCTTGTTTCACATTCTTAAACCTGACAGTAAACCCTTCCTTTGACTCATGGCAGCAGTTGTGGGCACACTGTCCCCCAGAGACGTCCTAGCTGCTCTTGGAGGCCACCCAGTCATGGCTTGCATTTGCGTCCCTGAGAAGTTCTGCCTCGTTGTTAGCACAAAAGCATAGTCCTAAGTAACAGCATTGGTGTTGGAAAAAAGGCCCTGGGCCCTCCACAGTATCTTTCAGCAGCGAATGTTCTGTGTTTTTATGGGGAGTAGGCTCTGTGCTCGAAGATAAAGTAGTTTGGGGGTAGGGGGTGGTTTAATTGTTTTGTTTTAAGACAATATCTTAGACCAGTGATGGCTTGGTGTTAAAGGTGGTTGTCACACAAGTGTGAAAGAAGTTGTCCTCTGACCTTTAAGTGTGCACAATACACATACAAGCAAACAAATAAAGTGCTAAAAAGAGAAAATGTCCCCTTTGCCTGAGAGGGCTGCTCCTGCTGTCGTAGTGAGGCTGCTTATCTTCAGCAGTCATTGCTGTGCACTTCAGGCAGTGAGTTTGCCCAGGCCCACTGGCTGCAGCCCTGAGCCACCCGTGCCTCTCCCAACCCTGGCTCCAGTCCCTATCAGCGAGTGTAGGTTCCCATCAGTCTCTGCAAGAACAGAGAAGAACGAGACACGTGCTGCCAGTCCTCAGAATTTCCAGAGTATCCTCTGGGGCCTCTAGCCTCCTAGGCACACTGGGTCATGGAGTGGAAGTCTTGTGCATCTTTATAGGTAGTGTTATTTTGTTTTTGTTATTAAGCATTTTACTTCATGCAGAAAAACTCAAAGAATAATACCCAGAATACTACCCAGAATTAACAGATGCTAGCCCTTGAGTGTCTGTTTCAGAGTTTCAAAGCTGAATTGAGAGCCAGGGTGATATAGTTCAGTGGGTAATGAGCTTATCACATAGTCTGTGTCCCTGAGTTCAATCTATTCTGTGGTAGCGCCTGCTTGTAATCCTCATACTGTCGAGACCAAGATAGATCCCTGGGCTTCCTAGCCAGCCATGCTAGCCTACTTGGCAAGGTTCAGGCCAGTGACAGACCTGGTCTAAAGAAACAAAGAAGTGATGGTACGCAAGGAACAGTGTTTGAGCTTATCTTATGGACATGCACGGGCATGGCCCTTCCCCTTCCCTTTCCCCACACAGACTGCATGAAATACATCAGTAATGGCGTAATAGCTTGCCATTGGCTGGCCCTGAGAATTTGTCCTTTCTGTGGTATTCAGACTGCTGTCAGTGCTACCTCCCACCCTGACACCAGGTATCGATAATCAGTGCCAACTTCCAGTCACCACATGACAACTTCCTCCTCACCACATGACAAGTTGTCATTCGGGATGTTGGTCCAGGTGACCTTTCAGGTCCCTTCCAACGCCGGCGCCCAGGCCTCGGCTAGTGCTTGTTGTGAGCATTCCTTCCCGTCCCGGCCACACTGACCCCCCTCCCTTGTTTCAGTGGCTGCAAGAGGAAGAGGACGTGGAATGGGGCGTGGAAACATTTTCCAGAAGCGAAGATAGTGCTCTCCATTGAAGAGAACTTTGTCCTGTCTTCTCTTAGGTTTTTGGGCTTTGGGGGTGGGGCGGGGGGTTATATGTGCATATGTCCTGGGTTTTAATATTTCTCTTTGTATTGGAGAAACTGTTAAGCTAAATAAAATTTGGTTTTGTGTTTTGCGTGAGGCTGTTTTGTTTTTAAGGAAATAAGAACCGTGTGTTCGTTTTGTAGTTTGCTTTGGCAGCAGGGTAGAATCTGACACCTTTGGACATGTGCTGGGGAAATGCCAGTACTTTTCAAACAGCAGTTAGTGATAAAGAGTTCAAGCACTCTTCAGGCCAGTTTCTAGGTGAGTGAAGAAAAGCCTATTCAGAGAATAACCCTGTGTTACCCTTGACACATGCACTCAGTGTGGCACTTTGCCAGTTAACCTTTGTGGGAACAGCTCTGAACACCAGGCAACCTGACCTGTGAAGATGACTCATGCTCTATCAGTGATCTAGTAATCCTAGTGTCTCAGCACTTCTCAGCATTGACAGCTCCCAGAGGACACCTATCTAGCTACTCAGCTGCCTCCGCACAGTGCTGCGAGCATCTCCACATTGATCAGCACACTAATTTTCTCCTTTATGTATATAGCAGTCTGCCTGCATATAGGCCTGCACACCAGAAGAGGGCACCAGACCTCATCATGGTCATGAGCTACCATGTGGTTGCTGGGAATTGAACTCAGGGCCTCGGGAAGAGCAGTCAGTGCTCTTAACCGCTGAGCCATCTCTCCAGGCCCTAGCACAGTACTTCCTATCAAAGGGAGGGTAAGATGTACAAAGTGAGCATTGGACATAAACACAAACTGGGAAAACAGCCTGAGTCAACTCTTGGGAAGAAAGTGTTTGTTCTGGTATGCGCCATAGCAGAACAAGGAGAGGGGTCAGTTGCAGGCTGAGCTCTCTGAACCTCCGAGCCATCACTCCTGCCCTCTTTTTTCCTGCACTTGGAGTACTCTGATGACTGCCTTGGCCTCATGGAGCCTGGGGTTTGCTTACCTTTGTCCTCTACTTCAGCTGTAACCACCCACTTTACAGAGCTAGCTTTAATTTCTTTGTTGCCTCCTCCAAGTTGACGCGTGTCACCTTGAGGTTGAGTACAAGCATAAGCCTGCAGCAGCATCCGTCAAACTCCACCCAGTAAGCCATGATGAGCGGAGTCACCAGCTGTTCCTGTGGTGAAACGTTAACATCCTTGCCCTCCAGCAGCAAAGCCTTCCACCCTCAGCCATGGCTGTGGGTTGCCGGGGGCGGGGCGGTTGACACAGATTCTCTGTACACAGTCCTACTTGCTATGTAAGCCAAGTAGCCTCAGACTCAGAGGTGCCCTTGCATGGGCTACCTGAGTGCCCTGACTAAAGGCGTGTGCCAAAGCTTGAATTCACCCCCAGCCTCTGCCTCTGTAGAACGCCATGCAGAAGGGACAGAGTGAGTCTTCATTTCTAACAGGATCCCTAGTGTGTGTTGGAAACCATTTCTTTCAGGTTGGGCATGGTGGTACACACCTTAACCCCAGCACTCAGGCCATTGGATCTCTGAGCTCAGGACTTGATACTTAATGAGTTCCAGGCCAGCCTGGGTTAGATGCTTTTCCTATACACACGCACACACACACGTACACAGAGTTTTTTAAGTTACACATACTGTGGGATTTTTTTTTTTTAATTCACTTAGTTATTGTTGAGGATGCCTGCCAACACATAGGGCTCACATGTGAAAGTCAGAAGACAGCTTTTGGGTGTCGGCTCTCCCATCCTAGGAGTCAAACACGTCAGGGTTTATAGCAATTCTAACACCCAGCCCCCCAGCCCCGCCTTTCAGCGCTTCACTCACTCCTTTCAGATGCGACTGTGCTTAGTCCTCCCTGTCCCAGTTCTGTGCACTGTCGTGGATTTCTTCTGGCTATCATTTGTGCTCCCCAACACCTGTCTTCCTGATTCCACCTCTGCCACTGCCATTCATATTCGTTGTTAGATTATGACTGGATAAATTAGTACTAGTGAGCCATGGAGTAGCTTGCTGAAGAACCTTCCCTAGGTAAGTCCATGTGTGCTGGCACCTGCTCGTATCTTGCCTTTATCTTGGCTTTAGTTCCAGTGTATCCCTAGCTCAACGATCTGCCAGCAGTTCTTTATCTGTCCAGTCTGAACTGATTTTACCCTGCTTGTGTTATCCCAAGCTTTTGCCGTCTCCTTCCTCAGCTTAACTCCTGTTTTCTGTGTAGGTTCTTTCTCTTGATTTATTTATTTTTATATTAATAATTGGTACATGAGAAGTTTGTTGGTTTTTATTTCCGGAACTGCCTGTTTGAATTCAAAGTTAGAACCAGTACTCCATCCTATTGAATGATGTGTTCAATAGAGAGACGTGGACAAATAACTACTCCTGCCCCAGATAGCAAAACAACTACAGATACTACAGAATCCAATTTGGTGAAGCAATAAATTTTATTAGGGTTATTTGTAAGAATGTGGGTGGGGGGTTACAGGAGCAGAAAATGATAGGCATACCACCAAAACTTACCCCGGCATGGGTGGTGACTTAGTAACACCTGAAAACCTGGAGTGTGCAACATGGCCTGCAGGGGGCTCAACAGATAGAATATCCTTTCCAGGTAACTCACCTGAACTTGTCTGAGCCTCTTCTAGGTAACTCAGCTTGTCTAAGTGTGTCAGCGGTCCTTAACTACTTCTACATGTTTAGGGAGGTAGAAGCATAGTGAATCTGATCAGTTTCAGGGACTTTCTTAAGCCTTTTGAGTTGTTCAGTTTCTGAACTTAAAGTAGCTTCCTGCAGGAAGGTTCTGTTTCTTTCATAATATCCTGTGTCTTGAGCTTCTATACAAATAGAATGTCTGTTCTCCAAGAACTTTACTTCAGACTTTGAAGGCATTGGTACTATATAATTATGTAGGTGTTGTGAAATGTCACCATAAAGCATACTTGAGACATAGTCCTTACCATGTGTTGTGCAAGTCCTTGATGAAATTTCAGATCGATCCTGCTCTTTCCTGGGAAACTTTTCTTGCCTTGTTAATAATTTCCTTCCGTTGCATACCAGTGGCAGTCTGGGAACAACTTTTGGATTCTGGGTCTCAAATTCAAGTCATTGGACTTGGCAGCAAGTACCTTTGCCAACTGAACCATCTAGCCAGGCCAGTTTTCAGTCTTTAGAAAACATTACCCCAAGGTGATTTTCTGAAAGTTCTGAAGTTTTGTTTTGAGGGGAGTGTTCCTTGATGGTAGGGTCTTCTCTTTAGGAACATTGGTGTGCTTGATTTTATCTCCTTATGTGAGTATTTCTTTTTGTTTTTGGCATTCCTTGTTACAGATTTTAGCTTGCCTGACAATCATTAGTAAACATAATACTAATGATTGCTGGGGCTGGAGAGATGGCTCAGTGGTTAAGAGCACCAGACTGCTCTTCCAGAGGTCATGAGTTCAATTCCCAGCAACCACATGGTGGCTCAACCATCTGTAAAGAGATCAGATGCCCTCTTCTGGTGTATCTGAAGACAGCTACAGTATACTTATATATAATAAATAAATAAATCTTTAAAAAAAAAATACTAATGATTGCTAATGTGTGTGTGTGTGTGTATACACACACACACAATGGAATATTAGCAAGAATACTGTTTGTAGGACAGTTTAGTTGAACTTTGAGTGCTGAAGAATTGAATCCAGGGCCTACACAGGCTAAGGAAGTACTCGGCCATTGAGCTAGAACTCAGCCCAGTGTCTCTAGGCTTTTCTTGGGATAAACAAATTCTCTAGGGAACATGACAAGGCCAGATATGATGGTCCATGCCTTTAATTGCACTTGTAAGGCAGAGGCAAGCAAATCTCTGTGAGCTTGAAGTCAGCCCGGTCTTTGTATGGAGTTCCAAGCCAGCCAGGGATAAATAGTGAGACCCTCTCTCAAAACGAAAACTAAGTAATTTTTTTTTTCTGGAGCTGGGGACCGAACCCAGGGCCTTGCGCTTGCTAGGCAAGCGCTCTACCACTGAGCTAAATCCCCAACCCAGTAATTTTTTATATATGTTTTTGGCTATTGGTTTGGTTTGGTTTTGGGTTTTCAAGACAGGGTTTCTCTGTGTAATCCTGCCTGTCCTAGAACTCGCTCTGTAGCTCAGGCTGGACTCGATCTCACAGAGTTCTGCCTCTGCCTCCTGAGTGCTGGGATTAGAAGCATGTGCCACCACCTCCTGGCTAAAAACAAGTCATTTTTTTAAAAGAAGAATGAAAGCTAACACCATAACACAGTACCTAGTCCCCCCAAAAGGCAACATGTATCATCGGTTCTGACAACTACTGTTTGTATATAGCAAAGTTTAGACTCCACCTACGGTACCAACGATCCCGGCATGAAAAGTTTCTTGCTGAATATCCCCAATTTAAATTTAAGTATAGGATTTTGTCTTCTGCTATTGGCCAACGCAAATAGTGAGGGAAACTAGTTTCTAATAAACAGGGGAGTTACCCTTTACACAAAGATTCCACCCTGTGGACCAGAAAGCAAGGACTGAGCCTTTCTGGAACCTGCCCTTCATGAAGAATCAAAGCTAAGAAACAGAAGCGCAAAGAACCCAGGATATCCGTAGGGTGGTCTTGAGTACTCAGCAGAATATGGACGACTGAGAAAACAGGCTACGTGTGCAGGAAAATCTGCTATGTGCAGATCTCGGATGCTGTCTGTATGATGTTCTTTGCTGTGGAGTGGCTGAAGGCTCGTGATCTAGCAATGCATTCTGGGAAGTTTTCCCTGATCATCTCAGGACATGGAGACGATTTGGCTCTGGCTCTAACAAATCCCAATCTCCACAGTTAATCAGGGTTGAATCTTTAACACAGGTATGGGATTTTTCTGGAAAGCTCAGTTCACCTGGAGAAACACCAAGGTTGAGTCAGGAAACAAAGGAGACAAGGGGAGACTGGCTTGGGGCCGTGATGGTGGTTTCTTTGTGAGACAAGTTTAATTTCAGTGAGCTGTGGGTAATGGGAGTGGTCTAAACTATCAAGTTTAGCCCTGGGCTTTGTGTACAATTTAAATATAGGAAGGGGATGGATCTAGAATTGATTAGTTTGCCTATGAAAATCTCAGGCCTGTTGTTTGAAATTATTAGGAGGTAGTTGAATCGCTTCTCGGCCTTTTGGCTAAGATCAAGTGTAAGAGGTAGTTGAGAGCAGCGCTCTCTCTCTCTCTCTCTCTCTCTCTCTCTCTCTCTCTCTCTCTCTCCTTCCCTCCCTCCCTCCTCCTCCTTCTCCTCCTCCTCCTCTTTCTTCTTCCTTCTCCCCTCTCTCTCTCTCTCTCTCTCTCTCTCTCTCTCTCTCATTACCAAGAACCCAAAATATCAAAGCATATGTTCATAAAGTTAAAAAGAAAAAAAACCTTGGTCGCAAAGAACACTAAAACCCAATCAAGGCTCTTTGTGACAAACCCCAGTTACTTAGGAGGACAGACATATCTAGAAACAAGGAAATGTTTAAAAAAAGACTCGGTCTTACTGATTAATTTGTTAGTATTGTATCTGTGAGTGTGGAGGTGGGGTGTCATGGGGTGCAGAGAAAGGACAGAGAACAGCTTTCAAGGGTTGGTCCTCTGCTTCCACCATGGGATCCAGGGTCAGGCTCGTGTAACAGGTCCTTTCACCAAACCCCCCAAAATCGACTTTGATTATTCAATATTGGTGATAAAAAATTTTTAATGCTCTTCGCTGCTTACTGTTTTCCATTTTTAGCACTTTTTTTTTTTTTTTTTTTTTGGAGCTGGGAACCGAACCCAGGGCCTTGCGCTTGCTAGGCAAGCGCTCAACCACTGAGCCAAATCCCCAAATCCCTGTTTTCCATTTTTAAATCACAACTTATTATATTTAAATAGCTAAATTTCTTGTGTTTATGGAAAGTTTATTTGCTCAGGATATTTTTAGATTATGTGCTTTATTGTGTGAGTGTTTTTCTTCCCTGTATGTAGGTATATGTGCTGTGTGCATACTTGGTGCTTGTGGAGGTCCAAAGGTCTCCTAGAACTGGTTGTGAATCACCATGCAGGTTCTAGGACCCAAACCTGGGTCCCCTGCAAGAGCAACACGCACTAATAACTGTTGAGCCATCTCTCCAGCCCCAAATTTAGGGTTTTAGTGCCCTATACTTTAGGAGAAAGTTGAGACGAGCTTGAGTTGAATTTTAAGGACAATAATGGTGACACGATGTGACTTTTAAGTAGGGCACTGCTATTGTTGTCTTTCCAAACGTACTTTTCATAAAGCCACAACAGAATATTCAGAGAGCTTGTCAGAGCTAGGGGGATGGCTGTGAGTAAAAACACCTACTTCACACGAGTGGAGACCTGACTTTAAATACCCAGCATCTATGTAACAAGTCCTGCCTGGCCAGGCAGGTCTCTTAACACACACTGGAGGGAGCAGACGGGTTTACTGACTGCCAACCTCGCACCCGGTTCAGTGAGAGACCTTGTCTCAAGCAAATAAGGCCAAGGAGCCGTAAACAGAGTACACCTACACACATGCACACACCTACACACATGCACACACACACATACACCTACACACATGCACACCACACACACACCTACACACATGCACATATCACACGCACACACCTACACACATGCACATATCACACACACACACCTACACATATGCACATATCACACACACACCTACACACATGCACACCACACACACACCTACACACATGCACACATCACATACCTGCACACCACACACACATACACCTACATACATGCACACACCTACACACATGCACACCACACACACACCTACACACATCACACACACACACATGCATACCACACACATGCACACACCTACACACATGCACACCACACACACACCTACACACATCACACACACACATGCATAACACACACATGCACACACCTACACACATGCATACCACACACACACCTACACACATGCACACACCTACACACATGCACACACCTATACACATGCACACACCTACACACATGCACACACCTATACACATGCACACACCTACACACATGCACACCACACACACACCTACACACATCACACACACATACATACACACCACACACATGCACACACCTACACACATGCACACACCTACACACATGCACACACCTATACACATGCACACACACACACACACACCTACACACATGCACACATCACACACACACACAAAGCCCATTGGTGTTATGGGCCAATATATAAGGTTTGTTAGCTCAGTGGTAGAGCACTTGCCTAGCAACCACAAGGCCCTGGGTTTGGTCCCCAGCTCCGAAAAAAAGAAAAGAAAAAAAAATATATATATAAGGAAGTGAATAGAACATTTCATCTTTTATTTTTCAAGTAACAGGTTACACTGTTACATGTGGTTTATGTGTATAAATAACACTTTAAAATTAAATTATTTTCTATTTGACTTCAATAACTGAAAAATAAAGAGGGTGTTACATTCAAAACATAAAACAAAACAAAAAAACAAACTAATTACCAGTATTCAGGGAGGCCTGGTCTCATAAATGACAAACAATTAGCCTACACAAAGGTTGCTGCAGACCTGCCTAACAAGTCATAAAAGCTAGACTTGAAAAAAAATCAAATTGCTTTTCTAGGCCAATTAAGAATCTATCCCAGAATAAGCTGGGTGTGGCGATCCGTGCCCATAGCATCGAGATGAGTTCTAGACCAGACTGGGGTAAGAATAATTGCCGAACCTGCCTGGGCTGGAGCAGATGAGAAGACTCTGCCTCAAAACCAAACAGTCCTTCAGACGTGTATAGCAGAATAAGACTCAAAAAGATGTCGTAAAACTATGAAAATATCCAGCATCTAGGCTGGATGTCTGGCAACCACTGAAAAATGGGTAGCAGACCAAAGACGGGAAAGAAAACACAGTTGCTAAGCAGAGTAACGGAATGGAGTCCAAAGCTGATACAATGTTACATTAGCAGAGAGTGACGTTAAGGAGTGATTACAGCCGCATCCCAGATCTCCAAGTGGTTAAACAGAGGAGCTGGAGAGATGGCTCGGCAGTTAAAGGCGTTTATTGCTCTCACAGAGGACCTGGGTTCAGTTCCCAGCCCATGGAGGGTCATGACCATTTGTAACTCCTGTCCCAGGGAATCCAGCACCCTCTTCTGGTCTCTAGGGACACTATGCACATGGCACACAGCATTCATACACAGAAAATAAATGTAAATAAATAGAAACTTTTGAATGGAAGGTGATTGGACCGAGGAGGAGGAGGAGGAGGAGAAAGAAAAATCCAGAGGGAATCTCTGGGTGGGATTAACAGCAGATTAGTCATTTCATGAGAAAAGTTTAATGAAAGCTGGACCTGCTAGCTCAGACCTCTAATCCCAACCACTCAGGAGGCAGAAGCAGGAAGATCGAAAGTTCTAAGACTGTCGTAGCGGCTCATGCCTGTAATCCCAGAATTTGGGAGCTAGAAGCAGAAGGAACAGTAGTTTAAGGTCAACCTCCAATATACAGCGAGGTCAAGACCAACATAGGTTACATAACACACACACACACACACACACACACACACACACACACACACACACACCTCAAAAGTGGATGGAAACAGAGGACAAAGGTCTGGGGATAGAGCTCAATGGTGGAGGTGTGCCTAGCATGCATGGACCCCTAGATTGATTCTCCAGCACAAGTAAAGAAAGAATATGACTTTGAGGTGTGTGGAAGTTTGAATGAGAGTGACCACCTGTCACACCCACTCTAGTGGAGTCTGTGTGACTTGAAGTTCTTGTGCTTCGTTTCTATCCAGAACAGAGGCCTGTGCCTGGAATGCCTTGGCCTCCTGGAGGTCCTGGCAGTCTCCCTGCAAAAAGATGATGACCAGGGTCTATGCTTGCTGCGGAGGTGCCTTCTGTGTTCTAGCCTTGTGATCTTAGCAACTTTAAGCCTGTCAGCAATATCTGATTTACAGTGTGGGAAGATGGTCATGTACCTTTAGACGTCTCAGGAACTGAGAGTTCAGAGACGGAAACGTCTCACACCATCACGATCCTGATAAACTCAACGGCCGCAATGAATGGCGGCAATGAATTCAACTGTTGCACCCATTAGTTCCCAGCAAATAGGAGAGAAATTAATTGCAGTTACTAACAACATGACTGTTCCAGAAAAGCCTTTCCCCACTTTTGGAAAAGTTTTGTTTATCATGATTCAAAACAGTAATGATTCTTTTAAAAAGATCATAGACAAGTTCCAACAAGTTGAACAAACTTATCAAGAGTTAACTATGGTTACAAAAGTTTCCTTATTAATCTGAGGGGCCATAAATATAGAGTTTAAACTTTATTATGACAAAGATAAATGTTGAATGCATAACTGGTGCCCACAAATCTGGCAGTATAACTGCAGTTTTCTAAAGTATTGTTTGCAGTTGAGAACTGTTTCCTAGACTGTACGTTCTGCTTTCCTCCTTGCAAGGGACATTTGGTGGGGTGATGAATAAGAGCTGGATGACTGCCGATTATGCTGTACCTGTTCTAACTACTTAAATCTATGCCAAGAAGTAAAGCTTTTTGCAGCAGCACACACCTCGAGTTTGTGTCTGTCTGTCTGTCACGCTGAATCTGTTCTCTACCTGAAATTCAAGCCTTGGTCCCTCTGCTGACACACTCCCCTGGGTGGTCTGCGGCAGCCACTTTAGGCTCACGTATCTCTACACTTGGTCCCCAGCTGGTGGAACTCCTCCCAGCTGGTTTAGGAGAAACAGTGGTTGTGGTGGTGTGGTTGAGGGTGTATCACTGGGGACAGGCTTCGAGGTTTCAAAAGACTCCCTCATTTCCTAGTGTTCTCTCCCCGCTTTGTGGTTGTGGGTCAAGATGTGAGCTCCCAGTATTTCCTTTGCTCTAGATCATGAACTCTAACCCTCTGAGACTGTCAACCAACTTAAGTGCCTTCTTTCATATGTTGCCTTGGACATGGTATTTAATTACAGCAATATCAAAAATAACTGAGAAAAGGCATAACTAAAAGGCACTACCCTAAAAGTAATCATAAAGAGAAAAAAAGTTGAGAGAAGAGTGAACTGTGGGTTAAGTTCAGGTGACCCAAAGGAGTAACTGAGATACCAAAGGAGTAACTGGGACACAAAAGGAATAACTGGGGTACAAAAGGAGTAACTAGGATACTAAAGGAGTATCTGAGTACCAAGGGAGTAACTGGGATACCAAGGGAGTAACTGGGGTACCAAAGGAGTAACGGGGTACCAAAGGAGTAATGGGGTACCAAAGGAATAACTGGGGTACCAAAGGAATAACTGGGGTACGAAAGGAGTAACTATGATACCAAAGGAGTATCTGGGGTACCAAAGGAGTAACTGGAATACCAAAGGAATAACTGGGGCACAAAAGGAATAACTGGGTTACAAAAGGAGTAACTAGGATACTAAAGGAGTATCTGGGATACCAGAAGAGTAACTTGGATACCAAAGGAATAACGGATACCAAAGGAGTAACTTGGGTACCAAAAGAATAACTGGGGTACCAAAGGAATAACTGGGGTACCAAAGGAATAACTGGGGTACCCAAAGGAAGATCAAAGAAATTTCTTGAAAAAAATAATGGCCAGAATTTTCCCAAACTCGATGAAAACTAAACCCATTAGATCTAACACGTTAAGTGAACTCCAATGAGACAGGAGG
Source organism: Rattus norvegicus (assembly GCF_021556685.1). Lineage (NCBI taxonomy): Eukaryota > Metazoa > Chordata > Mammalia > Rodentia > Muridae > Rattus > Rattus norvegicus. Next base: position 13,893,797 of record NC_141553.1, on the reverse strand, counting down.
AAAGGCATATCATAACTCGCAAGTGGTAAAAAGAAAAATCTTGGGCTGGAGAGATGGCTCAGTGGTTAAGAGCACTGGCTGCTCTTCCAGAGGTCCTGAGTTCAAATCCCAGCAACCACATGGTGGCTCACAACCATCTGAAGACAGCTACAGTATACTTATATTCATAAGATAAATAAATACAAAAAAAAATTTAAAAAAAGAAAAATCTTTAAAAGCAGCTTGGAAATCAAAGATAAGATCTAAGGACCAAATATAACAATGGCAGCTTCACCATTTGAAACACAACACAAGCAAGAAGATAGTGGGGTGTTCTCAATGGAAGGAAAAAATTATTGGGTCAGCAAGAGGGCTCAGTGGGTAAAGATGATTTCTGCCAAGCCTGACGACCTAAGTTCAATCTCCAGGTACCCACTGGTGGAAGAAGAGAATCAACTCTATAAGGATGTTCTATGATCTCCACATATTCACTGTGGTGTGTGCACTTGCTAGGAAGGCTGAGGCAGGAAGATTGCAACTGGAGTTCCTGACCCATTCTAGACTAAGCAAGAAGATTCTGTCTCAAGAAAACCCTGGAAACCTATGGCTTGCATGTGTACACACACACTCACAGACCCACACAGACACACACAGACACACACAGACATCTTCTTCCTCCTCTTCTCCCTCCTCCTCCTCCTCTTCTTCATCGTCATCATCATTTCTTTTTTGAACAGGACCTCATTCTGTATCCCAGGCTTGGCCTGGAATTTATGAAGCTTAGGCTGGCCTCAAAGTTGCAATCCTCCTGCCTTGGCCTTCCAAGTGCTAGGATTGTAGGCATGCCACCATGCCAAGCTCAGAAACAAACTTTGCAGGTAAAACTATAAATAGTAGAAGCAAGAAAATGAAAGAGTGAGCCCCTCCCCCAGTCCACCTCTATCTCCTAAGGACACTGCCTTGGTGCAGACCTGGGTCCCTCAGTTCTTTACTGCTGCCCCTCCTCCAGTTGAAGTAAGAACTGGGAAACAACACAGCTGAAGCACAAGACAGGGACCTCAAAATATCAATTATGAGGGCTGGAGAGATGGCTAAGTGGTTAAGAGCACTGACTGCTCTTCCAGGGGTCCTGAGTTCAAATCCTGGCAATCACATGGTGGCTCACAACCATCTGTAATGGGATCTGATGCCCTCTTCTGGCGTACAGGTGTGCAGGCAAATAGAGCACTCACATACATAAAATAAACAAATCTTTAAAAAATATGTATCAATTATGAATATGTTCAAGAACCTTAAAGATTATATGAATAAATGTCTTGATTATATTATAAAACACAAATAAATGAATGTGATAATGAAAACAATTTAAGACATGAAAGTAAAATTTAATGAAGAAATAGAATCACTAAAGGATACCCAAACTGAAATCAAAGACATGGAAGAAAGAATCTTAGGTGTCGAAGACACAGTAAAAGAAATGAATACTCCAGTAAATGAAAATGTTAAATCTAAACAAACTCAGGCAAGAAACAGCCAGAAAACTGGGACACTGTGAAAAGGCCAAATCTATGAATAATGGAGATAAAGGAAGGAGAAGAAACCCAGGTCAAAGGCACAGAAAAGATTTTAAACAAAATCATAGAAAATTCCTCCAGGGCTGGAGAGAGGGTTCAATGGTTAAGAGCACTGACTGTTCTTCCAGAGGTCCTGAGTTCAAATCCCATCAACCACATGGTGGCTCACAACCATCTGTAACAGGATCTGATGCCCTCTTCTGGTGTGTCTGAAGACAGCTATAGTGTACTTATATATAATAAATGAATAAATCTTTAAAAAAAAGTTCTCCCAATCTAAATAAGGAGCTGACTATGCAGGTACAAGAAGCACACAGAACACCAAATAGACATGACCAGAAGAGAAATTCTACATGACACAGAACAATCAAAACACAAAATGTACAGAACAAAGAATGGATATTAAAAACTTCGGGGATGGAGGTTGGAAGAACAAAAAAAGAACAAAATGTCACATTTAAAGGCAGGTCCATTAGAATAACACCTGATTTTTGCAATGGAGACTCTGAAAGAAATCTGTCTGATGTCCTACAAGCTCTAAGACACCATAGATGCCAGCCCAGACTACTATAACCATCAAAACTATCCATCATAATCGATAAAGAAAATCATTTCATATAACAACAAATTTTAACAATTTCTGCTCTGCAGAAAGTGCTAGAAAGAAAACTTGAGTCTGAAGAGGAGGGTAACTACGTACAAAAGGAGACAAGGAGTAGACAATACCAGAACAGTTAGCAAAAAGGGGTGAGGGAACCTCCCCACAATAACAAAATAACAGGAACTGATACATGCTGCTCATTAATAACTTAATATTAATGGTCTTAATTCATCAACAAGAAGACATAGGGGCTGGGGGTTTAGCTCAGTGGTAGAGCACTTACCTAGGAAGCGCAAGGCCCTGGGTTCGGTCCCCAGCTCCGAAAAAAAAAGAACCAAAAAAAAAAAAAAAAAAGAAGAAGACATAGACTAAAAGACAACACTGGATTACAAACCAGGATCCATCTTTCTGTTTGCATCGAAGAAATACACCTCACCATCAAAGACAGTCATTAACAGGTTAGAAGGATGGAAAAGAAATTCCAAGCAAATGGACCTGAGAAGCAAACAAGTATAGTTATTTTAATATCTCACAAAATAGACTACACGCCAAAACTAATGAGAAGAGATAGAAAAAGAGAGTCCATACTCAGCAAAGGGAGTTGAGTACTCCAATTGAAGTTGAATACTGCAATTCTAAATGTGTATGCACCGAACACAAGAACAGCCGTAAAGTAAACATTAATGCAGCTAAAAGTCATATATTGATATTAATATGGTGGCAGTGAATAACTTCAATGTTCCACTTTCCCCAATAGGCGGGTCATCCAGACAAAAACCAAACAGAAAATCTGAAGTTAAATAACGCCATAAATCAAATGGACCTCACAGACACCTACAGAACATCCCACCCAAACACTACAGAATATACTTTCTTCTGAGCAGCTCATGGAATTTGATCCAAAGTTGACCACATTCTAGGACACAAAGCAAGTCTCAACAGATATAAGATTAAAATAAGACCCCTTGTCCTAGTTTGGCAGTGGTTGTTCATGCATTTAAAGGAAAAAATAGGGGCTGGGGATTTAGCTCAGTGGTAGAGCGCTTGCCTAGGAAGCGCAAGGCCCTGGGTTCGGTCCCCAGCTCCGAAAAAAAGAACCAAAAAAAAAAAAAGAAGAAGAAGAAAGAAAGAAAAAATATAGGCCAATGCCCCTTAAGAACATATACGCAAAAACTCTCAATAAAATATTTGCAAATAGGATTCAAGAACACATCCAAAACATCCACCATGATCAAATTGGCTTCATCCCAGAGATGCAGGGATGGTTCAACATATGGAAACCAATCAACATAATCTGCCACAAAAAAACACTGAAAGACAAAGGCCACATGATCATCTTATGAGAGTCAGAAAGGGCCTTTGACAAAATCCACCGTCCCTTCGTGATAAAAGTCCTTGGAGAGACTGGAAGTTCCAAGAGACATACCTCAACATAATAAAAGCAATCTACAGCAAGCCCACAGCAAACATTCTAAATGGAGAGAAACCCAAAGTATATCCACTAAAATCAGGAAGAAGACTGTCCACTCTTTCCATGCCTACTCAATATAGTACTTCAAATCTTAGCTAGAGCAATAAGACAACTGAAGGAGATCAAGGGACACAAATAGGGAAGGAAGAAATCAATGTATCTTTATTTGAAGATGATATGATTCTATACATAGAAGGATAAAAGGCCCGAAAAACTCAACTGGTGTCATAACCAGGGTTTCACTGCTGTGAACAGACGCCATGACCAAGGCAACTCTTATAAGGACAACACTTAATTGGGGCTGGCTTACAGGTTCAGAGGTTCAGTCCATTATCATCAAGGCAGGAACATGACAGCATCCAGACAGGCATGGTGCAGGAGGAACTGAGAGTTCTACATCTTCATCTGAAGGCTGCTAGCAGAATAACTGATTTCCAGGCAGCTAGGATGAGGGTCTTAAAGCCCACACGCACAGTGACACACCTACACCAACAAGGCCACACCTCCAAATAGTGCCACTCCCTGGGCCAAGCATATTTAAACCATGACAACCAGGAATCTTCTAGAGTTTATAAACACTTTCAGCTAAGTAGCAGAATTCAACATTAACACATAAAAACCAGTGACCTCTGCATATTCAAATGACAATCAAAAGAAAAATGGGAAACACTACCTTTTACAAAGAAAGGAAGGAGGGGAGGATATAAGGAAGGAAGGAAAGAAGAAAAAGTACCTTGGGATAACTCTAACCAAGCAAGAGAGACTTGTATAATAAAACTTTAAAGACACTGAAGAAAGAAAAGAAACTGAAGGGGGTTGGGGATTTAGCTCAGTGGTAGAGCGCTTGCCTAGCAAGTGCAAGGCCCTGGGTTCGGTCCCCAGCTCCGAAAAAAGAAAAAAAAGAAAGAAAAAAGAAAAAGAAACTGAAGAAGACATCAACAGACGGAAAGACTTCCCACGCTCCTCAATTGGTAGGATTAATGTTGTGAAAATGGCCATCTACATATCCAATATGGTCCTCATCAAAATCCTAACAGTTCTTCACAGAAAAGCAAACAAACAAAACATAAATAATAAGGAGACTACAGAAGGTATCACCACCCCAGGTTTCAAGTTGTAGTGCAGAACCACAGTAATAAAACCAGCATGGTATAGGCATAAAAGTAGAAATGTTGGTCAATGGAATAGAACTGAAGACCTTGACATAGTTCCACACGCCGACAGACATGATTTTTGACAAAAAAGTCAAAAACACACACTAGAGAAAGACAACATCTTCAACAAACAGTGCTGCTCAAGGTGGGTATCTGCATACAGAAGAATGAAAACAGATCCATATCTATCGTCTGTTGTTGTAAAAATATAAAACATTTTTTAAAAAGTACTGTCTTTTATCCCCTCTAGGTCTGGCACCACGGTGCCCCAAGATGTCTGCTGGAAATCTTAATTCTCAGTCAGCAAAGCATCTCACCCGCTCTGCTCCATCCCGTATCACACTGCCATAGGCCTCTCTCTACCTATCTAGTTCCCAAGGCAGGTTTCAATGCCAGAAACACACATCCCAACTCTGTGGCGGCCCAGACCAGCCGCTGCACACTTTCTTACACTTAACTTGCTACACATGAAAGACACACAACACAATAACCTTTGACCCAATTGATAAGATATAATTGCCCACCTAAACATACAAAGCCCAGTACCAGCCATCCCTTAAGAACATTAATAACAACCTGTAAATACACAGAGCGGAATCTTAACATCACCTGCCATATTGTCCTCCCACAGCTTCTCTCCCTCTCTCTCCTGTCTCTTCCTCCTTTCCATTCCAGTCTCCTCCTCTTCCTTCAAACTTTTCTCCTGCCCATCCTTCCTTCTCGTCCAATGACAGGCCTCCTTCTATCTTGTACCTGCCTCACCTGTGACATCATCCCACAATTGTCCTGCACAAAACTCAACTTCCAATCAATCTAGGACCTCAACATAAGGCTAGGTATACCCTGAATCTGATAGAAGAGAACGCAGAGAATAGTCTTGAACTCATTGGCACAAGAAAGGACATTCTGAATAGGACACTAATAACACAGATATTAAGATCAACGATTTATAAGTGGGACTTCCTGAAGCTGAAAGGCTTCCATATAGAAAGAAAAAAAGCATTCAAGCAAAGTGTCAGCCTTTAGAACAGAGAGGAAATATTTATTAACTACCCAACCAATGGTGTTAGTCTCTAGAACATATAAAGAACCCAAACCACAAAACTTCATAATAACAAATAGCCCAATTTAAAAAATAGTGGGTACAACAAAAGATGAGATACAACTAGACTGAAAGTTCTCAAAAGATGAGATACAACAAGCTGAGAAATATTCTTTTTTTTTAACGTCCAACATCCTTAGTTTTCAGGGGAATGCAAATTAAAACTTCCTTGACATTTCATCTTGGCTGGTCAGAATGGCCAAGAGCAATTAAAAAAAAATAACAGGATACATTGGCAATGGTTTTGGAAACAGGGAACACTTCTTCATTAACGGTGGGACCACAGCCACTACGGAAATCGGGAGGGGGCGTGGCTCCTCAGGAAGCTAGGAATTGATCGAGCATGTGACCCAGCTATATATACCACTTGTGCTGGCTGGTTTTGCCTGTCAACTTGACACAAGCTGGAGTTATCCCAGAGAAAGAAGCCTCCCTTGAGGAAACGCCGCCATGAGATCCAGCTGTAAGGCATTTTCTCAATTAGTGCTCAAGAGGGGCGGGCCCAGCCCATTGTGGGCCGTGTCATCCCTGGGCTGAAGGTCCTAAGCAGCGCCCCTCCATGGCCTCTGATCAGCTCCTGCGTCCAGGTTCCTGCCCTGTGTGAATTCCTGCCCTGACTTCCTTTGGTGATGAACACCTATGTGGAAGTGTGAGTTGAATTAACCCTTTCCTCCCCAACTTCCTTCTCGGTCACGATGTTTTGTCACAGCAATAGAAACCCTGACTAAGACACCACTCTCGGGCGTATATCCAAAGGACCCCACGTCTTTCTACAAAGACACTCGCTCCTGCACATTTATTGCTCCTCTACTCATAATGGCCAGGAACCGGAAAGGCCTTGATGACGTCATGGGTAGCAAAATGTGTCCCATTGATACCATGGAGTATGATTCAGCTGTTAAGAAAGAAAACGAAAGCTGCAGGTGAACGGGATGTAGCTTCAAAAAGTCCTCTGGGGTAAGGTAACCCAGAGCAAAAAAGCAAATATCCCATGCTTTCTCCTACATGTGGCTCTTGACTTCTAAGCTTTCACTCCGAATGACCACAGAGATTAGGTATCCAATAGTGGGCCAGGTAGGAGGAGGGCGGATTCCAAGGAAGGGGGGCACAGTACTGTGTTATAATGGTGGGAGAAGGAAGCTATTATAGGAGGGTTAAATGGGGGCGGGTATGAGAGCATAGGGTAAAAGAGCATATGAGGAGGAAAGGCTAACCCGGAAGGCTTTCTGGAAGCTTATATGGAGGCATAGTATTGTAAAAGCTTCCTAAATCTACACACATCTGTGAAAGGTGTTTAAATGAAGTCAGTCAGTGTCTGATGGGAAAGACAATGCCCCAACTAGAATCTCATGTCAACAAACAAAACTTCCAGGGCAAGGAATGGATTATGTCTTGTTGAGCCACTAGCTAAAGGAGGCCCACACGCACGCACACAAAAGCAATAAAAATAAATCTTGAAAATAAAAAACAAAAAACATATATACTATGTGTCTTATTAGTTTTCTCTTGCTGTGATAAAAACATGACCAAAGCAACCTGGGGAGGAAATGGTTAGTTTCAGCTCACAGGTACAGAGTCCATCGCTGAGAGAAGTCAGGGAAAGCACTCACTTAGGGCAGAAACTCAGAGGTAGGAGCTGAGTCACGAATCATGGTCCAGAAGCCATGGGTCAGATGCTGCTTTCGGGCTTGCTCTGCTGCGGGCTTTCTTATAGAACCCAGGACCACCAGCCAATGGATGGCACCACCCACAGCGGGCTGAGCCCTCCCCCCATCAATCACTAATTAAGAAAATGTACCACAGACTTGGGTACAGGCAGATCTGGTGGGCACATTTTCTCAACTGATTCCCTCTTCCCAAATGACTCTAGCATGTATCAACTTGACATAAAGCCTAGCCATTAACAACAACCTGTCTTTGATCATTAAGTATCATGTGACTAGTTAACGTCAGCCAAACACATTTCAGAAGAGGGACAATCACCAGGTTATGATAAGGACCCTTCAAGGGTCTATGGAAGTCTGAAACATTTATGCTCCCAATAATAAATCTTCAGCACATAACAAAGGAATAAAAAAAAGGTAAGACATCAGTAAGAGAGACAAACCCATAAATAATACAGTCAGAGATTTCAGTGCTCTCTCTCTCTCTCTCTCTCTCTCTCTCTCTCTCTCTCTCTCTCGCCAAATAAAACAAATGGGCAGAAGGCAGCGCAGACTTAGACAATGCTGTCAGCCACTCTGACTTTTATTACCACTTACTGGTTACCCAACAGCGGTGGAATGTACTTTCTTTATACGCACAGGCATTTACCAGTTGCCAACCATATGATGAGCTATAAAACTAGTCAATAAATTCAAACAGCACGGGGCTGCAGTGCATTCCCAGACAATAGTGAAATCGAATTAAAAACCATAGGGCCATCGAGATGACTCAGAGGGTAAAGACTCTTCTTGTGCCAATTCCGAGTTCAATTCCTGGAGCCCATGTAGATACGGAAGGAGAAAACTAAGTCCTTAAAGTTGTCCTCTGACCTCCCCACGTGCGTCCTGGAGCATGTTTCCACCCACCCTACACACCACGAGATTAATTATTAATGTTTTCAATTGGCGACTATAAACAAGAGGACCCAAAATCCTGTGAGCTACTACTAAGACTGTGGAATTATATAAAGACCTTGAAAATCAGTGGGAGACTTTCTTGAAGTGTTACAGATGCCGACCATGTGACCTAAACCATGTGGCCTAGCCATTCTACTGTTTACAGTTGGGATAGGAACCATAGTCCCTAAAGGCTGACTGATATACTGGTGGCTCGATTCATAGCTGGTGGTGCCCTAGAAGTAACTGTATCATCAGTGGGTTAACCCATCAATGGGTTTAGAGCGGGATACCAAAGTCTACCTTTTTCTTTCTCCCCCAACTCCCTCTCTCTCCTAGCAACCGCAAGGTAAATGGCTTTGCTTGAACATGGTTACCCTTCTCTAAGGTCCAAGAGTATAGGGTCACGGGACCAAGGAAACATGGACAGACATCCCTGAATCGGGAGCCAAAGTAAATTTTTCCTCTCCTAAGTTGCTGGTCTTAGGACCTTTCTCAGCAATGAAAGGCTAATTAATTCACATACTCAGGTGCTCACTCGAGAGAATGAAATGTTCAGGCCAGCACTACTGCATGGATTTCCACAGCAGCTGCTTCTGTCATAGCCAGAACCTAGAAACAAATGAATCTGTCAACAGACTCTTGGATAAAACATGCTACACCCATGAAATGCTATTCGCAAAGCAGGTCTGCAGACATGGGTTAATAAAGATGTCTCAAAATAATCGTGCTGGTTTATTCTTTTTTAAAAAACATATAAAAAGAGTACATTTGTATGATTTCCATGAACTGGTATAAATCTAAAAGGGGTAAACTAATCCGTGGGGCAGGGGGAGAACAGAGCAATGGTTTCTGGGAGCTTATGGTGGAAGGAGGAAATGCAGCGGGCTGGGGGAGGACAGACTCACTTCCTGCCATGGTGTTCATGAGTGTGTAAATAGGACAAACTCTGCTGCACACTTTAAACTTCTCACAGTGTGTTTGCTTTATTATGTTGCAATTTTACGGATACAAAGCCAAGGCCGGCTTACAAGTGTGTGTCCCACCACGCCCAATTCATAAGAGCTTGGTTTTTCTTTTTAAATAGATTACTGTCTGAAACAAAACAAAAACAAAAATACGCAGTTGGGAGGGAAGTACTGAAGGTTTCTATTAGAGGAGATGACAGCAGTGGTGACCATCAGAGACAATCTCCCAGGAGAGGTAAGCTTCCCTTTTCTCCCAGAGGAAACCTTGGTGCATCAGGAACCAGCTGCCCACGATTCTGGATTCTCAGAGAGATTGTGCTAGAAACGGACATAGGCCGGTCATTCCAGCTCTCATAAGACAGAAGCAGGATGATTGGACATTCGAGCCCAGTGTAGGCTACATCACAAGACTGGCTAAGTAAGGAAGAAAGAGAGGAAGGAAGGAAGGAAGGAAGGAAGGAAGGAAGGAAGGAAGAAAGAAGGGAAGAAAGAAAGAAAGGGGGTACAGAGGAGGGAGGGAGAGAGGGAGGAAGAATGGTGATAAAGCACTTGCCTAGTATGGTTCAGGCCCAGAGTCCAATTCTTAGTGCTAAAATAGATAGATGATAGATAGATGATAGATAGATAGATAGATAGATAGATAGATAGATAGATAGATAGATAATGGATAGATTGATTGATAGATGATGGATGGATAGATGATGGATAGATGGGTAGATAAAAGATAAATGACAGAGGATGGATAGATTGGTTGATAGATGATAGCTAGATGGATAGATTATGATAGATGATAGATAAATGATTGATTGATAGATGATGGATGATTGGATAGATAATAGATAAATGATAGATGAATAGATTGATAGATGATGGATGGATAGATAGATAAATAGATAGATAGATAAAGTGTTTCAGCCTAGTTCTTGCCATCTCCTACCACACAGATAGCCCAGGTGAAGGACTCACTGAGAGACACCACAGAATGCTGGCTTGTACCCGTCCTGTGACAGGCTCTTTTAAAACCTCATCTCCTCCTCACTTCAACAGGACAACAAGGGTTTTTGTGCCTAGTTCCCAAACAGACCGCACTGTTAGGAAGTGATGGTTCTGGACCAGTGGGTTGAATGCCTCCAGGTTGGCACATAAACAAGGCCCCCCCACATGCTTCCTTCTTACCTCCTGGTCAGTGCTGTCTTTGCCACCAACCTGAGCGAAGCCTACTACAGGCACCAGTGACTCCCTCAGAGAGCGTTCGTGGAAAACCCAACAATCGTGAGATACGATTTAAAGGGTGATTAGGTCAGCAGGTCTGGGTCAGCATGTCTCCCCCGCCCCCAGTACGTGGAAATCCTTATCACCCCTTGCATGCCCTCTAGCCATGTGGTACCCACAATGACACAGCAAGAAAGCCTTACCAGATGCTCCCACTCTATTCCACTCCCCAGCGGTTAGAACCAGGGGCTGAGTAAACATCTATTGTTTATAAAGTACCAGGATGTGGTATTCTGTTACAGTAGCACAAAGACAAGGCTCAAGCCTCCCTTCTGGTAACCTCTGTCCCTGCCTGTGGAATCTCCCTCCTGGTAGTCATTAGTCATGAGAACTCTGTGAAGGGCCACTTGCATAGCAACGAGGCCGACTTTGCCCACATCTCCTAAGCTGTCTCAGGATCTGGCTCAGCACTGCATCACTCGCCTCGAAACGGTGGGGGAACTGAGACCGTCTGCTGCCATCCCGAATTGCCTAGAAACTGCCCCGGAACCCCCAGCTCCGCTCTGCCCACTCTATCCCAGGAAGAATCTCGCTGCACCGGGATACCTAAAGGTTTGTGGGCTGGCTTCACACCAGCCGTGGGCAAAGAGTGAGAAGGGCAGGAGAGACTCAGAACTCTGCCTTTGTACAGCAAGGGGTTACAGAGAGAACAGAGCCGCCTAAGCCTGCACTGGGGTTATCAGCCTGCTGGGCCCAGAGCTGGCCCTCCCTTCCTTCTCTCTGTCGGGCCTATAGTCCATCTTGTTCTGCCTGGCTCCAGAAAGTCCCAAACCTTGTCCCAAGTTGTTAAGGCACAGGGGAAGTCCAACAACTCCAAGTCATGTCTTTAAAACAAGGGAGGGAGTTGGGGGTGTGGTTAGTAATTCAAGATGAAGCACTGAGCGCCAGGATCTGGGACAGCAAGTTCTAGTTAACAGAGAGGAGAAAGTTGGGTCCCGGGCCCAAAGGGATGGAGGGCCTGGCCAGGTCCCCCAGCAAGTACAGAACAGAGCCAGAGGTTCTGTGCTCTCTCACAGTCTTGATAAGCGGTTGTCTGAAGCGGCTGTCCCCTTTCCCAGGCCTGGGAGCTGATGTAATCGAGCCCTCTCCTCCTTGGGCACACTGGGCTGGGCCTCGATGTTTCATGAGGGCCGGATGTGCTGTCCGCAGTCCACATGGAGTCAGACAGGGAGGTAGGGGGAACAGGGGTGGTGGGTCACAGGCACACAGGTCCCAGGGTGACCCCAGCTTGACCCTGCGGCTGCCTTCTGTTCCTGGGTCTCTCCACTGTCACCAGGCCTTAAGTCTTGGCTCTACCCAGAGAACTTAGGCCACTGGCTTCCCTACCCTGCTCTCCTCTGAGTCCCTTCCTCACTTCCCCTTCCTGTCCACTAGTTGGACTAAACATTCTAGTATCCTAAATGGGTCAGGGAGGGTGACCAGACATTAGGGCTTCCAGTCAGAAGGCCACCTTGAGGGATTTTGGAAAAGAAAGCAGTAACTCCGTAGAGAGATACCATTAAGTCTGTTCTGCCCTGAAAATTCCTGTTGCTGGCCGGGCCCCACCTCCATCCCCTTACATGCTGTGTGTGACTCCAAAACCAAAGGAAACATTACAACCCATCATCTCCAGCCAGAGGCGTCTCCTCGCTCTGCCCAGGTACTCACTCAGCCTACCACAGGAAGCGTGGGGACTAGAGCTGGGGAGAATGGCCAGCGCTGTGCCCTATTGGAGACAGGTACAAAGTCAACCATCCTACCTCACGACCTTGCCTTTGCTGTATGGAGCCTTGTCCCCAGCCCAGCGCACACTGAAGGGCCCTGTGCCATTCGCTCTCATGCTCCATGCAGTGTTCCACCTGTCTGTGAGCAGGTTGGGACCTGCTCCCCGCCGAAGCTCCCAAATGAATAGAGCTCAAACCCTGCCCTGAGGTCAGGTCTCCTCTAACTCCAGAGCCCACACCACTGAACCCATGACCTCTACGCCTTGTTTCCAAGGATACCACCCAGTGACCATTAAGGAAGCATCAATGTGGCTGTGGTTTACCCACTCTGGGCAGGTGGGGTTTTTCTATCTCCACAGCAGGCCTGGAGCTCAGTAAGTCTGAAGTCTGCAATACATAAAGCCTGAGGTAAGGGTACCATCCTTCCCTGGAAGGTCTGGGCTGCGGGTGCCGCGGCAGCTCTTGCTGGGTAAGATGGAGCCCCTTGTCTGGGCTGTCTGGCCTGCCTCCCATGAAACCCTTCTCCTTCCACCCCCTTCCACCCCTAGCTGAGCATTCTCACTGTGTCTCTGAGGGACACCCCTGGACAATACCTGGTTCTTAAAAGACCTCAGTCATTAGCACTGAACCAGACCAGTAGCCAGTCACCTGGCACAGCAACCCTGAGGCTCTGGTCCTGCCTCAGTGGCTGCAGAGCCCCAGGTGGAGACAGCAGCAGTCGTCTCGGCCATGCCACCCCCAGGCTCGAGGTCCAGGCCCTCATAGATGGTCGGGAGCGAGGTGTGCTGGCTCAGTCGCCTTCGTAGGCCAACCAGCAAGGGCTGGGGAAGGGAAGACACATCCACATTGTTACCCAGGTCCACCCAGGCCAGCACGGGGAACTTGGTGGCGTCCTTGATAGCCTCGGTGAGTTCACGGGCAGCAGCTCTTGTCAGTCGGTTGCCATTAAGCAGCAGCTGGGTGAGGCGGGGCAGAGCCCAGAGGCTGGGCAGCAGCAGATGCAGGAGGTCATCGCTCAGCTCGGTGAAGCTCAGGTCTAGGACCACCAGCTCTACACCACGACTGTCCAAATAGCGAGATATGTGCTGCACATCCCGGGCCGAGAGCGGGATACCAGAAAGGTCCACAGTCTCCCCTACCAGCAGAGTCTTCTGCAGGCTGCTCTTGAGGCTATGGAGGGAGGGGCGCAAATGGGTACAGTGAACCAGGGCCCAGGCCCAGGCAGGAACCCAGCCACAGCAGTTACCCACCAAGGGCAACCTAGGATCCTTGACCTAGGTTAATAAAGCCACTTCCGGGACTGGAGGGATGACTCAGCAGTTAAGAGTAGGTCCTGCTCTTGCAGAGCATCTGAGTTCAGTCCCCAGCATCCCCGTGATGACTTAATTACTTAGTAACTTAATCTGTAACTGCAGCTCCAAGGAATTCAATAACCTCTGGCCTCTAATACACACACAGAGCACATGCATGCATGCATGCATGCATGCAAGGAAAGCCTTTGCACACTTAAAGAATAAAAGTAAATAAATGTTTTTTAAGCCTTTTTTTTTTTTTTTTTTTGGGTAAATGTTAGTGGCCAAAGGCAAATTTCTCTAAGTTCAGTTTCCTGTCTGGTGAAACGGGGCCAGGGTTGTTGTAAGGATTAGACACATGAATTAAGGCTCTCTATGCGGACTACTATTCTTGTGCTTCCTACATCTGTTAAAATCACTTATTTCCGTGACAACCCAAGGGCACATAAATGATGGGCCCACTCCACAAAGGAACTACAAGAAATGGAATAGGTCTCTTGGCTGTACATCACTGGGTGGGGACCAGGGCTCTAAATCACGATGTTCTGACCTCTGAGCCTACACTTTTCCCTGTGTCCCCTTGCAAGCTGCATCCTTTAAGATAATGAAAAACTTCGCCACGAGCAGATATGGTATCGTGATGGTCCTCTCAGTCTGGGGCTAGAGATGGGACCGGCCCAGGACAGCCAAAGGGGAGGAAGCAAGTTGACATTGTGGGCTAAGGGACTGCTGGGTTGTGGGCCTCTCTGTGTTGAGAAGCATTTAGAGACGGAAGCAGGGTCCGTCAGAGGCCCTGGCACACTTTTGATTGCTCTCCAGTCCTTTATCCACAGGCCTGTGGGGAAGATAGGACCGCTTTGGGTGGTAGGTTGGGAGGAACTGTGAGAGCATTGCCAGGGCCCCGTCTGGTCTGGCAGGAAGCATGGTTTCAGGGTTTACCTTGGACCACAAAGCAAAAGAACAAAACGGGGTGCGGGATAAGTGGAGGTTGATCAGTTCCCTGCTACGGTTCTAGACCTTAGGGTGCCAGAACTGTGTCAGGAGGCTATGATATGGTGACCAAAACAGGGGGCCATGAGCAGAGTAAGCTATGGGGAGTCTGTGGAAGTCTTTGCCTCAGGAAGTCTGGAGCTGATAAATTGGCAAAGGGTTGCAGGATAATCAGAGAAGGGATGCTCATAAGAAGTCACTTCCCCTCTCCAAGCTCGGTGCGCTTCCTTGAGAAATGGGAGTTTCGGAATCTCTGTTTCTTATCTAATGTATCTGGAGCCCAAGGAGGCACAGGCTCTAGGAAGGGACAGCGACGGAGGGACCAGCGATTGGCAGGAAGCTTCGCTGTCCTGCAAGAAATGAGAATCAGCTCACACGGAGCAAGGTGCTTAGCTTGGGGGCATCTGCTGCTGCGGTTGCTGGCAGGACTGGAGCCATATTGTTAGCCTAAGGCAAGGGAGCAACAGGGTGAGGTGTTCGCACATTTAACTCTCAGAAGAAGGGACCCTCAAAGCCAGTGTCCAAGGGCTGTGCCTGGGCTCTCCTCACCTGCTCTGGGTTTTCCTGTGGGGTTTTCTCTTGGAGTGAGGAGTGAGGTGGTAGATGAGTTGCCGACAGATCTTATCCGAGGACTTCCAGAGCTCATGGTCCTGCGTGGGGGAGGGGCGGGGTTGTCATGGTCAGGATGAGCCCAAGCCCCTTCCATTCTGCCCTAGCCTGGTATAGAGCCAGCAGAGGCTGCCTGCTGGGAGCTGGAAAGGCTAGTCTGAGGCCCGCGGTGCCCAGCGGGAGGAAGCTCAGACAATGAGGCCCTTGTTCTCTGTCCCCAGGCCTAAGGCCAGTAGCTCAAGCTATCAGCCAGTAGCTTGCCACCCTTAACAACCCCCAGGGGACTTGACACAAGGAGAAGGCCAGACCAGGCCCCTTGAGGGAGCCCTATTCCAGAGACGCCAGTCCCAGAGAATAACAAGACAGGTCAGCACCCCTCTTCCTCTCCTTCTCCAAGCTACGCGGCGCTCCGTGGGGCCTGGGACTGGGCTGACAGGGTCCGGGGCTTTATGTTTTACTGCACAACATGGTTCTCTCTTGGTCCTAATCGTATTCCCAAAGAGGCTCAGCTTGGGGCAAAACACAAGGTGTGCTTTCCACATAAGCTGACACTGAGCATGCTTCGGCATCCAGAACATTCTTTTATACTGTCAGCAGCCCCCAGAGCATGCAACATGCAGTGACAACAGATTAGATGGCTACAGGGATGGGGATGGCTGTGGACCAGCCAGCTGAGTACAGATGTGGGCTTCAGAGCTGACAGACCCTACAGTGGACCTTCTTATTTCAAGGGGGCTGGGGGGGGTTCATTGCGTTCAGGATTCTTGGGGATCTCGTGGCTGAGCACAGACATACAAGCCAGTGCTGCATCCATGTTCACAGTGGGATGCAAGTAGCATGGGGTAGCTTGTTTGTGACTCAAGTAGGGTTAGAAGGGATTCAAGGAACTCCTGTCCCCAAAGGTGTCTGGGTAGGATGGAGACCAAGGACCTTAGACTACGGTGGCTCTCTTCTGACCCAGCAACACGAGTATCTGGTTCTGATTGTGGCTGTGTCAAACAGGCTGGGTTCTATGTCCCTATAGGTCTTCTGCCCAGATGGGGTGCACAGCACTGCGTACGGAGAAACAAGTTTACATGCAAGCATGGTTTTGGGGGATCGGCAAAGCAGTTCACACCTGCTCCTGAAGCTGTTCTTGAAGTGGGATAGTGGTTTTCCTAAGGCCACACAGCAAGCATGAGAACCCAAGTTCCTGGGGCCTAGGCCAGCTGACCTTACCTTCTTGGGGCACTGCAGGTCCCGGGCCAGGTTCACCAGCAGGTCGTGGGAGATGGGGTCCACCAGGTTAAGGAAAGTTACATTCCTGTAGAGGATGTCAGTGAGGAGGTTCCCTTCAAGGCCCAGGTCCTATAGGCGGTAAAGCAACGATCAAGTAAGCTGGGGGTCAGGGCTGGTCTTCTCCAGGCCAAACAGAAGATAGCCTCACAGGTTCTCCTGTTTATAACGCTCTCCCCCGGGGGCTTGCTGGATCTCCCAACCCACGGTGACAGCCAAGTGTCTAGAGAGAAGGGCCCATAGCAAAGCCTCAGGGGGTTGATAATCCGGTTACTCAGACTAGTTGTTGGGTGTGTAATGTCTCTCTGTGACACCTCACTCCTCTAACGACCTTGGACGATGATGTCCCCAATCCTCCCTGTTGCTCCTTCGTCTCCTATCCCTGGGGACCCCTGAACTGTTCCGCCATCTTTCTGCCTCTGGGAATGAGCTTCTTTCCCAGATCATGTTCCCAAAGGCAGCTTGACATCACCCTGCTCATTTGCAGAAGGGGGCCCCACCCTGTCCACCTCTGAAGGACTCACCTAGCATCCTTTCTGTCTATCCCCAGCTAACCAAGGGAGTCTCCATTCTCCCACTGCTGCCCAGGGCTCACCCTTGTACCCAATCACCTTTGCTCAGGGCTCCTAGCCTTCCACATCCTTGCAGTGCCAGGGCCACTCTGTGAAACACCAAACCTTCCCTCCCTTGGTTTGACTTATTTTTATTTTTATTTATTTTTATTTTCTCAAGTTAGAGTCTCACTGTGTAACCCTGACCGGCCTGGAATTTGCTAATAGACACCAGGCTGGCTTGGACTGTAGAGATCCGCCTGCCCTGTTGCCCATATACTGGGATTAAAGGAACACTTTTAGAGGACCCATGGGCAGCCCATGAGCATCCAGCCTCCATGTGACAGCCCCTAATCCCTTAGCCGGAGAAGGCTATGCCCCGTGCCATCCGGAGCATACAGGAAGTCAGGCCGGGCAGCGGGAACACAATGGGCTGCAGTTACAGAGTTCCAGCAGGTGATGGGGCAGGCGAGACTCCTGGATGTGCCTCAAATGTCAACTTCTGGGTTACAAGGAGGGGACTTAGCTGCTCTCTGAGGTTGGCTCCCTCTGATGCTTCCAGATAAAATGCAAGCCAAGTGTCCTGGGCTCGACCATCTCGGATGGCTATCTGTATTTTTAGGCAGTATGTCTGGCTGCGGGCTGCTTACCAGTTATTCTCCCGCTTAGATTTTCAATATGGTTCAAGCCACAGATGCCAACTGTGTGTCTAGGCAGACCCAGACAGAGCCCCAGACAGCAGCCTACATTCCATAGTCATCAGTGCCTCTTAAAGTGACAGCTCCATTTTTCCAGACTGCTGAGTCTACAGAGAGGACCCAGTGGTGGAGGAAGAGAAGGATTGGAAAGCTCTCCCCTTCTCTCCTCTCCTCTCATCTCCTCTGGTCTCCTCTTCTCTCTCTCTCTCTCTCTCTCTCTCTCTCTCTCTCTCTCTCTCTCTCTCTCTCTCTCTCTCGTTACAGGTTGGTCTTGAACTTGCTATGTAGCTGAGGATGACCTTGAACTCCTGATCTCTTGCCTCCATCTCCCAAGTGCTGGGAATACAGGCATAGACCACCATGCCTGGTTTATCCTGTTTTCTGGGGACAGAGCTGGGTCCTCTCAAACTCCCTAACAGTGAACTACATCCCTAGCCCCGCCTTCTCTCAGTGTTCTGTCTGGGTCCTGGTTCATCATTTCTCTCAATTACTCTAACTCTAAGCACCTATCTTCACGGTGGGAGCGGCAGCTATGCAGAGGTCGAGGAGGCTAAGTAGGAAGTGATTTGCCCAGAGGTCATGCTGGGACAGGCATCCCTGTCTCGCTAGGGCAACTCAGGGCTCAGGAAATCTGACTAGATTACCAAATGTGTCTCCCAGAGGCCCAGATGTGGCACTGCAATGTACAAAGGTGGTTGTGTACCCTCGGCGGGCTCAAGCTGCCTGTTAGAATGGGCGGTGCGTGCGCTGTGGCTTTGTCTGGGCGGCCATGGTATCTGTCTCCGGGCCATCTGGCTATACCCGGACCCTTTCTCCCGGATCTGTTGCTTCCTTACTTCCTGCAGGATGGGCAGCTGCATTCTTCCCATTGTCCTTCAGCGTGAGATGCCACTACCCTCGCCCACTCTGGCTCTTGAAAAGGTCCAAATGTGGGGTCTTAGCTACAGACTGGTGGTCTCTCAACACACACACAACACGACAGACTTCAAATCCCAGTGCCCCAACATGCCAGCCCCATCTTTATAGCAAGCAATCCACCTGGCCCCTCACTTTAATCCGCACCCTCCCTCCAGGCAAGAACCTCAACGCCTGCAAAACCCGCGCCGCTAGGAACGCACCCACCCCCGAGCCTGCAACCCCGGCCCCTCCCGGACATCCCCGATCCCAGGCCGCCCCGCTCTTTCTCTCGCCTGGCGCAGGAGGCGCAGCAGCTGCCGAGCGCGCTCCGGCCGCCGCTCGCGGAGTGTGGACTGGATCTCTCGCAGCCAGCGCACCCGGCGCTCGTAGGGCGCGGGCCCAGCACTCGGCGCCGCAGGGGCATCTGCTCTTGCCCGCCGCCCCAGCCGCGCCCCCATGGCCGCCGCGGGCGGGCGCCGGGAGGGTGGAAGGGAGGCGGGTTAGCCGCGCCGCGCCCCGCCCGGGGATGCGCGGGATGGGCAGCGCCGGGTCTACGGCTGCGCGCCCAGGCACTGGCCGCCAGCGTGGAGCCCAGGGTCACTCCTCTTTGGCAGAGGTTTCATTGTCGAGGGCCCCGCCCGGGTACGACCTGGCGTTGGAGCTCTTCCCGGGAGCGGCCAAGGCAGACTCTGCAGAGGACAGGGTGGCATTTGGCACCTCTCAATCATATGGCCCCAGTCAAGGCTGACTGGCGGGGGGGGGGGGGGGGGGAATCGTCGTCTGACTGTACAAAAAGCGGTTCAGGCCGGTGAGGGTGCTTTAGGCAGTGCCTGCACCCGCTTTCAGGAATCACCCCTGCGAGCAAGTGTATCTGTCTTGTCCACTCTGTGTGGGTGTTACCAGCCTGAGCAAATCCCAAATGACACTTCCTGCTTGGAGGAGGACAGAGGCAGGCCTGGGCAGGCTGAGCAAAATCGTCTTCCTCTGACCCCCATGCCTGAGAGATGAACAGGCTAAGCCCAGCTCTGGGCAGCCTGGCACCAGGCCTTGCATATATGTCCCTGGTTCTATGGGGTCCCTGGTTCCTCTGAAGAACATCTAGCTCCGTGGGGTTTCCTCAGCAGCCCCTGTTGGAAGCCTGCTGCTCAATGCAGCCACACGCGGTCCCAGTTTCTCATAAAACATAGGAGGGGACGTTTGGTGACTCTGTACTCTAGCTTCCCACCCTCCACTCCTAATGAAGGAACATGTGTCCAGTCTGAGTGTGGGATGCCCAGCCGGGCAAGTGCGCAAGCCTTCTTGAAGCATGTGAGGGTAGACCCATCCTGGGACATTTAGTGAGGGATGCCAGGATCCTTCCCTCGGCCAAGCAATGCTTGAAGATGAAGGTGAGAGACTGAGTGCCCTAGGACTGAGACCCGTAGACAAGACAGAAGTCAGTAGACTGTGAACTTACTTCACCGCTCACCGATACCCCCTAACCACTTTTTAGTCTGATTCCTGGACCTCCTTCCTCCTCCCAGCCCCCTCAGCGGCCTCCCATCCCCTCCTCTGCAGCGGTATTGTCCTAGGGCCGGCCACCTTGGCACGACAGGTTTCCTCCCTGGCAAACCTGCATGACTACCCAGCCTGCCCTCCGCCAGGGCCAAGGCTGTTCCTGAACTGACAGTGTGTGAAAGCCAGAGCTTTGAGTTTCAGTCCAAGTATCCCAGGACCTTCTCAGACCCCTTGCCCAGAGCTGGGAGCCAGGTAAGCCCTCTTCTAGGCACCCTCGGGGATGGAGACAAATTCGGATTCCTTCTAGGTCCTGACCATGTTGTTTCCGGAGGCTAAGCCAGGTCTAGGCATCATATCTTAGGGTGTGAGAAGGGGAAGGTGGGAGCCAAGAGGGGAGGAGAAAGAAGGGAGGGAGGGAAGGCATCAAGTTAGAAAGGAACTAGGCTGTGCCATGAGTGTCATCATGCCTAGCACTTAGTCCTGTGGCAGGTACAGAACTGGGCCCCCACACCCTGGCTCCTCCTCTGTGACCCCCACCCCCACCCCGCCACTGAGAAATTCCTAGAGGGCTACTTTTCCAGGAAAAGAGGAAGTGTGCTATCTGGACCCAGATCCCTGGGCGAGCTTTTGTTAGCCTGCTATCCTGGTCGGTGCCTAAGTGAGTTGGCTCTTTGAGCACTGCTTCTGGCTTAACTCGATTCAGGCAAGAGCCCCCATACACTGAGCTGTCCCCTCTGGGGTGATGTCATTCTACCTCACCGTTCTCCCAAGTACACTGAGCTAACGGCTGCTGGCCCTTCTCCCGGGAGCTGTCCTGGGCAGCAGGGTTTATTGGCAATCCCATGGTGAGGCAGAGAGATGCTGTTGTCTCAATCTCTAGGGATGATGTTGGGCATAGAGAGTTGACCTGGGTCCTTCATGGTAGCCTTGTCACCCTTACTTAAACCCATGGGGGTTTAAAAATAGGAGGCGGGGAGTATGAAGGGAGGATGTCCTCAGATTCCAAGCCTTGATGGGAACGTATGAGGCCCCAAGTGGGAACAACTGGTAGATACGTTAGTTATTGGTAGCAGTTACACCTTAGCTGTTCCAGATCCTTTACTACTCGTGTGGTAACCCATCAGGAGTGGACGGGAAGCCAAGATATGAGTGACCAGCAAGTCACTCATGGTGGAAGGCTACAGAAGAGTATGGAACTGAACCAGCTCCATGGTTGGTCTCTTTTCTCCATTCACCCGATCAGAAAGGCCAAACTCAAAAACCAAGGCTGTTATCTCAGCAAGTAACCATGTGATCTCCAGCTTCCTGGTACTCGTGACCAAGGATGCAATCTCTGTTGTTTGTTCTTCCTTGTTTGTTTATTTGTTTGAGGTGACTCACATAGTGTAGGCTGCTCTCTTTTCTGTAGCTGATAATGGCTTTGAACTCTTGATCTTCCTCTATCTGCCTCCAAAGTGCTGAGATTACAGATCTGAACCACCACGCTCAGCCACAGAATGGTTTTGAAACATTCGCTGGGGAGGAAGGAGGCAGATAGATGCTCTGTGGAGACAGTTTCCTGGAACTCACTCTGTCTTCTGCCTTCAGAAGGCATTTCCACAGAGGGAAAGGTGGCTAGAGATAAGGCTTTCAACTCCCTGGGTTGCTCTTTGCTGAGTGTGTAGCCACAGAAAGTAGGGTCCTGCGGTTGTTACAACCCGATGCCTCAAGTTCAATGGCTTAAAACAGCAAACTCTGGTTATCGGAAGCCTGGAATCCAACTGTAAGCAGAACCACGCCCCCGACCCCAGCCCCAGCCCCCAAGAGTATGGGGCCAGATCCTTTCTTGCCTCCCTTCCTTCTGAGCTTTCTGGCAATCCTTGAGGCTGTTTGGCTTGTACTTGTGTCTCACTGACCTCAGCTTCCAACTCCACATATCTGTCTTCTCTGTGCAACTGCTCAAACGGCCATCTTGTAAGACCACTAATTACTGCATTTAGGGCCCACCCTAATCCAGTATGATCTCATCTTAACTAATTACCTTGCCAAGACTCTGTTTCTAAATAAGGTCACACTCTCGGCTCCCTAGTGGGCATGAACTTGGTGGAAGGGAAAACAGGACAGCACAGAAGCCTCTGGAAGCCTCAGTTTCCTTGTATGTAAAATGTATTATAGGATTAGAGTCCTGAGTAAAGAGGCTGGATAGAGCAGGATTGCATAAATGTGCTTTTATATTTTTTTATGTAATTAATCTTCTGTGACATTATTTTCTTCTCCTATTGGTGCTGATATTTGAGCCCAGGGTCTTTGGCATGCTTGTCGATCATTCTACCTTTGGGCTGCACGTAGCCCCTCTTTATGACTTTATGAGTCTACCCATCCACTCCCTCAGCATCAGTCTATTCAAGAATGATGACTGGGCATTGTGGATGCTGCCCAGAGTTTGGCAGAGGAAGTAAGAAGTGACAGTTTTGCCCTCAGAGTTGGGAGCAAAGAAAGGTTTAGGAAGGTGTCATAAGGTAGCAGAGTTTGAAGGAAGACTACTTAAGACCAAGGTAGTAGCCTGTAAAATGTCCTGGCAGGAGCACTGAGGGCAGAGAGAGGGCAGGGCAGGTACCAGCAAGGCAAAGAATTTCTCTGCAGGGCAAAGGGGGCCTTTGAAGGGTTTTCCAGTGGGAGAGGAAAAAAACAAAAGTTCCAATTTACATGTGGAACATTGAAGTTCCATTAAGGAAACGGCAGCCTTGCAAACTGTGGACATCACCAGGAGACAGGAGTGGTGGGGGAGGGAGTTAGGTGTGGCTTGGAGGAGGTCACAGATAACACCAATTGGAAGGGACCAGTCGGAGGTGGGGGTGGCTCCTGAGGGGCTGGACTCTGGTTCCTGAGGCTGGTAAGGATCAGAGGAGGGTAGCTACTTGACTCAGGTTGGGGCTTGTTGACCTTGGGCATCTGACACAGACAGTGGCTCAGACTTGGGCCCTATGCATCCACGATGTAAAGAGGCAAAGGAACTGTCCCAAAGAGGAAGGAAGCTCTGGGTAAGTTGAGTACGGTGTGTAGGGAAATTGTTGGGCGGCTTGGGTACCAGTTAAGTCGCAGGGAGGTGGTGGGTAGACAGATGTGCTTGCCTTGTGGTCCAGGAGGCCGTGAGACAGAAGTGAGCTGGCTTTCCCGTGACGGTGGGCGTGGGGGAGTGGGGAGACCAGGACGTGGATAAGACAAGGCTCCCCTCCCAGCCCCCTGGAGATTCCAGACAGCATAGATAATTACCAGGTGATACAATAAATGCCACCTGATGAGCAGGGAGGGAAGGAAGGGGGCACTTTTGGGCCTTGGCTCTGTGTTGTTCGTCGGGCAGAAGTGGCTTCAGATCTGTGTGAGTCAGAGCCAGGCCAGCACCAGGCTTTGAGGAGCTCACGAACCTCCTGAAGTCTGTCTGTCTTCATTCCGTCCTCTAGGTCCTCTCTGGAGAGGAAACCAAGGCCAGAAAGGGAAAGGTTTCCTCGTCCCCGTACCAGCTCTCAGGGAACTCAGGTGTGAAGCCAGGGGCTCTAGGGCCTATGTCTCTGGGATCCCCACTGAATTCTGGAGTTGGACTCCACCCACCAGATGCCAGGCTGGCCCTGCTGCTGAACGCTCCCAGGCGCTAACAGGCTGACCATCCTGGAGGACCACACACTTGGCTACGTAAAGGCTCCACTCACACCAAAGGTGGGTGCTGTAATGGGGGAGGGGGCAATAAATACCAAAAAGCAAGGCTTTCGGTAGTGGTGGTGAGGGGGATCCGGGTATGGTATGGATCATACCTTGCTGTGGTGTGGTCATTCATAACTTACATCCTCAACACCTTTGGGTAACAGGAGCCCATGTTACGGCTTCTTCCGTCTGGTTGGAATGTTCAGGCACTATAAGCAGGTAGTCACAGGGCGTGGGTGTCCTCAGCATCTCTGATCTGTAGCCAGGGATGATTAGAAGCGTCTGAGACCAGACCCATCCAAAATGAGCCAACTCTTACAGTTTGTAGACAGCATCACAAGAGGCAAGCCGCTGGGGGTTGGGGATTTAGCTCAGTGGTAGAGCGCTTGCCTAGCAAGCGCAAGACCCTGGGTTTGGCCCCCAGCCCCCCCCCCCACTCCCCCAAAAAAAGAGGCAAGCGGCTGAGGCTCTGCTCCAGGAGAGAACTTGCCAACCATTGTTAGGGATGAAGAACTCCCCAACGGTGGACATTTCTAGTGTGTTGGGGGAAAAAAAAAATCAGAACAAACGCTGAGTTACCGTGATCCTCACGTTAATTAAGTTATGATGTTTGGATTTGAAGTCAGTTTCATCCCACCAGTTTCCCGCCCGCCCCCCTTCCCATTACAGCACCCACCTTTGGTGTGAGTGGAGCCTGTACGTAGTAGCCAAGTGTGTGGTCCTCCAGGATGGTCAGCCTGTTAATGCCTGGGAGCGTTCAGTAGTTTACTAAGAGGAAGCATAAAACCTCCAGGATAGTACCAGAGTTTCTGGCTTCCAGGGTGGGGAGGGAGAGCCTGTCCCAGGAGAACCTGAGTATGGGGAAGGACCCACCCATCTTGATTACTCAGACTGACTTCTGCTGCTTAAACTATCGACCTCAGCTATGACCCTTACCCACTGGAGGCTCAGCCCTATCCAGAGCTTCCTGACATTCAGGTGAAGTCAGCCCTCTGGACCTGACGGTGCCACGGGGCGTGGTTGGAAGCCACAAAGAGAGTTTCAGGAAGTGGTTGGCTGAACCCCTGCACCCACCCCACTGAGCTGCAACCCCTAGCATTTGGCTTCCTGTACAGAGTCTTGCTTTTCCAGTACTTGGTTTTCTAACAGGGGGTGTGGGAAGATAAGCCCTTTGAAACAGGAAGTGCCTTGGGGGCCCACTGTGAACCCACTTCTCTGCAGGGGAGGCTGGAGTAATTCCCCAGCCTCCCCGGAAATGTGTCCCTAGGTCTCCTGCCTGGCCAAGGCCCCTGAGGCATGAACTGATGGTCCTAGCAAAGGAGTGGCTTTAAGATGAAAGGCACAGGCACTGCTGCGGTGGTGTGGCCCCAGCCCCCGCCAACCCCAGCATGCAAAAAGCTCCTGCAGGAATAAAGACAGGGAAAGCCCCCAGTGGGCCAGTGTCCCCACCAACACTCCCTTCTCATGGCTGTCTATGCCCAGTTCCCCAGAGCAAACCAAGGAGCAAAGAGGCACCCACAAGGGTCTTAATGAGCAAGCCAGGGTTAATGGGTTACCCAGCATGGTGACATATTCACCAGCCTCCCAGGGTTCTCAAAGTCCAGACTGACCGAACTCCCAAGGTCTAGGTTTGTAGGCTTTCCTAGCCCTGGTACCTTGGAGTTCAAGGGTGAGGCCAAGGGAAGTCAGGATGCCTCCACGCCATCCATAAGTGCCTACAGCTGCCTCTTCAGAACGTCTCCAATCCCAGCCTCTAAGCTCACAGGTCTCCTCCTACCTCAGTTTGTCTCAGCTCTAGTTCTGACCCTTTCCTGCGGCCCCCTCTCTAGGCCCTGGCCTCCCAACCCTGCTGAAAGCACTATTTGTTTTTTATTTTGTGCATATGGTGTTTCGCTTGCCCGTGGACCGCTCTTGTGCCCAGTGCTCCTGGAGACCAGAATAGAGCATCAGATCCCCTGGGACTGGAGTTACAGACAGTTGTGGGCCACCTTGTGGGTGATGGGAATAGAACCTGGGTCCTCTGGAAGAGCAGCCGGTGTCTTAACCACTGAGCCATCTCTCCAGTCCCCGGGATTTTTGTTTATTTGTTCCTTTTTAAACCTTTCTTTTTTAAGGGGTTGGGGATTTAGCTCAGTGGTAGAGCGCTTGCCTAGCAACCGCAAGGCCCTGGGTTCGGTCCCCAGCTCCAAAAAAAAGAAAAAGAAAAAAAAAACTTTCTTTTTTAAATGTGTTCTATTTTCTGGTGAGATTTCTCAGTGCACACTGTTCTTGCAAAGGATTCAAATTCAGTTCCCAGAATCTACACCAGGGACTTCACAACTGCCAGTGACCCCAGTTTCAGAGTACCTGACGCCCCGCTGACCTTCTCACACACAGACATACGCATGTGCACATAAACAACAATACAAGCGCTTAAGTCTTATTTTATTATTTTATGTG
This sequence comes from Rattus norvegicus, assembly GCF_021556685.1. Classification (NCBI taxonomy): domain Eukaryota; kingdom Metazoa; phylum Chordata; class Mammalia; order Rodentia; family Muridae; genus Rattus; species Rattus norvegicus. Next base: position 13,867,447 of record NC_141553.1, on the reverse strand, counting down.
TGTGTGCATCTTGCCCGCATGTATGACTGTGCACCACACATTCACAAGTGCCTGAGGAAGTCAGAGAGTAAAGATTCCCCTGGAACGGGAGTTATAGATGGCCGTGAGCCACCACGTTGGTGCTGGGAGTCGAACCTGGGTCGTCAGAGGGAAAGGTAGTCGATGCTCTTAACTGCTGAGTCATCTCTTCAGCTCCAACAATTACTCTCTGTGTGTGTGTGTGTGTGTGTGTGTGTGTGTGTGTATGCGTGTGTATGTGTGTATGTGTGTGTATGTGTGTGTGTGTGTGTGTGTGTACATACATATGTACGTACATCCACATGCTACAGAGTGCATGTGGAGATCTCCTCTCTTACTATACCAGGTGGCTTCGGTTAATCAAGCTCCCATTGTCAAGCGCAGAAGCACCTCACCCACTGAGCCTTTGTGCGAGCCCTGAGAGCACTGAGTTCCCTCCAATCAGATTGGAAGCTTGGGGAAAAGTTCAGAGGAGATGGAGGTAGATGAGGCACCTGGAGCGGGGAGGGAGAGGAGGAGAGGGTGGTCCTTGAGGCCCAGAGGCTTGAGATAGCCAGCCCCTCTGTTGGAAACTGACCCTATTTCAGTCAGTGAGAAGTTTCCAGGGCTTAAAAAGACGGGCCACCACGTCCCCTGTCAAGTGCCCCCACACCCCACCCCACGCACACAATTTACCGGCCTGCCCTTATCTAGAAGGTTGAATTAGGAAAGACGTTTAGGTCATGAGACTTCCTTCAGTCCAGTTAACCAGTTAACCGAAATACTTGCAGTGGCAGCCCCTCCCCACTCTGTGGCCCAGACAGTCTAAAGGGCCAGCCTCGACCTGGCAGTCACTCAGGGGAACAGGCTCCTTGGATCTTGTAGGGCCTCAGAGGCTTTCAGCCATAACCTCTACTAGGTTAGGGCATCTGGCTGCACCCTCGTTCTATATGACCCCTATATTTGAACACCGGAGCCTGAGTCGCCCCTCCCCTTTGACGTATAGCTTCTAGCTCCACTTAGATCCTCCAGGCTTAGGTTTTTTCTAGGAACTCCCCGAGGCTCTGAGTTATACCGTGCTGTTTCAGGCTACGATCCAATCCTCTCTCTACCTGGAGAAGTTTCTGTACCTTTAAAGCCTCCTCCCATCCCAGGCCAGCTAGGGGAGGGAAGGGAGGAGCTGGGTCACTGCTGGGGATGGGGACTTAGTCTTCCGTGTGGAACTGAAAGGGAACAGTGGCACGTGTCTGGCTGTGCCCCAGCTGCTGTATGATCCCAAAGCCCTCCTCACCGACTCTGAGCTGCGGGACATCGTAGGTGGGGCAAATAGACTTGTCCCCCCCCCCCAAGAATGTGTGGAGACCTGGTTCTGTCCCTCAGCTCTGTCCCATGCCATTCCAGAGGCTCTGGTGATCTTCTCAGAGCCTCCGTGTAGCCACCCGCGCAGCACCAGAATAACGGGCAGCAAGCTCCTGTGTCCTGGTTCCCCTGGGTTCACACAGGTAGGCAGAGCCCCGCTTCTTATCACACAGGTTGGGCTTGAGGAGATTCCCTCTCTCTCTGACCCAGGTGTAAGGTGGGTGTTAGGGGCTCAGAGTGGAGCCACCGACTGCTCAGAAGCAACCTCTGGGTCCTGGTTCCCAGGAAGCGGATTTGAGGTGAAGACTGAAGCAGCCAGAGACCCAAGAGGATATGAGTGACCCCGCAGGAGTGATGGTCAGCGATCCGGAACCACGCTGTGCTCTCCAGCCATGCCTGTCCCTCTCTGGGCTGGGGGTGGGGGTGGGGCAGAGACCTTTGTGGTGAGTCATTACCCAGCTCCTGGAGGCTCTGTCACCTCCAGGTCTTTAAGTCTAGGCAGGTTTTTTGTTTTTTGTTTTTTTTGTTTATTTTATTTTTTTTTTTTTTGGTTCTTTTTTCTGGAGCTGGGGACCGAACCCAGGGCCTTGCGCTTCCTAGGCAAGCGCTCTACCACTGAGCTAAATCCCCAACCCCTAGGCAGTTTAATCTCTTCCCTCAGGTTCCCCGGCAAACAGTGCTTTTCACCAGAAGCACTTTCACTTGGAAGGAATGGTATAGGTGTGTGTAAGGTTATAGGTGTGTATGTGTGTTACAGGTATGCGTGTAAAGAGTATAGGCGTGTGTGTGAGGAGTATAGGTGTGTGTAAGGGGGCATAGACACGTTATATAAAGGATATAGGTATGTGTAAGGATTATATGTATGTGTGTAAGGGGGTATAGGTGTGTGTGTGTGTGTGTGTGTGTGTGTGTGTGTGTAAGGGGTTTGCATGTGTTTGTGGGATTATAGGTGTGCTTCCTGATCCTCTGCTGTCCACACCAGTTTGAACAGCAAATAAAGTCAATTCCAGCTTCAGGTCTGGCTGAAGTTAAGTGTCCTATCAGGATGCAGACAGGGCTGAGAAGCTGAAGATATCTGTGTTCTCATACCCAATGTTCTTACCAGCATATGGAGTGGGGTGGGATGTGCTGCCAACGTCCCTGGCACAGCTGATCTTGGACAGTTTGCTTTTGTCGAAACATCAGTTTCTTTTCTTTCTTTCTTTCCTTCCTTCCTTCCTTCCTTAGACACCATCCCACTACGTAGCACTGTCTGGCCTTGAACTCACGGAGAACAGCCTGCCTCTGCTCCCTAGTGTTGAGGGTAAAGGCTTACACCACCACGCCTAGCTTTAAACTTCATTTCTCACTGGAGGATGTGTTTTGATTGTGCCCAGTTGGACTCCCGTGGCCCTGGGACTTCATAGCAGCTCACGGCTTTGTGGATCTGTTGAAGGATTAGCAGAAACACTTCAGTCTGGCTGTTGGCGTGGCTGTCTATTCACCACCCTTCTCCATAGCATCTTGGGAACCTAGTTTGCTCAGCCTAGGTTCAGCTCAGTTGTATGTGTAACGTGGGCGTATGTATGTGTGCAGTATGTATGTATATGGTGTATGTGCATGTGTAGTATGTGCATAGTGAATGTGTGTAATGAATGTGTGTGCGCAGTATATGTGTGTGATGTATTGTGTGTGTGTGGTATATGGGTATGTAGGTGTCTGTGTGTGTGCAGTACATTTGTGTGCAGTATGTGTGTACAATGTGGTGTGTTGCAGAATGCATGTGCAGGTGCAGTGTGTTTCTGGCGAGTGTTTATATGTGTGTAATATGTGTGTGTAGAGTGCGTATGTGTGTGTGTGTTCAGTATGTTGTGTGTATGAAGTGGGATGTGTGTGTGGTATGTATGTGCTGTATGTGTGTGTGATATATGATTGTGTGGTGTGTGTACATGTCTGTGTGTGTGTGCAGTATGTGTGTGGTGTGTGTATATGGGTGTGTGTATGCAATGTGGTATATGTGTGGTATATGTTTGTGTATGCAGTATGTGTGTGTGGTATGTATGTGCTGTATGATATATGATTTGTGGTGTGTGTACATGTCTGTGTGTGTGCAGTATGTGTGTGGTGTGTGTATATGGGTGTGTGTATGCAATGTGGTATATGTTTGTGTATGTAGTATGTATGGGTAGTGTGTGTGTGGTGTTTATATGTGTGCAGTGTGTGTGCACACAGTGTGTGTGTGTGTTCAGCATGTGTGGTATATATATATATATGCAGTGTATTGTGTGCAATGTATGTGTGTGCAGTATGTATGTGGTGTGTGTATATGGGTGTATGTATGCAATGTGGTATATGTTTGTGTATGCAGTATATATGTGTGGTATGTGTGTGTGGTGTTTATATGTGGGCAGTGTGTGTGCAATGTGTGTGTGCACACAGTGTGTGTGTGTTCAGCGTGTGTGGTATGTATATATATATATATGTGCAGTGTATTGTGTGCAATGTATGTGTGTGCAGTGTGTGTGTGCGTGCAGTGTGTGCTGAGTGTGCATGTGTGTGTGCAGTATGTGTGCAGTGTGTGTAGGGGAGTGTTTAGAAAGTAGCACTAGCAGCATGACAGCACCCAGCATCTCTAGGTATATGAGGTTAAGCACTGCTGAGTCAGGGAACTGCTCACATTGGACAGTGAAGATCAGGAGGGAACTGGGTGCCCCTTGAGGCAGACCCACAGCTGCATCTACTTAATTTGGGGGCAGGAACCATGTGGCAGGATTGCCCTGCTGGGTTATATGACTTTGGGCCAGGTCTGGCCGTCTCTGGGCCTTCTCTTTCTAGGCTGCTCCTGTCACTGTCTGGGTCTGTGGGCTAATGTTCCTTAAATGGTGGTTGAACCGGTCTGGAAGCCAAGGCCCCAGGCCCTGTTCCTGGAACGCGCAGCTGTCATTGACCAATCGGGTACAGCGAGGCCTCTTAGATCTGAGCTATGGTCTAGTGCCTGGGGCTACCTCTACTTCATTGCCTCAGGAACATTTTGAGGACATCGTGTCTGTCTCTAAATTCACAGAGGGACTTAGCAGGGGCTGTCTGGAAAGGTTCACCGGTGGCCTCTGCCCCTTGGAGGGAAACAAATCTGGAAAAGGGGGAGCCCCTTTCCCAGGCTCTAAGCACCTCCCACCTCCCCCGCCCAGAGCCCTCCTGGGGCTGCATGAACTTTAGTCACCTGGTGACAAGCCTAATCCTGCGCCTCCTTGCTGCTGCCACCAGTGTTGACCATCCTCCCAGCCTAGCTGGACCTCTTGCAGAGGACTCCTTATCCCACATCCCACTCAGAAGCTTTCAGCTGCCCTTCTAGGATGCTGGGCACACTTTAGCTGACCTCTTGCCCCTCTGGGATTAGGTAAGCACATGGGTCCTACATTGCTACCACCCCTTCCCTACTCCTACCCTGAGGCGATGCTTGACTCCAGATCCTGATGCCAAGTGGGGGCTGGGGGCACTGAGCCAGTCTGCAAGGGTGACAGGTATGGCTGTGGCTGCTTCTCGGGGGACAACCAGCTCTGTGGCCAGGACTTCCTCGGCGGACCTATATTCCTCTCCCCATCCCAGAACTGTCCTGAGAGGAAAAGGGGTCTCTCTCCTGGGTCCCCACCCCCTCCAGGGCCTCTGGGAAACCCACCAGAGTTACAGAAAGGGAGGGGCCTGGGCTTGAGAACCAGTGCCTCAGTTTCCCTCTCAACTCCGATCTGTGTGTAGCCAAGGCTTCTGGCCCCGTACGTTCTTTTAGTGAATCTTTGAGAGAACTTGGAGGTGGAGGGGTGGGAAATGGAAGCCCAGGCTTCCAGCAGGGCGTCTTCCGCTTGGACTGAAACATCTGCTTGCAGGAGGCAGGGCCAACCCTCCCCGTCCCAGGAGGAAGGGACAGGGGTCAGGGGTCAGAGCTACCCACTTCCCAGGCTCTTTGGAAGATGGAGCCCCGCTGGGTGCCTTTGGGGGCTGTTGGGTGGACAGAGGGATAAGTGGGCAGACAAGGAAAGGAGAAACGTGCACCATGGAAGTCACAGATGGTTCACCTCAGCGCCCTGAGACCCCCCGAGACCACTTTTAGTTTACACCCACAAACCTAAAAGAAACGAAGCCCAAGAGTCCCCAAACGGGCCAGAGCTGCACGGAGCCATGGGTAAGAGCAGTGACCACGCCCACTCCCTGCCCTCCTACATGGACGGGAGTGTTCTGTACCAAGGATGAATGAACAACACTGGTACTGGCCTGGCCCCTAGGACCCCTGGAAACTCTCAGTGTGACTTTCTCACCAGAAATCCCAGACCCCCCGACCTAGGTCCACCCCAGGGCCCAGGGTACGGGTGTCAGCTCTAAAGAAGGGTACGAACTGTCCCTTGGACAACAAGGACGGGGCTTGGTTGCCACTATGGATAGGAGGGACCCAGCAGCTGCCTTCTGGAGGACCAAACTGTTCAGGGGAAGGACAGGAAGAAATGAGCCTGTGCCTTCAGGTCAGAGTCATGCCTAGATCTGGGCAGGGAGAGCTACAAGGGATACTGACCAGGAGATAGGGTGTTGTCCCCTCCGCCCTGGGGTTTGGTATCCTCCTCTGCCTTAAGAGTTGCAAATCGACTTTCCCACATAAGAGGCACCAAATCCAGTTAGGACACCCACCAACCCCACCTTCCAATCCAGGGGAGAGGAATGTCAGCAATGCGTGGGCGTGTCCTTCTAATGTGTTTTCCTTGAGTGTTTGTATGTGGGCCATCTGCATGCCTGGTACCCAGAGGCCATCAGGTCTCTTGGAACAGGAATTGTTGATGTGAAATGCCATGTGGTTGCTGGGAATGGAACTCAGGACCTCCGGAAGAACCTTCTCTTCTCCAGTCCCCCTCTGTTGTTTTTTTTTTTTTTTTTTTGAGATACGATCTCACACTGTAGCACAGGCTAATCCAGAACTCACTAGGTAGGTCAGACTGGGCTCAAATCCACAGCGATTCTGCTTCTGCTTCCTGAGTGCCAGGGTTTGCAGGTGTTAGCTATCATGCCCAGTCTTAACATTTCACACACGCCAGTCCAAGTTATTAAAAAACAACCCGGCAGGTTGAGGGCAGGGCCCCCTCAAAGTCCCACAACTGGTGCGTGCGTACCAAGTCCAATGTCGGGAAAGGCCTGGACCCTTGAACCCTTTTGTTCGGTTCACTTGTTGCTCTTACTACCAAATCCTGGGCTTACACATGAATGCCAGCCCCTCCCTGCCCAGTTCTGTGACCCCCTTCCCCGGGCAGCTCTTGGGAGAAGTCATGCATACATGGAGGCGGCTGGCAGCCTCTTTGACTCCAGAGTTCAGCGGGAGACAGAGGGAGCTCATCACATCAGGCACCCCAGAAGAGTTCTGGGCCTGCTTCACGTTTAACTTTGTGATTTTCAGGAGTACCAGCCTGCTCTAACGGTTTCAGGGAAGATTGGCTGTGGGTTTCCGCAGAGTGTGGGGGAGTTCCTGCTTATCCATACAGCTGATTTTCAAGAACCACCTCCCCAAGAAAGGTTTGGGGGCTCCTACTGGACGGTAAGTCTTGACCTAGGCAGCTAGTCATTAGCAGTTAGTCACTCCTCCTTGGAAGGCATGATAGATGTCCAACCCCAAGCTACTCCAGGAGTTCAAGGGCAGGGCCAGGCTCTCTGCTAGAGTCAGGCACACAGAAGGATAAGTGCGAAGCCTATCTTCCCTAGGGTTTTTCTCAGGACAGTGGTGGCTTGGCTTCTTCTGTATGCAGGTACCTAGGGCATGTGAAGCCTGAGGGGTCTCCTTGGGAGGGTCTGCTGGGAACGAACAGGGATGAACCTTGAAGATAAACAGGATTCGTAATGACGGAGATAGGCTCCAGAGCTTCTGGTAGAAGCAACGGCCTGGCCAAAGATCTGGAGGCTGGACAGCCCACACATTTCTGGGAGGCTAAAAGGAGGCCCAGAACTATGTCCCGGAGGCTTGACTTTAGACTGCGCCCAGTGGGGTGTGGGGTGGTCTGGAGTTCTCAAGGCTGGACCTTACCCTACTCTTTCTCACTGGGCAACAGAGCCATGAAGAATCGGTTTCTGGTGCTGGGCCTGGTGGCGGTGGTTCTGGTGTTCGTCATCATCGGCCTCTGCATCTGGCTACCCACCACCTCTGGGAAGCCTGACCATGTGTACTCCAGGGCGGCCGTGGCCACAGATGCCAAGCGTTGCTCAGAGATTGGGCGGTAAGTGGGTCTGCTAGGGCAAGGCACCCTGGGAGACTAGTGAGCGTGGGCATGACTCCGGTTCCCCATCTGTAAATCGAACATGAAGAGCATCCGGTGAGCTGCTCTTGGACTCTCTCGCTAGCCTCCGTCTAGGGAGAAGGGACAGTGACCCAGAGCCCCTCGTTTCAGCACGTCTCTCTGAAAAAGGCTGCTGTCCGAATTACATTATAGATGGTGGTTTTTTTTTTTTTTAATTAAAAAGATTATGTGTTTGTTTTGCCCGAGCGTATGTTTATGCACCACTTGCATGCCTGGTGCCCTCGGGGGCCAGAAGAGGGCATTGTATCCTCTGGATCTGGTTTATAGACAGTTGTGTGCTGCAATGTCCTGGTGCTGGAATTGAACCAAGGGCCTCTGGAAGAGAGCCAGTATTCTGAGCCACTGAATCATTCTGCAGCCTCCGCCCACGTTAGAATTTTATCTCGTTATATGTAAAAGTCAGTTCCCGTTAAGAGACATAATCAGAAAAAAAGTGTTATTAATAAAAAGCAGCCTCCCTTTTTTTTTTCAATTAAATCATGTATATTTGTTTGCTTGGAAAAGAAAAAAAAATATGTCTTTAAGAAACCAAAAACTTGGGGTTGGGGATTTAGCTCAGTGGTAGAGCGCTTGCCTGGGAAGCGCAAGGCCCTGGGTTCGGTCCCCAGCTCCGAAAAAAAGAACCAAAAAAAAAAAAAAAAAAAGAAACCAAAAACTTTGTAAGGCATGGGACAGCCCGGGCTTTAATCCCAACGCTGAGGAGGCAAAGGCCAGTGGACATCTGTAAGTTTGAGGCCAGCCTGGTCTACGTAGTGAGTTTCAGAGCTACGGAGTGAGAGCCTGGCTAAAAATAAATAAATAAATAAATAAATAAATAAATAAATAAATAAGAAAAGAGAAAGGAAGGAAAGGAAGAAAGAGAAAGAAAGAAAGAAAGAAAGAAAGAAAGAAAGAGAAGGAAGAAAGAGAAGAAAGAAAGAGAAAGAGAGAAAGAGAAGAAAGAAAGAAAAGAGAAAGAAAGAAAGAGAAGAAAGAAGAAAGAGAAGAAAGAAAAGAGAAAGAAAGAAAAGAGAAAGAAAAGAGAAAGAAAGAGAAGAAAGAAAAGAGAAAGATGGGGCTGGAGACTGCTCTTCCCGAGGTCCTGAGTTCAAATCCCAGCAACCACATGGTGGCTCACAACCATCTGTAAATGGGATCTGATGTGTGTGTCTGAACAGCTACGGTGTATTTACATATAATAAATAAAGCTTTAAAAAAAAAGAAAAGAGAAAGAAAGAAAGAGAGAGAGAGAAAGAAAGCTTCAGAGCTAGAGAGATGGTTTAATGATTCATACTGTGTGCTATCTTTCAAAGAGCCCAATGCCCAAACCCATGTCAGACAACAGTCTGAAACTCCAGTCCAAGGGATCTGATTCTCTTCTCTGATTCCCCATGGGTACCTGCCCCCCCCCTCTCTCTCTCACACACACACACACACACACACACACACACACACACACACACCCCACTTAAACAAAACAAAACAAAAAAAAAAAACAAGCGGTTGATGTCACCTGTAACTCCAGCCCTTGGGGTAAGACCCCGTCTCAGTAAACTAAACAGGTGAACAAGCCAAGAAGCAAAAAGCTGGCCCAGCTGAGCATGGAAGCTTGTACCTCTCATCTCAACACTCAGGAGGCTGGGATTTGAGGCCAGCTCAGGCTACATCGTAAGCCTGAGGCAGCATGAGATTCTGATCAAAGCAGAAACACCTGGCACAGGGTCTTCTTCTGGGCAGGGAGGCCAAGGTGCATGGCAGAGTAGTCCTGCGAGTCCTCAGGCTTTTGTCTGCTTTTGTGCTACTTGTAGGGATATGCTACAGGAAGGCGGCTCCGTAGTGGACGCGGCCATCGCAAGCCTGCTGTGTATGGGGCTCATTAATGCCCACAGTATGGGCATCGGGGGCGGCCTCTTCTTCACCATCTACAACAGCACCACACGTGAGTGCCCACGGTCGGGTGGGTGAGTGGCTTGGGCTAGCCCTCTCCCATCAGAGTGAATTGGTCTACAGCAGTATAGCTAGGTGTCTCCTGGGCTCCCCTGACGGGAGGGGTTGGGGATAACCTGGTCTGCCAACTCGTTTCTTTTTATAGGAAAAGCTGAAGTTATCAATGCCCGTGAAATGGCTCCCAGGTTGGCCAATACCAGCATGTTCAATAATTCTAAGGACTCTGAAGAAGGTAAGCTGTTGTATGAGACAGCATTCACAGGGGACATGTACCTGTCTGAGGCCTGGGGACAGCAGCTCTGGTACCCATGACACCCACCCATAACAAATGGTTAAATCACCATCGTGGGGGGAGGGGTAGGTAGGTTCTTTCATTTCTTCTCAGCCCTGCGCTGAGGCACCAGTGTGGGCACACGGAGAAAATAATCACGTGGGCCCTTGGTGTCCACAGAGCTCCTGGGTTTGATTCCTAGCACACAGATGGTGGCTCACAACCACCTGTAACCCCTGTCCAGGGAGATCTGATGCCCTTTTCTGACCTCCATGGGTACTTCATGCATATAGTACACATATACACATGTGGGCCAAGAACTCATACACATAAAATAAATAAGTAAATCTTTTTTAAAAGATGTATTTATTTTTTTTAAAGATTTTATTTATTGTATATGAGTACACTGTAGCTGTCTTCAGACACACCAGAAGAGGGCATCAGATCCCATTACAGATGGCTGTGAGCCATCATGTGGTTGCTGGGATTTGAACTCAGGACCTCTGGAAGAGCAGTCAGTGCTCTTAACCCCCGAGCCATCTCTTCAGCCCAAGTAAGTCTTTTTTTTTTTTTTTTTTTTTTTTTTTTTGGTTCTTTTTTTCGGAGCTGGGGACCGAACCCAGGGCCTTGCACTTCCTAGGTAAGCGCTCTGCCACTGAGCTAAATCCCCAGCCCCCCAAGTAAATCTTTTTAAAAGCCTGTTTTGCTTCTAATTGAACACACGGGGACCTTTTTCCTTGTCAACACTCCCTTAACAGTTCAGTGGGCTGTTGGTTACAAAGCCTCTACAAGGCATTAACTTCTGTGAGTCATCACCAAACAGTTAAATACACAGAAGTGGGGGCTGGGGGTTTAGCTCAGTGGTAGAGCGCTTACCTAGGAAGCGCAAGGCCCTGGGTTCGGTCCCCAGCTCCGAAAAAAAAAGAACCAAAAAAAAAAAAAAATACACAGAAGTGGGCTTCGTAGAAGGGAGGTGGCCACCCATGCATTTTGGGATTCTTCGGGGTTTCTGAATGCTGAGAGATGACTTCCTTAGTATAACAGATCACACTTCCCAAGGGTCACTGGGACTGTCCCCTCACCCAAGTGAGTGGTTTTTTTGCTGTTTGGGTTCTTGTGCCCTCCCTGGTCCTCTGGGACTAGAGAAAAGATACCATGGATTTTCCTGTCCTACAGGTGGGTTGATAAAACCCAGGGAGGTCATGCAAGCCAGGTGAGATTACGCAAGTCCACAGTTAGTACGCGGTAAAGCAAGGGTTGAACTAGCTTTCGGTTGTGAAAGTAAATGGCTGAACTTGGCGCGGGTGGCCGTTCTAGCTGCTCTCTAGTAGGCAAAGCGGTCAGCGTCCGGCCTTAGGTGTCATTCAGCCTAGGTGGGCAGTGAAGCTTGCTTGGGTAATCCAGTCTAGGAATCTGTTTCTAATGAACTCATCGGCTCCTTAAAGACGTGAACCTGAAAAGATAAGACATATTAGGTCACATGGAGGAGCACACAGAGGAAACAGAGCTAGCGTTGGGACTCAGGTCAGGAAACAGGAGGCAAGGGCCTGTCTTAGATTTTGTTTCTATCACCGTGATGAGGCACCATGATCGAAAGCAGCTTGGGGGAGGAAAGGGTTTATTCCACTCCCAGTTCTATATCACAGTCCATAATCAACAGCAGTGAGGGCAGGAACTCAAGCAGGGCAGGAACCTGGAGGCAGGAGCTGAGGCAGAGGCCATGGAGGGGTGCTGCTTACTTACTGGCTTGCTCCTCATGGCTTGCTCTGCCTCTTTTTAAAAAAAATAGAACCTGTAACTTTTTTTAAAAGATTTTATTTATCCCATGTATGTGGGTATACTGTCCTGTCTTCAGACACACCAGACGAGAGCATCAGATCCCATTACAGATGGTTGTGAGCCACCATGTGGTTGCTGGGATTTGAACTCAGGACCTCTGGAAGAGCAGTCAGTACTCTTAACCGCTGAGCCATCTCTCCAGCCCCTTGCTTTCTTATAGAACCCAGGAGCACCAGTCCAGGGATGGCACCACCCACAATGGGATGGGCTCGCCCCATATCAGGCAATAAAGTAATTTCCCTACAGGCTTGCCTACGGCCCGATCTTGCGGAAGGCTTTTTCTCAGTTGAGGCCCTCTCCTCCCTGATGGCTCTAGCCTGTGTCAAGTTGGCCATGACTCTCCTCCAGCACATGGCTCTTGTTGCTGGCTCATCCTGCTGCTGACTTTGCTCTGGTAGAGTCTGATGGAGCCCAGGAAGTGTGTGGAACAAGAATGACTGAGGCTACCTCAGACTGACAGTTGAGAGGTGCGAGGGGTAAAGCTTTCCCCAACTCTTGTGGACAACAATAGTCCTGACACAGGATTTCTCAGACAGAGGTACTTAATGAGGACCCGTCCAGTCATCTAGGGCAGCCAACGCCAACACACAGACGCCTGCTCCCCGTTCTGTACCCTGTAGGGAGCATTTGCTCAACAACGTGAGCCTGTGGAGATCAGTTTACCATCTCAAGCTTAACTTTCCCTGGGATGGGGATGATGCTGAGCAGTGAACCCTTGTCTAATTCTCGGGAGGTCCTGAGTTTGAGCCTTAGCGCTGCCCTAGCAACAAAGCCCCTCCCTTCCAGGTTACTCTAGCCCCAGCCACTAAATAGATTGGGGAAATATTGTTGCTGCTTTTATTAAAAAATGTGGTGTGGGCTGGAGAGATGGCTCAGCGGTTAAGAGCACTGACTGCTCTTCCAGAGGTCCTGAGTTCAATTCCCAGCAACCACATGGTGGCTCACAACCATCTGTGATGGGATCTGATGCCCTCTTCTGGTGTGTCTGAAGACAGCTACAATGTACTCATATATAATAAATAAATAAATCCTTAAAAAAAAAATAAATGTGGTGCTAGAAACAAACCAGACAAGCACACGACCACAGAGTAACTACACGCTGTTTTTCCGTTTTCCTTTTTTAGATAGGGTCTTGCTAATCTACTGTAACGGTTCTTGAATTCCTTCTGCAGCCCAGACAGCCCTTAAACCCGGAAGTTTTCTTGCCTCAGCTTCCCAGTAGCTGGGTTTATAGGCCCAGTGACCTACCCCACCACTAACTAACCTTCCACCCTCCTACCACCCCTACCACCCCCACCACCCCTACTCCCAACCCCGTCCATCTTTCTTTCAAACTCTGCTCATCTGGTTCCTAGGAGGCCTTTCAGTGGCAGTTCCTGGTGAAATCCGTGGCTATGAGCTGGCACACCAACGGCATGGCCGGCTACCCTGGGCTCGCCTCTTCCAACCCAGCATCCAACTGGCTCGCCATGGCTTCCCTGTGGGCAAGGGCTTGGCAAGAGCCCTGGACAAAAAACGGGACATCATTGAGAAGACACCTGCTTTGTGGTAGGTGGCCTCAGGTCCAAGTGGCCCGTCAGTCAGTGGGTCTGAGCCGTCATTAAACCCTTCTCACTGTGTGTGTAGACACAGTCAGAGCCTGGCTTAGAGGCCCCAGTGGACATCGTGGCCTGAGCAAGATGGGACACTAGAAACCCCAAGCAAGAGGGCAACCCGCCTGTGGACTGGCTCTACCGGTGTTTGTCCTCTGCACCCTGAGGACAAAAGGCTGAGGGGCGGGTGTGAGGCGTAATAGTTGGTTTTCTATTCCTGCTGCCTCACACGAGTCCCCTCTGCCCCAGCGAGGTGTTCTGCCGGCAAGGGAAGGTGCTTCAGGAAGGAGAGACAGTAACTATGCCGAAGTTGGCCGATACGTTGCAAATACTGGCCCAGGAAGGGGCCAGGGCCTTCTACAATGGGAGCCTCACAGCCCAGATTGTGAAAGACATCCAGGAGGCTGGTGAGTGGGTGTGAGTGAAGGAGCCCTGAGGTGCTCCCTGCCTCGGTTGACCTCTGGGGGAGCACTTGGCGGGGAAGGGTTGGCAGGGACCTCTTGGACTCAGCCCTTAGCTCTTCCACAGAAGCTGGGAAGCACAGGAAATCGCTTAGAGTCTGAGCAGAGCTGCGGGCAGCCCTTGGGGCTGAGGAAGAAAACTAGAGGCCAGGGATCTGGAAGGATGACCTGCAAGAAATGAGCTCCAAGGACGATGACCGTCAGGCAGAGAGAGGACAGCTTGGGATAACCAGGAGGAGGACATTCTGACTCACTGGGAGGGTTACAAGGCCTGAGGAGGGGCTTGTGAGACAGGCATTATAGGGGCTTTGGGCGGTAGCCTGAGGGCTTGGCCTTGCTGTCGACATTCTTTTTTTTTTTTTTTTTTTTTGGAGCTGAGGACCGAACCCAGGACCTTGTGCTTGCTAGGCAAGCGCTCAAGCGCTCTACCACTGAGCTAAATCCCCAACCCCCCCCCTTTTTTTTTAAGATTTATTTATTTATTATATATAAGCACACTGTAGCTGTCTTCAGACACATCAGAAGAGGGCGTCAGATCCCATTACAGATGGTTGCGAGCCACCATGTGGTTGCTGGGAATTGAACTCATGACCTCTGGAAGAGCAGTCGGGTGCTCTTAACCGCTGAGCCATCTCTCCAGCCCCCTGCTGTCGACATTCTTGCCCTGTTTTGAGACTTATCATTTACTGCTGTTAATCCTACTTAAAACCAGTTCCTCAGAGAATTAGACTTCTCCCATCTATCCGGTCATCACTGAGGGAGGAGGTTGGTAAGGGAAAGGTGGAGGCAGATATTCCACACTTGGGAAAGACCCTTGTGCTGTAGAGAGGAAAGGTTGGCCAGGAGGCTGTTGTTTGAGCTTGGCATAGGCGGTAAGCACCATTAGTGCCTAGGTCCCATGATGGTCAGGGCTATCAGTTTGATGGCCCCGTGAGCCCTTCTGATGGTATAGCCCATCTCCTCACTATGGTACAAACCGGTCCTTCTCTTCAGTGGTGACCAAACTCCCTAAACAGCCCCGACCCCATAGTGTACCCTTGGCCCTCATTCTTGGGTTCACCCCTTACTGTGCCCGAGGGTAAGCCCAGTCCCACATGATACAGCCCCGTCCCCAACCATGTACAACACCATCGCAACAGCCACTGAGCTGCTGTCCCACGGCAGGGGGCATTATGACGGTTGAGGACCTTAACAACTATCGTGCGGAAGTGATCGAGCATCCGATGAGCATCGGCCTCGGGGACTCCACCCTGTACGTGCCCAGCGCCCCACTCAGCGGGCCCGTGCTGATTCTCATCTTGAACATCCTCAAAGGTGAGAAGTCTCTCTCTAGCCCTGCTGAGGAACAGGGACACAGACCTAGCAGATCGTCCACCCTGCCTCATGGCTGCCAGGGCTCCTCACAAGGGGTAAGAAGAGTAGGGGGTGATACTTAGGAGCTAGAGGAAGAAGAATGTTCAGGAAGGGTCTGGGAGTTCGGGGCAGAAGGCTTGTGATCTTCCCGAAGCCCACAGACCTTGGGATCCTCAAACCGCCCCTCTCTGATCCATGGTGGCATGCCCTCGTCTTAACCACACCTTTCACACATGGCCACTGCCTTTGGTTACTACGTATTTCAGAAGAGGGTGGGAAATGTGGCTCAGAGATGTGTTAACCCCTCGAGCCCTGATTGCCTACCAACATGTGCTCATGATACAGGATACAACTTCTCTCCAAAGAGCGTGGCAACCCCAGAACAGAAGGCGCTGACGTATCACCGTATCGTGGAGGCCTTTCGGTTTGCCTATGCCAAGAGGACCATGCTCGGTGACCCAAAGTTTGTCGATGTGTCTCAGGTAAGTGGGGGAGTTAACCCCACTGTGGGTAGGAGACCTGCCAAAGGGGTGCTGGGTGAGCTCTGAAGCCTCTCCCCCGGCCCCACCCCAGCCCACCCCCCCACTTCATTTGTGCTTTCTGAACTGAATCTGATTTCAGGGTACACTCGTGACCGTGTACCTTGACCTCTGGTTTGCGGAGCTCATAGCAAACTGGGGAAACTGAGGAAAGCAGACTTGACAATGGATAACTGGTGTCTTGTTATCCCACCTCCAAGCCCAACAACTCCACAACCCAGCTCCTGTCTCAGATCTTTTGTACATGCTTGGGCCTCTGACCTAGATGATTCTGGAGTGCTCATCCTGCTTACTCCTTTACCCCAAGCCTGTGTGGCTTATAGCAAAAAACCAAAGTCAAGCTTTACAGACCGGTGAGAGCTCACATCCTGAATGCATGGTTCCCAGCATCCTCTTCCTTCATCCCATTCATTTAAAGATTTATTTATTTTATGTATGTGAGTACACTGTAGCTGTCTTCACACACACCAGAAGAGGGCATCGGATCCTATTACAGATGGTTGTGAGCCACCATGTGGTTGCTGGGAATTGAACTCAGGACCTCTGGCAGAGCAGTCAGTGCTCTTAACCGCTGAGCCATCTCTCCAGCCCCACTTCATCCCATTCATTATCCAGAGCCTTCACGCTTACCTCTCAGGTTTCATTCAGGGCTCTTTAGGCACCATCTGCACTAAAATGCTTCCTGCTTCTCCTTCTCCTCCTCCATTCCTGTCGTCTGGCCTCTCCTTTCCAGACTGTCCCTGCCTCCCTGTTGCCTCCACGTTACCCGAAGTGTCTCTTCCCTGCTGATTCCTCAGCTCTGAGCACGTGTCACAAGTTCCATAAATAATTACACAAGTCATGTATGAACATGGCAAGAGTCTAGACGCTTGAGGGATAGACAGACACAAGCCAGAGGTTAGAGCGGCTGTCAGATGGGATGTAGGTGGTGCTGTCCCTGGTCCTGGGGAAGTCCTGGTTTAGTGTAGAGGTAAGTCGCCAGATCCACGGGTGGGGCTCTTAAGACCTGCTGGGATAGCCCTGTTGTATTCCCTTACCCCCTCCACCCTCCCAACCGCCTCAGGCCAGCTCTTGGGTCTCGGCAGGTCATCCGCAACATGAGTTCTGAGTTCTACGCTACTCAGCTTCGAGCCCGCATCACTGATGAAACCACTCACCCAACCGCCTACTATGAGCCTGAATTCTACCTTCCAGACGATGGGGGTACCGCTCACCTGTCCGTGGTTTCCGAGGATGGCAGTGCTGTGGCCGCCACCAGTACCATCAACCTCTAGTAAGGGGCTGTGCAGCTGCTGGGCAGAGCAGGGACCTGTGCTGTGGGCTGGGGGCTATCTTCATTTTCTATAAGGGCCTCCCTCTTTCCTGTTGGGGCTCCTAGTGAATGCTCTTGTGCTGGGGTTGGTGGGGAATGGCCGGGCTGTCTACCGTTATCTGAGGTGGCCTATCTTCAGCTTTGGCTCCAAGGTCCTCTCTCGGGTCAGTGGCATCCTGTTTAATGACGAGATGGATGACTTCAGCTCGCCCAACTTCACCAACCAGTTTGGGGTAGCGCCCTCACCAGCCAACTTCATCAAGCCAGGTGCAGGGTGGGAATCCTGGGGTGCAGGACGTGATTTGGAAAGGAGACTGGCACCCTAGCGGGGCAACTGAACAGCATCTCTGTTTCTTCCTGGGGGTCCTAGGTAAGCAACCGCTTTCATCCATGTGCCCCTCAATCATCGTGGATAAGGACGGCAAGGTTCGGATGGTGGTTGGAGCCTCGGGAGGTACCCAGATCACCACGTCTGTTGCACTGGTAGGTGCCTTTTTTTTTTTTTCCCCCGGCGCTGGGGACCGAACCCAGGGCCTTGCGCTTGCTAGGCAAGTGCTCTACCACTGAGCTAATCCCCAACCCCTAGTAGGTGCCTTTTGCCTGCTCTTTCCTGCCTCCTCCTCTCCCTGCCCTTGCTTCCGGGCTATGCTAACACCTTGCTATCCTACCCCTCCAGGCCATCATCAACAGCCTGTGGTTCGGGTATGATGTGAAGAGAGCTGTGGAGGAGCCCCGTCTTCACAACCAGCTTTTGCCCAATACCACAACAGTAGAGAAAAATATTGATCAGGTAGGTCGAGAACTGAGGAAACAAGGGGTTGGGGATTTAGCTCATTGGTAGAGCGCTTGCCTAGAAAGCACAAGGCCCTGGGTTCAGTCCCCAGCTCCGAATAAAAGAACCAAAAAAAAAAAAAAAAAAAAAAAAAAAGAACTGAGGAAACAGAATCACGGTGTGGGATGAGAGAGCATCCCAGAGGCTGTCGTCTTCTGAGTCACTACAGAACAAACAGTGGCAAATGTCCCCTGGCCAAGGTCTATGGTCCCCAGGCCCTCAGTATACATCACCCTGTGCCCTTGCTCAATGTCAGCCAAACAGCCAGAGACCTTGAGCTCAGGCACCTCTAATTCTTCCTGCTCGCTTGACCGGAAGTAGTTCCGGCTGGGTTTGTGAGGCCCATGAACATGCCGGAATGGTTCCCAGCCACATCTGTGGCTTTTGCTGAGACATGCCCTGGCCTCTCATCCCCAGGTGGTGACTGCAGGTCTGAAGACTCGGCACCACCATACAGAGGTCACACCCGACTTCATCGCTGTGGTTCAGGCCGTCGTTCGAACGTCAGGTGGTTGGGCAGCTGCCTCAGATTCCAGAAAAGGCGGGGAGCCCGCTGGCTACTGAGTGCCCGGAAGGGGCAAGACTGACCTGCAGCCAAGAGACGAGAGTGGGACTCTGGAGAACATGCTGCCCCTGGGTGGGAGAGAGCAGGATAATAAACAGAGGCCGCCGCCAAGTTGCGGGAAGCCTTTGCAGGCTGGACTTTCCACGTGATGGGCTTTAGTGTCTTGTGTATGAAATGGAGCCATCTGGCTTGGAGAATGACGAGGCAGGATCCTAAGACTTCCCACTCAGTCAATGAAGCTAACATCAACCTTTAAGTGGGAGGATCCCACTGTGCCTGAGTTAGGGGGAAGGGGTAAACGGAACGCTTAAATTGTCCTAAGCAGTAACACTTGTAACATCAGCCACTAGAGGGCGCACCAACCCTGCCATGAAATGGGACAAAGCAACCCTGTGGATGCGTCCCGAAGGTGCGGGAGAGAATGCTTCCAAGGGTGGATGTAGGCTCTCATTGGCCAGCACTTAGGGAAGGAGAGTCAAATAAGAGACAGAAACAAAGCAACTTGCCAGGACCTTACTCGAGGTCACTTTCCAAGCAAAAACCCAGAGTGAAATCCAAGCAAGAAGCCCAGTTCTAAAAAAAAAAAAAAAACACTAGCACATCTGCCAGCTATAGGAAACCAACAGATCCACCAGGGGAACACAGCTCTCAAAATGGGTGAGCCCAGAAGAGCACCGTTAGGTACAACATCCTTCCTTGTCCTAGTCAGGGTTTCTACTGCTGCAACAAAACACCACGACCAAAGCAACTTGAAAAGGAAAGGGTTTGGCTGGTTTACACATCCACAGACAGCACTGTTCATCATCAAAGGAAGTCAGGAAAGGAGCTCAAACAGGGCAGGAACCTGGAGACAGTGTTTGAGGCAGGGGCCATGGAAGGGTACTGCTTACTGGCTTGCTCCTCATGGCTTGCTCAGCCTGCTTTCTTATAGAACCTAGGACCTCCAGCCCAGGGATGACAGTACCTACAATAGTCTAGGACACTCCCCCATCAATCACCAATTTAAAAACTGTCCTGCAGGCTTGCCCACAGCTGTTTCTTTCTTTTTTTTTTTCTTTTTTTTTTTTTTTCTTTTTTTTTTCGGAGCTGGGGACCGAACCCAGGGCCTTGCGCTTGCTAAGCAAGCACTCTACCACTGAGCCAAATCCCCAACCCCACCCACACCTGTTTCTTATGGAGATATTTTTTCAATTGAGGCTCCCTCTCTGATGACATTAGTTTGTATCAAGTTGATATAAAACCAGCCCTTCCTGCTGTGTCAGGGTCTAGAGAATGCACAGCTGTGACCATGAGGTAAGGAGACGCTTGGAGACATGTAGAAGTAGGCCACTGGGGTAGTCACAGCCTAAGAGCTAAATATTGCCCTTGAAGTGAGCACAAGTTGGGGGCCCTGAGGGAAGGGGCCCAGTGGCTGGAGGGGGGTCCCAGGAGGCTAAAAGTCCTGGTGCTTCCAACCTGCCTATGGAAAACACGGTTTTCCTATAGGTGTATTCCATGGACTCTAAAGGTCTCTCTCTGAGGTTCCTTAGGGAAGACGGTGGCAGGGCTGAAGGGGGCAGGGGTGCCAGTCACTCCTCAATCCATATTTGTAGGGGAGAAGGCAGGATCCCCTAGGTCAATATATTGAGGCATGATTGTCAGTGCTTCATGCACCACATGACTGGCCAGAGAGTTCCAGGGACCCAGGGTGCTTGAAGTGTACTGCACTCTCCCAGACCCACGGCGTGTAGCCCAGAGCTGCTTTGGAGGGTAGGAGACTTGGGGGACTTTTCCTTTTTGCTGTCCTTTCCATGTTACTTCATGGGTCAGAGTCTTTGGGGTCACCAGAACTGGACTTCCCAGTCATGTCCGGTATGATACCAAGTCTTGAGAATCTGCAGAACTGCAGTCTCTGAGCTCTGGTCTACGCCTGACCAGGATGTCCCCAGGGACGGGGAGGGGAAGATAACCTACCCTTGTGTCTGCTTACACACACACACACACACACACACACACACACACACACACACACACGACTGCTTTGGCCTTAGGGACTGTGGCCGATCAGTCCCCTACTCAGGAATGTGCTTTGGTTCCTGGCTGAGGAGTAATGGCATGGTAGTGTTGGGGAAGACTCCCACAGACACTACCCTCTCCCTCTAGGAAGATGTGGGAACAGGCTTACAGGAAACAGTGCCTCTGGCTCAGGCTGACCGGGGACTCTAAATGTGACACTTAACAGGCTAGGTGGCCAGTGTAGGCATTCCGTCTCTGGGCCTCATTTTTCCAGCAAAAAAAATGTGGGGTGGGGGGTGTGGGTATAAAGATGGGAGAGGGCCATGCTCAGTGGAAAGAGAACAAGGGATGCTGGGAAGGTACTGAAACCCAGAGTCCAGATCAGGGCCCTTCTGCCCTGTTAAGTCTGATCACGAGACCACACCGGTGAGTCCTCACTCCTCTGGCTGCCTCCCACTTCAACATCCTGTTCATGGAAAGCCAGGACCCAAGCCAGGCCCCCAAGAGGAGGAGGCGCACTAGCACAGGGCTAGCCTTGAACACTTCTCGATCCAGCAAGTCAGCCAGTGGAGCTCTGAGCTGCAGAAAAAGTGAGGGTACCCAGGCAGGATAGCATCACTCTTTTTTTTTTTTTTTTAAGATTTATTTATTATATATGAGTACACAGCTGCTGTCTTCAGACACACCAGAAGAGGGCATCGGATCCCATTACAGATGGTTGTGAGCCACCATGTGTTTGCTGGGGTTTGAACTCAGGGCCTCTGGAAGAGCAGTCAGCACTCTTAACCACTGAGCCACCTCTCGAACCCGACAGCCTCACTCTTTAGAGATCTAAGGTGGTTTTGGATCACCATGTCTCAGGGGATGTTTCAGCAGCACTGGGTGTCAGGGCACTAAACATCTGGCCTGTCTGCTCGCTCCCTTCCCACCCCACACTCATACTTATAGGTGAGGCTGGGCCAGGCTGTCAGTCCCATCCCTCCCTGTACCTTGTAGGTGTCTAGATCGAGAGGCTGCCTGAGTAGAGCCATCTGGGAGGGTGGGGCTGTGGAAAGGAACTTCACTCTGCAGGAGACACCCGGACCCTGAACTGTTGGGCGCCAGGAAAGCAGTTCGAGAGTTCCCCTGAGTCCTGTGCCCCAGTTCCCCTGGGTGCAGCAAACATCACATTCCCAAAGGCACTGGGATGGAGGACTGTCTGGATACCGTTGGGGCAGCAGAACAGGCTGTGGGATCAACTGGCGGTGAAAGAGTTAACAGAGGCGGCTGGCTGCTCAAGAAAAAAAAAAAAAAAAAAAAACCTCCCTGTAGTTGCCTGGCCTGCCTCCAGGGCCAAGCCTTGGGAGCTAAAAACTGGAAGTTCAGACCTGTGGCTAGATCTGCCTCCGTGGAAGCAGTGGAGGAGGTAGCAACAGTCTGGCTGGCCAGCTTCCCGGTTGCTCCTCCGTAACCTGCCTGGCTACCTATCTGTAAGCCTGTCCGTTATCCTTCCTATCCAGTTGTCTGATCTGTGCAACTGTCTCTTGCTGGACCCATCGATCTTTCCCATCTGTCCAATCGCCTGAGTTCACCCTTCATCTGGCAGTCAGTTTGTCCCTCTGTCTGCCCACTGCCCTGTGTGTCCAGCTGCCTCTCTCCCTGGACCACTGAGCCATGGCATGGGGCCATAGGACCACAGTCTGCCTGGTCCTGCTGGGTGTGAGTCTGGGTCTGGCCATCATTGTGCTGGCTGTGGTCCTTCCTCATCACCAAGCCTCTTGCCGTCCCGATGCCTTCACTCGTGCTGCCGTAGCTGCTGATTCTAAGATCTGCTCAGATATTGGACGGTGAGTGAGAGGTGGGTGTGAGTTCAGTGGCTGGCTGCTAGCTGGCAGCGCCTGGAGCCCGGCTGTGCCTGCTGTGAGGTAAACAGCCTGCTGTGAGGTAAGGGCCGTGTGTGGTTTGGCTTCCTATGGCAGCCTCCAGGCCCTTGTATAGAACGGTGTGGGTGTGTCTGTGGGGAAGATGGGGACCCAGGACTGCATTGCAAAAATAGCTTGACTGTATTGTTGAAGGTTATCTATAGGATGCT
Organism: Rattus norvegicus; assembly: GCF_021556685.1. Lineage (NCBI taxonomy): Eukaryota > Metazoa > Chordata > Mammalia > Rodentia > Muridae > Rattus > Rattus norvegicus. Next base: position 13,845,033 of record NC_141553.1, on the reverse strand, counting down.
GGGTATAAGGGTGGACTAAATGAGACCTGCTTCTTTGTCCCTGCCTGACCTGATCAAGACTGGAACTTTTTCAGGAACCTGGGAGACAGGTTTCAGGGTTCAGGGTTCCACGTGTTGGTCCATCCTGAGATACACAATTCCTCCCAGGGCCAGTACAAGAAAGCATGCTATAACTGTCAGCAGGACCTCCCTCTCTCTGTGGCGGGGTCTGGCCTCAGTGAGTGGAGTGACTGATGTGGAGGTGGGGAAGGAGAGAGAGAGAGAGAGACAGAGAGAGAGACAGAGACAGACAGAGACAGACAGACAGAGACACAGAGAGAGAGAGACAGACAGACACAGACATAGAGAGAGACAGACCGAGAGAAACAGAGAGAGGAGCTACAGTGGGTGTTTCCTGACCTTCTTCTGGGAAACCCAGCCCATGGGAAGCCTCCACTACCCACCATGCTGCCCCAGGACCATCCTGAGACAGGTTGTCACTCTGGTCCCCTGCCTCCCATTGGGCCCCTAAAACCTGGGCAAGCCTCTCCTTCCTTCATCATCCGGGTCTCCCTCCCAGAATATCAGCCTGGTAGCCCACTGTTGGGATTCCAGTGCTTTATAAACCCAAGGCTGGCCCTACAGCAGGGAGAGTGGTGGTCTTGGCCCAAAATAACAGGCTAGCAGGCTTTTTTGTACTGATTTTGAATTCACCTTTCTTCCTTCCTCCCTTCCTTCCGACTGTCCATCCTTCTGTCTATCCGCCTGTCTGTCCTTCCCTCCTCCCCTCCTCCCTTATCCACCTATCTACCTACTCTCTTCCACCTGTCTTGCTCACAGTAGCCCTCAACCCTGCTAACCCACTCCTCCTCTGAGTCCCAGACTTCCTGGAGGAGTCACGGTCTACATTTAACTTGGAAGCCGATGGGAATAGCATCCCGGATCAGTAGGGACAGTCCTTTCTAGGCTACCCGAGGGACACAAGAGTTAAGACCGTCCGTGAGACGGGTGGGGTGCAGCATCTTTTTAATTCTCCGAGAACGCGAAGGTGAAAGTGAGGTGGAGCAGGTGTGTGCACTCAGGCCCCACAGAAAGCCAGCCAGATGAGTAACCCCCCCCACGGCCAGTGAAGAAAGGGGTTCTACTATCTGTGAGGAAGCTCTCTGAACAGCTTGCTAGGTCTGTGAGGGTCAGGCTGTGGTTAGTGTTTGGAGCTTGCACTCCCTTGCACTCTAAACTCTCAAGCTCTCCCCTGGTGACAAGCGGATGTGGGTTCAGCCACAGCGCTTTGTCAAACAACTCTCCCTGCTTCCTGTTCTTGTTTTAGGAAGTCAGGAGTGGGAGGGAGCCTCCGGACCTGGCAACTTACCTTGAAAGAGTGGTCAGTGACCGTGGCCAGGTTAGGCCTTAGGGAAGGTGCCCTTGTGTGTCCCCTGGCCATTGGGAAGTCTCAGTGGTATTCTCCCCTACTTTTGGTTCTGCTGTTCTTGCCAGGGTCAGAAGGCTGTGGGAGGGTCAGCTTTTCTAAGGTCCCCCACCTCTCCCCTCAGAGCCCAATCTGCCCAGCCCTAGGTACTTAATGGCCACAGCTTTATTTACTGAAACGGCAGAAGGTAAGGCTCCTTCGGGGTTCCTAGGAGTAGGTTTCTGGAGGGCTACCATCTGGACTGACACTGAGCTACAAGTTGGGGTGACAGTTGAACCCCAAGGGTTGAGCGTGCCCTGCTGCTTCATGCCTACCTGGTGTCTGAGGGTTGCAGACTTAGTTCAGAGGAGAACAGTGACATAGGCTGAGCTATGCGGGCCACAGGCATCCTGCGGGCCTCAGTTTCCTCTCTGTGAAGTGGCTTTTCAGCTGCAACCTCCTTCATGGGATGGCTGAGAGCACACGGGTGAGTTCACCTCACACACTGGACCTGCTCCTTCAGTAGCTCTGTGTAGACTCATTTGCCTGGCTTGATCTGGGCACAGGCCAACATCTCAGGACCCAAGGGAAGATTAGGGTGGGGCTCCTAACCCCATCTTCCAGGTCTTGGGCTTCAGTTTCTCCTCTTTCTTCCTCTTAGCCTGAAACTTGTTTGTGACCTTCCTGTTCTCCAGATTCCTGGCAGCCACTAGGAAGTGACTGCCTTCCCTGACCATTGGGGCTCAGGATGAAAAAGCTCTTTGCACCTAGAGATGATACACACGTGCGCGTGCGTGCGCGCACGCGCACACACACACACACACACACGCACGCACGCACGCACGCACGCACGCACACACACACACACACACGGATGCAAATACCTGTGTGAACCCATATGGTTGCGTGAGCAGATCAAGGCTGTGGTGTGGTGGTGACATCAGAACAGCCTGCTGGTTCCTGGGGGACAGGAACGCAGGAAGTGTTTCAGTCTCCTGCTAACCCAAACTGGTCTCATTTCCCAAGTAAGGACAGCCAGGCATCAGAAACTGAGCCACCCCACCCGCCTAGCCTTTTTTTTTTTTTTCTTTTTTCTTTTTTTTTCCGGGGCTGGGGACCGAACCCAGGACCTTGCGCTTCCTAGGCAAGGGCTCTACCACTGAGCCAAATCCCCAACACCCACCCCCCCACCCCACCCCCACCCCCCCACCCCACCCCCACCCCCCCACCCCACCCCCACCCCGGCCTAGCCTCTTGCAGCTAGCTAGTAGGAATTTAGCCCTACCACAGAAGGGTTACTAGAGACCCAGGCTCCTGTCTTATGCCTGTGGTTGTGGGGTTGGGGACACATGTGGGTAAGTCATGGGTTTAAGTAAATCCTACCTGCAACATTTAATACTTTTGTTTGTCATATATTAAATACAGGAGGGGCGGGTACCTGCTCAGCGGCACAGAACGTGCCTAACATACACGAGGTTCCGGATTATATTTCCATCACGGTAAAATGAGGAACAAGGATACTCTGTTGTGGCCTAGAAACACAATGTAACCAACACGGACACAGCCCCGCCTTGGTGGGAGGAAATATAAACAGATCTGTAACTAAGTTGAATTGCTGAATGGTTAGGTATGATCCCTGCTTATGTGAAGTTTCTGGCCTATGAAAATATCTCTCTCTCTCTCTCTCTCTCTCTCTCTCTCTCTCTCTCTCTCTCTCTCAGTTGTGAGCCACCATGCCTAGCAGCATGGAGGATTCCCCACTTTCTTTCCGCCATTTTTATTACGTCATGCATTAGATGGGTTTTCTGCCTTGTTATTTCTCTCCCTTTAAAATACAGTCTTAAGTCACCCTTTGTATTCCTAGCAGGAACTTCGCTTAATAAGGATTCGATATGATTTTTTTATATCATGGGCGATCACAATTGGACTGACTAATTTTTGTCCTGATGATCAGCGTTCTCTGAAACTTCCCTTTGTTACAATTGCCTCGTCCGTTTAGGTTTGTCTCCCCATGTGGACCCACTCCACAGCCATTGTGCACACCCGGCACGTGGTGTATCCCCTGAGCCACACATTTATTGTATTTGGTATCAGATTCATGATGATCCCATAAAGAACCGGGAAGCCGTGTTTTCTTTTCCCATCGCTGTATTAAAATACTCTGATGACAACTTTTTTCTGACTCACAGTTCGAAATTCAGTTCATCATGGCGCAGAAGGCAAGGCAACAGGGGCTTGAAGCAGCGGTCACAACCACAATCAAGACACAATAAACAATCCAGGCAGTGGTAGTCCCCGCTTTTAATCACTGCACTCGGTAGGGGCAGGGACAGGGGCAGGGGCAGGGGCAGAGGGGCAGGGGCAGAGAGGCAGAGAGGCAGAGAGGCAGAGGCAGAGGCAGAGGCAGAGGCAGAGGCAGAGAGGCAGAGGCAGATCTCTTAAATTGGAGGCCAGCCTGGTCTACAGAACAAGTTTCACGATAGCCAGGGCTACACAGAGAAACCCTGTCTCGAAAAATCAGACCCTCCCCCCACCACCACCTCCCCACCCCCCCCCCCCAAAAAAAAGAAAAGACAAAAGACAAAGAAAGCAAGAGCTTGGTTTAGTCTCTCCTTTCCATACAGTCCAGGGTCCCTTCCAGGAACCCGTCAAACCACAAGTGGATCATCTCACCTCAATTAACCTAATCAAGATAATCCCTTTACATTATTTGGACATAGCCATCACGCCTTCAAATCGGGCACCACCTTCGTCAGGGAGGATGAGACCGTACTGAATTTTATTGACTTTCTTGAAGTTATTTTTCAGCCAGTTTGTAAAATAAACTTACTTAATCCTTTCCTTCCCCCCCCCAAAAAAAACCTTTCACGCATGTGCAGTGACCAAACCGAAGGCTCCCTCTCTCCCTCCCTCGCTCTCACTCTCGCTCTCCCCTGTTCTCTGGAAGAAAGAGGTTTATTTTGTGTTATTTTAAAATGGGCTGTCCCATCTTTACATTTTGAGAAGAATTTACTGGCTAAGTCTTCTGCTCTAATTTGGATCTCACACGGCTTCTTGGGGCCGCATTAAGGGTGAGCTCTCCACTTGGCGCCATTTAGGAAGTGGTGGACCTTTAAGGGGTGGGCAGAGTGGGGGCCTTGTGAGTACTGGGGCATGCATGCCCTGGAAGAGGACTGGGGAACCCCTGTTTCTCCATTTTCTTTCTTTCTTTCTTTCTTTCTTTCTTTCTTTCTTTCTTTCTTTCTTTCTTTCTTCCTTCCTTCCTTCCTTCCTTTCTTTCTTTCTTTCTTTCTTTCTTTCTTTCTTTCTTTCTTTCTTTCTTTCTTTCTTCACGCTCTGGGAGAGTCTGTACCACCAAACACTACTACCACGTGTTGCCACAGCCAGAGTCAGAGGCGCAACTGGCCCGTGTGACTACCTTTTCTTTATAAAAGTCGCCTATTTCAGTATTTGTTATAGTGTGACACCCCTCTGCGCTTGAGTTCTTGGATGTGAAACCTTTAAACTGTGGTTTCTATTTCTATCTAGGTATCAAATCTCTATGTTTTAAATGTTTTACATTTATTTATTGAGAGGGGGGAGGGGAGAGAGGGCGGGGTTTATGTGGGTCACGGGACAGTTAGTTTTCTTTCATCACGTGGTTTCTGGAAATGACACTTAAGTCACCAGGTTTAGCAGCAATTCCCCACTGAACTGTGTCACCAACCCAAGTTTCTAGTCCTTTGTATGAATTACGAGAAGCTAGTAACTCCTTTTCAAGAAACTTGTCCGGTTTACTGACACTGTCATGTATGTTAACATACCATACCTTTTTTGTTTGTCTGTCTGTCTGTCTGTTTTAAATATAAAGACCTTTCTAGGAATGGTGCTGGATACTTACAAACCCCTTACTTGGAAAGAGTCTGAGTTTGAAACCAGCCTGGTCCCCGTATCAAGACCCTGTGTAAAGCATCTTTTGAGTGTTTACAGGGGCCTGTAATCAATCTTTGTTCCTGATCTGCCTTGCTGGGACTGAACCAGTGACCCTTAAACGCAGCAACATTTGGCTTTTCTGATTTCCTTTTTCGAGTTCTGTCGGTTAAGTTTCAGGATCTTGAGCAAGGTAGGCAGAGGCTGTATCTCTGAGCGACACCCTTGGCTGGTGATTACATTGTGTATTTGTTTCTCCTTGTATTAATCTCTGTGTCTATCTTGATTTCCTTTTTCCTTCCACTCTCGGTGACTTACAATTGCTATTTATGGCTAGGAATGTGGCTTAGGGCTAAAGCACTTGCCCGGTATGTTAAGGCCCTAAGCCAATTCCCAGTATCAAAAACAAACAAACAAACAAACAAAAACCCAACTCATTTTTTTAAAGATATTCATGTTGAATTTATATTTGAGATACAGCTTAAGAAACACACGAGGACAAATTACAATTTGTTTCTGACTAAGTCATAAAGAAGAGGCTTATCTTGACTCAGGGCACTGGTCCAGGATCTAGGCATCTGGTAATGGCCTCTTGCTGGCAGACTCTGCAAATGGGCGGGGTGGGGGTGGGGTGGGGGTGGGGGTGGAGTGCCACGTGACCAAAGAGAGGGGCACAACAAAAAAGCGAATTCCCAAATTTATGATTTCTTCGTTATTAATTAGTGATGCTCTCTAACCATGATCTCCTTCCTTGACCCTTACACTCCTGAGTGTTACTATTGACTCCTGGAGGGTTGCCCTGTTTCATTGTGCTATATATACTTTGTTTGTTTGGGTTGTTTGTTTGTTTTTTCTTTAAAGAAATACTTTATGCGACTGGAAGTTCACAGGCATGTAAGTATGTGCACCACTTGTGTGCCTGATGCCCTAGGAGGTCAGAAGAGGGCACTGGGTCTTTTGGAACTGGAGTTATGGATGGTGGTGAGCAGCCATGTGAGTGCTGGTGACTGAATTATGGTATCCTGGAAGAGCAGCAAGTGCTCTTAAGTCCTATCCAGCCCCTCCTCCTCTCTTCCTCTTCCTCATCCCGCCTCCTCTGCCTCCTCCTCCCCCTCCTCTGCCTCCTCCTCCCCTCCTCTTCTTCCTCCTTCCCCTCCTCCCCTACTTTTTCTTCCTCCTCCCCCTCCTTCTTCTCCCCTCCTCCTCTTCTTTTTCCTCCCCCTCCTCCTCTTCCTCTTCCTCCTCCCCCTCCTCCTCCCTTCCTCTTCCTCCTCCCCCTCCTCCCCCTCCTCCTCTTCCTCTTCCTCCCTTCCTCTTCCTCCTCCCCCTCCTCCCCCTCCTCCTCTTCCTCTTCCTCCCCTCCTCTTCCTCCCTCCCTCTTCTTTTTCTCCTCTTCCTCCCCTCATCCTCCTCATTTTCCTCCTCCCTTCATCTTCCTCCTCCTCCTCCTTCTTCTCCTCCTCTTTTAAATGCTCATATTATCATAATATGACCAGCAGGAATCCCTTTAAGTGAGGGATTACACATTTTTAAAGATTTAGTTATTTTATTTTTATGGGTATGAGTATTTTGCTGCATGTGTGTATACGGCCACGTGCACTCCCGGTGCCTTCAGAGGTCAAACTGCCACATGGGTACTCGGAATCAAACCTTGGTCCCCTGCAAGAGCAACTACTGTTCTGCCCTATAGAGCCATCTTTCTAGCCCACTGCTGAGATCTTTTATGCGTATTGTTACTCAGATTCCCATTATCATAACAAATACCTCAGAAATCACCTATAAAAAAGACATTTGTTTGTCCTACTGTTTCAGGGGTTTTACCCATCGTTCTGTTAGTCTTGTTTTGGAGCGGCCCACAGCAAAGTTGTTCACCTCATGGCTGAGGTAAAAACTGGAGAGCTAGGGAGGGAGCATCAAGGCATGTCCCCAGTTCCCAGAAGACCTCCCATGAGGCTACCTATCTTGTGGTGGTTCCAATGAGAATGACCTCCATAGGCTCATATATTTGAATGCTTAGTGCCAATTGGTGGAACTTTTTGGGAAGGACTAGGAGATCTGCCCTTATGTGGTAATAGGGGTGGGCGGAGCCAGACCTCCTGTGCTCTCTTGTGCTCTCTTGCGGGCATGTTCTCTCTCTCTCTCTCTCTCTCTCTCTCTCTCTCTCTTTCTTCTTCTTCTTCTTCTTCTTCTTCTTCTTCTTCTTCTTCTTCTTCTTCTTCTTCTTCTCTTCTCTCTCCCTCTCCCTCTCCTTCCCTCTCCCTCTCTCCTCTCTTTCCCTTCCCTCTCCTTTTCTCCCCTTCCCCTCCCTCCCCTCTGCTGCCTATGGATGAGAATGCAAAAGCGCTCATCTACTGTTCCAGCATTATCCCTGTCTCCTCTCTGCCATGACGATCATGGACTAACCCTTTAAAACCATAAGCAAGCCCCCAATTAGATGCTTTTTTTTAAAAAAAAAAAATAAGAGTTGTCTTGGTCATGTTGTCTTTATCACATCAATAGAACACTAATTAAGACACATCGTAAATATTCCACCATTACCCAAGAGTGCCAAGTTGTGAACTAAACCTCTCAAACACGGGGGACCTCCCCTGGCACACTAGGCCATCTTGGCGAGCATTCCTGTCTACTAGTCCCAGATGTCTCAGGATCAATTTGCATTATTACTTTAGCCAGACCTGAAGTCAAGACCTAACCAAGCACAGTATGCATATGTATGTATGTGTGTGTGTGTGTATGTATGTATGTATGTATGTATGATGTGTATTTTCCGTTATTTCTGTATCCCTGTTGGCCTAGAAGTCACTAGACAGACCAGACAACCTTGAATTTGCCATTCTCCTCCAGATTCTGCCTCCCAAGGATTAAAGACTTGGGTCCCCATGCCCAGCTGGAGGATGGTGTTCTAAGAAGACAGGTTTCTCTGTCCTAGAACTCAGACTCCCAGAGATCCACCTGCCTCAGTGTCCCAGAACGCAGAGATTAAAGGCATGTACCACCACTGCCTGTCTTCTTTTGTTTTTTTTTTTTTTTTGGTTCTTTTTTTCGGAGCTGGGGACCGAACCCAGGGCCTTGCGCTTCCTAGGCAAGCGCTCTACCACTGAGCTAAATCCCCAGCCCCTTCTTTTGTTCTTTTTAAAAATCAATCTGGAGACCAGATTAACCTGGAACTCCCGAGTTCTGCCTGCCTCAGCCTCCCGGGTGCCGGAATTAAAGTTGTGCGCCACTGTGCCTGGCCTCAGCTCTTTCTCTTCAGTGTTGGCTCTTCCCCATTCTCACCCCTGTCCTTACAGAGCTCTGTGTCCTGTGATTTATTTTTTTACCTCCTTCCTACATCTCCTGTGTCTCAATTTATTCTCTGAAGGTTCTCTCCTTCTCTACCCTGTTTGCTGTGTATGTGTGTGTATGAGAGCAATTGTGTGAGAATATTAGTGTGTGAGTGTGTTTGTGTGTGTAAGTGTGTATGTATGTGAGTGTGTCAGGGGGTGGGTGTGTCTTAGTCATTGTCCTATTTTTTGTGAAGAGACACCATGACCACAGCAGCTCTATAAACGGAAACATTTAACTGGAGGCTGGCTTACAGTTTCAGACGGTTGGTCCATTGTCATCAGGGCAGGGACCATGGCAACAAGTATGGTGCTGGAGCAGTCGCTGAGCACTATATCCTGATCCACAGGCAGAGTGTGGGAGGAGGAGGAAGAGACAGACAGACAGACAGACAGACAGACAGACGGACAGACAGACAGGGAGAAAGAACAGAGTAAGAGAACAAGAGTGCCTGAGCCTGGTATTGACATTTCAAACCTCAAATCCCACCCCTCAGTGACACACTTCCTCTCACAAGGCCACGCCTCCTAATCCTTCTAATTCTGTCAAACAGTTCCATTCCCTGGTGACTAAGCATTCAATATACAAGCCTGTGGGGGCCATTCTTATTCAAACCACCACAGTAATGTAAATGTGTGTGTGTGTGTATGTGTGTGCACGTGTGTACATGTGTGCCTGTGTATGTGTGTGTCTGTGTATGTGTCTGTGTGTGCATGTGTCTGTGTGTGTATCTGTGTGTGTCTCTGTGTGAGTGTGCATATGTTTGTGTGTCTGTGTGTGTGTATGCACCTGTGTGTGTCTGTGTGTGCATGTGTATGGGTGTGTATGTGTGTTCATGTGTGTGTGCACATGTGTATGTGTGCATCTGTGTGTGTATCTGTGTGTGTCTGTATGTGCATATGTCTGTGTGTCTGTGTGTGTGTGCATGTGCATGTGCACATGTATGTGTGTGTCTGTGTGTGTGTATCTGTGTGTGTCTGTGTGTGTGTATCTGTGTGTGTCTATATGTGTGTCTGATGTGTGTGTCTGTGTGTGTGTGTATCTGTGTGTGTCTATGTGTGTGTCTGATATGCGTGTCTGTGTGTGTATCTGTGTGTGTCTGTGTGTGCATGTTTGTGTGTGTGTCTGTGTGTCTCTGTGAGTGTGCATATGTCTGTGTGTGTGTGTATCTGTGTGTGTCTGTGTGAATGTGTGTCTGTGTGAATGTGTGTGTCTGTGTGTGTCTGTGTGTGAGTGTGCATATGCCTGTGTGTGTCTGTGTGCGTGTGTAACTGTGTGTGTGCGGGTGTGTGTGTTTGTGTGTGTGTGTGTGTGTGTGTGTGTGTGTGTGTGTAGGCACACATGCAGAGTGAACCAGTGGAGGTCGGAGAACAGTTCTTAGGAGCTGGCTTTCTTCTGACACTTGTGAGCTCCACTCATGTTGCTATGTCTGCACACCAGCACCTCTGCCTGCTGAGCCAGCTTGCTGGCCCTTGTTTGTTTTTTCTCACAGGCGTGGGTCTTACTAGGTTGCTAGGCTGGCCTCAAGCTCTACAGCACAAGCAATCTTCCTGCCTTAGCCTCCTGAGTAGATTTAGCTTATTATTATTTTATACTTCACTGATGTTTTCTCTTTTTTTTCTTTTTTTCTTTTCTTTTTTTTCTTTTTTTCCGGAGCTGGGGACCGAACCCGGGGCCTTGCGCTCGCTAGGCAAGTGCTCTACTGCTGAGCTAAATCCCCAACCCCAACACTGATGTTTTCTCATGTCTGTGCCTAACCTGCTATTAGCATTGGATTCCTAATTCCAGAGCACTGGCAATTTTTTTTTTGTTTACTTAAAAAAATTATTTTATATATGTGAGAACACTGTCCCTCTCTTCAGACACACCAGAAGAGGGCATTGGGTCCCACTACAGATGGTTGTGAGCCGCTATGTGGTTCCTGGGATTTGAACTCATGACCTCTGAAGAACAGTCAGTGCTCTTAACCACTGAGCCATCTCCCAGCTTTGCTTGCCTATTCCTAATTAAGTTGATCGTGGAGGTGTATACTTTTAATCCCAGCAGTTGGGAGGCAGAGGTGGGCGAATTTCTGCAAGATTGAGGCCAGCTTGGCCTACGTAGCAAATTTAAGGCTAGCCATAATTAGCTACATGGTGAGGTTCCCATCTCAAATAAAACAGGTAAACAAAACTAATTTATTTTGCATGTAACTGTGGAGGTACGAGGGTCACTGCAGCATGTGGAGGTGAGAGAAGAAGTTCACAAGGCGTTTCCCATCTCCCACGCTGTTTTTGAAAAAGGGTCTCTCCTGTCTGCCACACCGAATATTCTAGGCTAGCTTAGCTTGTAAACTTCCTGGTGCTTCCTGTCTATCTGGACATAGGAATGCTGGGATTAGAGATGGCAGGTCCCTGCAGGATTTCTAATTGTTCATGAGTTCCAAGGACCAAATCAAATCATCTGGCTTGAGTGCTAAGTGGTTTGACCCACGGAGCCGTTCCTCAGCCTTGAAATGTCTAACCGTGGCTTTTGTATCTTGAAATACACTTATTTGGAAGTTCATAGTTGGGTATGGTGACATATTTATAAGTCTTGGTGTTTAGGAAGTTGAGGCAGGAGAATCACAAGTGCGAGGCCAGTTTGGGCTACATAAAGAGAGAGATATGGGTTCGGTCCCCAGCTCCGAAAAAAAAAAAAAAAAAAAAAAAAAGAGAGAGATAGAGACACAGAGAGACAGAGACACACACACACAGAGAGAGAGAGAGAGAGAGAGAGACAGACAGACAGACAGACAGACAGACACAGACACAGACACAGACACAGACACAGACACAGACACAGACACAGACACAGACACAGACACAGACACAGACACAGACACAGACACAGAGAGAAAAGACAGAAAGACAGAGACAGAAAAACCAAGTTGTGGCCTTCATAACCTAGGGTCCTGTGGATCTTTTAAGAAGATTGTGCTTGGGCTGGAGGGATGGCTCAGTGGTTAGAGCACTGACTGCTCTCCCAGAGGTCCTGAGTTCAAGTCCCAGCAACCACATGGGGGCTCACAGCCATCTGTAATGAGGACTGATGCCCTCTTCTGGTGTGCCTGAAGACAGCAATAGTGTACTGGCATACATGAAATAAATATTTAAAAAAAAAACAGATTGTGCTTACTCAATCCTCAGTTATTTTTTACTTTTTTTTTTTTTTTTGGTTCTTTTTTTCGGAGCTGGGGACCGAACCCAGGGCCTTGCGCTTCCTAGGTAAGCGCTCTACCACTGAGCTAAATCCCCAGCCCTATTTTTTACTTTTGTTACATCTTCTTACTATCTTTTTCATTTGCCACCTAGTATTGGAAAACATGTGTAACCACTGCTAAAAATAAAATTTTCAGGGGAGGAAGTTAAGACAGGGTTTCTCTGCATAGCCCTGGCTGTCCTGGAACTAGCTCTGTAGACCAGACTGCCCTTGAACTCACAAAGATCCGCCTGCTTCTTCCTCCCACGACCTGAGATGAAAGGTGTGTGTAGGCACCCATCACCCAACCTGTTAAACATAATTTTGGACTAAACCTAGTCCTCCTCTCCTGTAATTCTAATACTTGGGAGGCTTGAGGCAGGAGGATCGCCCCAAGTATGAAGCCAGCCTGGGCTACAATCTAGGACTCTGTCTAAAATATACAAGCAAACAAGACAAAACCCAACCAAAACCCCCAAATAATAAATTAATAAAAGTAATTTTTGAATATCTTTTTTTTTAAAGATTTATTTATTTATTATATATAAGTACACGCTGTAGCTGTCTTCAGATACACCAGAAGAGGGCATCGGATCTCTTTACAGATGGCTGTGAGCCACCATGTGGTTGCTGGGAATTGAACTCATAACCTCTGGAAGAGCAGTCGGGTGCTCTTAACCGCTGAGCCATCTCTCCAGCCCCTTGAATGTCTTAAGGCCTTAGGATTATAATTCTGCCATCTCCTTCGTAGTTCCAGTAACTAGATGGTTTGCAAGCTGGGCCCCTGTATGAAGAGGCCTAGTCGAATTCTGGATAAATCTAGAGAAGGACCCATCCTGGTGTGTAGGGCATGAGCACCTCCCCATTCCTGAGCGGTCAGAGGATGCTGACACACTGCTCTGCCTCAGAGCTGTGTAAAGACAGCAATCTCTTCCAGGGAAAAGCACTGCAGATGCCAAGCCCTCCTCCCTCACCATGAACTTTCTCTCTGCTGCCGAAGCCTTGGTAGCATGTGTTTCTGATTTGTATGGTTTCACTAGTTCTCTCTGGGAATTTGGTCTCAAATGTCTAGTCATCAATACTTGGATATCTGGGGGCCAGTGGCCAGATTACTGAAATGTACAGAAATCAGGCAGACATGGGAGGCTAAGTACAACAGGCCACTGAAGAAACCCAGAAACTCTTCAGTGACTAATAGCTTGGACCATGGTGTTGGGCATGGAGTACCTCCCATGTGGTCAACAGGAGTGGAAAAGACTGGCCATCAAGGATGACTCCCACGGACAGCGTAAATTGGCAAATGGTCATGGCATTCTCTAAGCCCGTGAAAATAAGAATTTTAGACTGTTGTCGGGGATAGAGATGGGAGGGAAAGAAAAGGTGTAGTTTAGGTCATGGGGGTGTCCAGTGCTCCCTGCCCCCACCCCACACACCCCTAGCAAGGCATCTGTAGATGGCTGCACAAGGTCTCAACTTTAGGGAAGAGAACGGGGTTAAGAAGTAAATTCAGAATGGACCAAGGTAATATGGACCAAGGACTCAACTTTAGGAGTTCAGAGAGGTAAGAGAAAAATACAAGATGGCGGTTGAAGAAGCTGAGTGTAGAAAGGGCTTTTGGGAAGCGGTAATCGAGAGCGAGCATAGGCGCTCCGAGTGGCCTCAAGCAGAGATGAGAACTTGTCTCTGATGGGAACAGGCCGTCTCTTCCACGATCCTTCCTTCGACATTGTTGATGACGTTTTATTGTTAAGAATCTGTGTTTATAGGGCTGGAGAGATGGGCCAGCACTCATATCCTCTTCTAACTCCAGCTTCCAGGGGATCCAACGCCATCTTCTGGCCACCACACAGAATGCTCGCACGCAGGCACGCAGGCACGCACGCAGGCAGAAATCAGTCTTTAAAGAAGGTGTACTCTGCCTGATGATAGCAGTCTTGTTTTCATTCATACTTCTGACTCCTTTATGTTCCAGGATTACATGTGTGATGATGGCGTTCCCAGGTATACTAGCACTTAAGCTAAGGAGTCACAGTGTGGCAGAGTCCAGGGTGGACTGGTTGGGTCACAGATAATGGAGTCAAGGGAAGACGTGGGGTCGGAGGTCCCACGGAGTTGCGGGAGGAGACCTAGGTCCACTCTTGTGGGTCTTGAGTTCCTTGCGGTACCTGGAGGTCAAATGGTAATCCTCGAGGTGCTGAGGGGGGCCTCTGCGTTCGAAGAAAGGGGCCGTCCTTCGTGAGTGGTGCAGACTGTCACAGTAGCCACTGTGCCATAGGCCAGTCTCACCAACAATTTGAAGCTGAAGGACCTGACCCTTGGACAGATAAGGGGTCAGCTGTCCCCAAGAGCATTGTCTTAGGCTTTGGGGGGGGCAAAGAAAAAGGAGTGTGACTCATTAATCCAAGTCCTGGACCCTAGCGCAGGATCCTGGGGTCACCCACTAAACCCAGCTTAGACAGTGGAGTCTCAGAATGGGTTCCAGGGGGTCCAGGTTCTACCTGATGCAATGAGCCAGTGTTCCTGGAAGCTCCTTTGTAAACTGTAAACCACCTTATATATGCCTCAGGGATGTGGAAATGCCATTAGACTTAGCAATCTATCGTTGGGATGGTGAGTAACTGGATTGGGGGTGGGGGTGGGTAGCTCGGCGAGTCTTCTCACCTCCCTTGGGGGTTTGGTGCCAGCCGATAGACCATCAGTCTGTCGCTGTTTCCCAGCAAGTGCCAGTCAGATGGGCCCAGGAAGAGATGGGGTGGTAGGGAAGCCAGGCCTCTGATTCTGTGTCATGTCCCCAGAGTCATCCTCCAGCAGCAGGGCTCACCTGTGGACGCCGCCATTGCTGCCCTCATCTGTACCGGTGTTGTTAACCCTCAGAGCATGGGCCTGGGCGGAGGGGTCGTCTTCACCATCTACAATGCATCTACAGGTGGGCCCTCACGGGACACGCCCCCAATGGGGCGGGGCTTGTTTCTCGCGCGTGCTTCCTCCTGGGTATTCCTGAGACCCTTTGCGCTGCCTTTGTCTCTGTTGTGCGAAGCCCTGGTGGATAGGTAGTGCTCCATGGGTTAGCACTGAAATGGAAGCCAGGACCCAGAACAAACTGGGGCCATGGCTCATGCCATCTCAACTCCAGGGAAGGTGGAGGTCATCAATGCTCGGGAGACAGTGCCAGCCAGCCATGACCAGAGACTGCTAGACCAGTGTACAAATGCCCTGCCACTGTGCACAGGTAAGACCTGGGGGAGGGTTCTTCCCCCCACCCCCACAACGGAATATTTTTCTTGATTATTTGGGAATTTCACATCAAGTACCCCAATTATACTCACTTCCCAGTCCTCCGATGTCTGCGCCCCACCATCCTCCCACAACCCCCCTCACACAGACACACACACAGACACACACACACACACAGACACACACATACACACACACATACGAAGAAAGAAAAAAAATCAAATCCACTTTATGTTGTAAATATACTTACTGGAGCATGGTCAAATTTTAGAAAGGGTTCTTTAGAGAATCTAATTCACTCTGCTATGAATCTGTCAGAACAGCGCCCCCAAGGGGTCAGTATGTCTTATGGACAGGCTGTAAAACCCTGGGCACTGGGGACGGCATCTGAGCATGGGGAGACTTGGTTCCCTGACCTGGGGTGTGTTGGAAAGATTATTTTGGGAGAGGCCCTGAATAAGGGGATGTTCCAAGGGGAAGACCAGTCTTGGGGAGCCCGATGGATATGGGTCGGTGGAATAGGAATCGTAAGTCCAGTTTATGTGAGGGCAGAGTGGGCTCTGGAGTGGGAGTGATCAGTGCCTGGTAGCATTCTATGTGGACTTTATGTGGAAGGCAATGGGGAGCCGCAAGAGGGCGATGCCGGGAGCAGTATGGTCAAGCTGGTCTCCAGAAGCTGGGAGACCAAGCTGGGATGAGAGTGTTGCGCTGGGCTAAGGAAAGGGGCATGTTATGCAGGGGCCCAGTGGATCGGGGTTCCTGGTGAGCTCCGCGGCTATGCTGAGGCGCACCGCCGATACGGCCGCCTGCCTTGGGCTCAGCTTTTCCAGCCCACCATTGCCCTGCTCCGAGAGGGTTTCCGTGTGCCCCCTATCCTCAGTCAGTTCCTCAACACCAGCTTCCTGCAGCCCTGCTTGAATTCATCAACCCTGAGGTGAGCATGGCGGGGGGTAGCCCTCAAATCGGTATCCCGCCTGAGCTCAGCCACAGTCCCGGGGCACCTCAGTCTGTCCTCAGCAGGAGGGTTGACCCTAAAGAGCCAAAGCCCTTTGCAATCAGGAGAGCATTGGCTTTTCAGTCTCTGGCCAGAACCTAATTTAGGCTAAGGGCAGCTTATTCCAATGGCTCTGGCTTCCTTCTGCTTGGCTTTGGGGATGGCAGATAGCCCGTCTTGACCAGCTAGCTCACTGAGGGGGTCCTCCCAGGAGGTAATGGAGTAACCAGAAAGGTTCTGTAGCCCAGAGTGAGGGTGGTAGCACCAGCCCCCCACTTCTAGAGAGCCAGTTCCCCTGTGCTGGGACCGTGGCCGTTACCCCGAGAAGAATCCTGAAGATTTCTCTAGAACTCAGCAGGAATGGGAGTGTCCGCTGGGATCTGACGTCAGCCTGAGGTTGCCTCCTATGCACCCCTCCACACCCCCCCCCACTCCCCAGACAGCTCTTCTTCAATGGGACAGAAACCTTGAGATCTCAGGACCCACTCCCATGGCCTGCGCTGGCCAACACCTTGGAGACTGTGGCTAAGGAGGGTGCAGAGGTCTTATACACCGGAAAGCTGGGACAAACGCTGGTGGAAGACATTGCCTGGCAAGGTGAGCAGAACGGACACTCCAACACCCAGCCCAGCTAGGGAAAGAGTCGAGTTCTGGGCATCGGGGGTTAAAGTCACACCTTCCCCAGACCCTCCAGTACTACGGGGTGCTCCAGGGATTCCGGGGAGGACAGGGGCCCATGTAGTCTAGCCTACTCGTTGCTAGCCTTAAGGGGTCTCAGTGGTCAAGAACCTCGATTGGTGGAACTTTTGCATATCTACCTGTAAAGAGGCTATGCCAGGCCTGGGTGGCCGAGCTGACCATCTGCCTCCTATTTCTCACTTACCTTCATTTGTTCTCTGTCCACCACCCTATACCATTCTGCCCATCAACCGTCCGAGGCTGCACCCCTAGCAGGCAAGAGAAACTTCTTCCTATGTCCTGAGATGAGTAGAAACTCTTGACTGTTCTTTGGCCATCCCCATCTATATACCTGGAGCTCTCACCGTCTCTCTCCAGGAAGCCAGCTGACGGTTCAGGACTTGGCTGCCTTCCGGCCGAAAGTGGTGGAACCCCTGGAGATGGCCCTAGGAAACTATACCCTGTACTCTCCACCGCCGCCGGCAGGGGGCGCTATTCTTAGCTTCATTCTCAACGTGCTGAAAGGTGAGAACTTTTCTGGCTTCCCCTCTCGCCTCTGAGCTCTCAGCTCATCATAGACTTTGGGGGTACACGTTGATTAGCTTTCCATCACTGTAATATATTGTCGGACACGGCTACTTGTCAAGAAAAGTTTAGTGCTGTGAGTTTAGCTCAGCGGTAGAGTACTTAAGAGACCAGGCTCCTTTATAACGGCCCTCTTGCAAGAACTACCAAAGAGTCACATGCGAAGCCCATTCCAATAGCAAACCCCTCCCAGTGGCCTATAGACTTCCTATTAAGTCTTATCTCTTTTACTTGCTTTTCTTTTTTTTTTTTTTAAGATTTATTTATTTATTCTATATAAGTACACTGTAGCTGTCTTTAGACACACCAGAAGAGGGCATCTGATCCCATTACAGACAGCAGCGAGCCACCATGTGGATGCTAGGATTTGAACTCAGGACCTCTGGAAGAGCAGTCAGTCCTCTTAACTGCTGAGCCATCTCTCCAGCCCAAGTCTTATCTCTTAAAGGTCCAGCCTCCTCTCAGTGCTGTAGAAACTGTGGGGATCAAGACTCCAAACTCAGTAAACCCTTGGAGATACTCAGGACATAGCATATGACCACTGTCTTTTTCTACGTACTAGGTTAACAGATAACATGCTATCTAAGACTGTCCAGGACAGTGGTCAGGACAGTAAGTTTTAGAGCTGGTCTCTGTCTCAGGAACTGGGCTATATTGTACTGAAGGAGGTGGCATCCCTTGTCTTACTATGTGACTTGGTCTCGGGGCACAGGAGCAGAAGGCTCTTCAGGTCTAGAGCTGCCTGTCAGGCGTGTACGCTCGGGGCTGAAAAAGCGCAGAGAGTCGTAGCCTTCAGGGACTGCCTGAGGCCTCACAGTTCTGGAAGCTAGAAGACACCCGTCCGGTTGCACACAGGATGAATTAATTCCCTCTAGGGTCTCTTGAGGAGAACCTGCTGGCTGTTCTTGCCTTTGGCGGCATCCGTCTAGACTGTTCCCCATCGCTGCAGAGGACACAGAGCTTTCTGCACACCACATGCTTCCCTGTGGCTACACGTGTGAAACCCTTTCTATAAATTAGTGGCAGTAAGACATCCACACACGCCTTCTCACCTACAGGAAGCTCTTAGGGCTTCTCTTCGGGATACATAAATTGCCAGCATGGCTGCTGTGGGCCAGCTTTTTGTGCCTATAACAAATACCCACGATAAAACCTGATTACAAAGAGAGATCGTGGTTCATTTCGTCACACGGGGTTTAGAGGTGCTGTAGAAATATCTAATCTCAAACAGGGCTCCTACTCTGCCTTTGATCATTCAGTTCCCAGATAAAAGACACACAATTTTTATATTTATAAAAAGCCTTGGGGCTGGAGAGAGGGCTCAGTGGTTAAGAGCACTTGGACTGCTCTTCCAGAGGTCCTGAGTTCAAATCCCAGTAACGACAGGGTGGCTCACAATCATCTGTAATGGGATCTGATACTTTCTTCTGGTGTGTCTGAAGACAGCTACAGTGTACTCATACATAAAATAAATAAATCTTTTTTTTAAAGCCTTAATCTGCACAAGAGCTGGGCAGGTATCTCCCCTCTAAGCTATTATGTCTACTTCCCCACCATCAACCCTATTTTATAATTTGCCATGTTCCCTCTGGGCAGCTCTTACCCAACTGGCCAGCCCTTGTGGCCTTATTTTTATGACTCACCTAGCCCACGGCAGCATCCTCCTCTCTCCACCTTCTCCTCTTTCCTGGTCCTCCTCCGACCCCAAGCCCAGGACCCCAAGTCCCACCTATCTCAATTCTGCCCAGCTATAGGCTGCATCCGTCTTTATTCACCAATCAGGGATAATTTGGGGGGCAAGGTTACAAAGTGTCATTCGTGTACTTGCCAATTCTCTCGACTTTGGCCCCAGGCCTTGGGGCCAGTGTTTAGCATTTCAATGCATAGCAAAAGACAGAACTTCAATGTAGAGGTTTCTGTCTGGGTTTGGTTGGTTCCGTGGCTTTTATGCCTGTAGTGTGGCGGTACATTAAGGCAGGAACTTGCATTAGAGCAAGAAGCTCAAGGCTGCTGGGAAGTGAAGGAAAGAAAAGGAGAGAAGAAAACACAAGCCCCACTGAACACATGACCTAAACCATCCTACTGCCCCTACCTTGGAAAGTTCCCATCCCTTCCCAGTAGGTCAAGCTTGGAACCAAGCTTAGAAGTGTGCACTGGGGCCATATGTCACCTTGACATAAGTACTTCAATGTGGTGACAATTGATCTGATCATATAGGCCTGAGAGCTCAGTGGTGGAATTTATAACTGACATGTGCAATGTTCTGGGTACCAGCCTCAGTGCTGCGTGCGTGCGTACGTGCGTGCGTGTGTGTGTGTGTGTGTGATGGAGCAAGGTAGGGCAAGACTTAATTGTGTTACTCAGAATGACGTTTAAAACTTGTGAATTGTTTATTCTGAAACTTTCCACTTCATATTTTCAAACCGTAACTGACTGCAGGTAACCAAAACTGTAGAAAGTCAGACCACAGGCAGGAGAGGACAGCTCGTCTCTGTGAGTGTGACTTATAAAGACGCATGTGGCCTGGTGTAGTGGCGTTGCCTTTAATGAGGGTGCTTGGGAGGCAGAGGCAGTCAGAACTCTGAGTGTGGATCTGTGGCTGTTATGTTTGCAGGTAAGATAGTAAGGGACCCTGCCCCCAGTTGGTTCTGATTGGTAAATAAAGATGCCAGTGGCCAATGACTGGGCAGGGCAGACAGAGGCCGGGTTTGCAGCCAATGGCTGTGCAGGGCAGACAGAGGCCGAATCTTAGGATTTTTCTGGGCTTGGGACCGGGAGAAAAAGGACATCTACCATGCCAGGAGAAGGAGAGGAAAGATGTCATGTCTGAGAAGGTGCAGGACAGAGAACATAGCCGCCATGTAGGAGCTGGGGGAGAGAGTGGCTTCCTAATTGGGTCCAGGGCAGCAAAGATGAAATATAGAATTTAATAAATAATAATTTGGGAATGTTGGAGGGAGGTGGATTAACCACGTGGAGGTTAAAAATGGCCCAGAGAGGGTTGGGGATTTAGCTCAGTGGTAGAGCGCTTGCCTAGGAAGCACAAGGCCCTGGGTTCGGTCCCCAGCTCCGAAAAAAAAAAAAAAAAGAACAAAAATAGAAAAATAAAAAAAAAATGGCCCAGCGACTGAATTATTTTTAGACATTACAATATAAAGACATATATACATATAAAATATTAAAATATATAAAATATAAAGATATATAAAATATAAATATATAATATTGTATATACATATATACATATATATGTATATGTGTGTGTATATATATATATATATATATATCTTTCAATTCAAGAATCCAGAACATAGGGGTTGGGGATTTAGCTCAGTGGTAGAGCGCTTGCCTAGGAAGCGCAAGGCCCTGGGTTCGGTCCCCAGCTCCGAAAAAAAGAACCCAAAAAAAAAAAAAAAGAATCCAGAACATGGGCAGATAATGTGGAAGCCTCCACCAAATTTTATTTAATTAATTAATGCTACATGGATCTCTGAGTTTGAGGCCCGCCTGGTCAACAGAGCAAGTTTCAGAATAGCCGGGGTTACACAGAGAAACCCTGTCTGGAGGAAAAAAACAAAGAGACACATTATTCCAGTTAGGGCTAGCATACATAAACAAACTACACAATGCAGGGGGAAATGCCTCCTCTCAGAATTCTCAACACTTTGTCATAAAATATAATAGTAATTCTTATGCTATATAAATTGATAGTTGTGGACTCTGGGAATATAACAGTGAGTAAATCTTTTGGGGGTCCAATATTCACCCCACTACACGGAGAACCCTCCAGCACCCCTCTACCTCCCCAGGGTTCAACTTCTCTGCAGAGACGGTGGCCGGGCCTGAAGGGAAGGTGAACATGTACCACCACCTTGTAGAGGCTCTCAAGTTCGCAGTAGGGCAGAGGTGGCGGCTATGGGACCCCTACAGCCACCCAGGGATACAGGTAAAGCTCCTGGGGAGCGATGGGGTCCTCTCTCCTTCCCCAGAATACAGTATGAAGGGGGAGGGTCAGGACTGGAGTAGGGAAGGTGTAGGAATTCTTTGTAGTTCTAGGCAGGGATCGCCTAGCAATGGTTCCAAGGTAGTAGATATAAACAGGTATAGGTATAGCCTTCACACAGGCTAAATAAAGGAAAGACCCTCTAGCATAGACCAGAGAAAGGGTTCCCCAGCAGGGAAGGAGCTCATCCTGCCCTCTGCTCTGAGGACCATCCCTGACCCCTGGCTCCTCATTGACTCGCTGACTGCTTCCTCACCCCAGAACATCTCCCAGGACCTTCTCCGGGAGACTCTAGCCCAGCACATCCGCCAGCAGATTGATGGCCGTGGTGACCACCAGCTCAGCCATTACAACCTGTCCGGGGTCAGGGGCAACAGCATGGGCACGTCTCATGTGTCTGTGTTGGGAGAAGACGGCAGCGCTGTGGCAGCCACCAGCACCATCAACACACCGTGTGTGGGACCTGGGGAGGGGCGCGGGGCGGGGACGGCGGGGCAGAGCGGGCTGGGGCGGATGGGCAGGGGATGGGCGGGGCAGACAAGGCTCAGGGGCGGGTGGGCAGGCTCTCTTCTTTGTCCTGACACCTCAGACTCCTTTGCCAGAGTTTGGTCTACACCCACCCACTGACCTCCTCTTGCTAATCTCTAAGCAGGCAGCCTTTCCTTTTGTTTTCCTTTCTATTTGTCTGGCACTAGAGACATCCCTTGCTAGAGAAAAACTATTGCTAGATGGCTCTGAACCAGGTCTTGCCTGGCATGAACCTTGCTTTAAAAAAAAAAAAAAAGATGTGGGGGCCAAAGGGGATCTTTGAGGGCCGTGGGTGGTGCTGGGCTCTGGTGTGCTGGAAGGTACTCGAAGGCCCTGAGAGGTCACAGCCCCGTTGTTCTTGCGAGCCAAACTCAGGCTCCACGTTGCCTTATGTGCAGCTTTGGAGCGATGGTGTACTCCCCACGGACAGGCATCCTCCTCAACAACGAGCTACTAGACTTATGCTGGAGACACAAGCCAGGTTCAACGGTCACCCCTCCCCCTGGTGAGAGCAAGGCTTCCTGCCGAGCACCCCTTGAAGAGAGAGAGAGAGAGAGAGAGAGAGAGAGAGAGAGAGAGAGAGAGAGAGAGAGGGAGGGGGGTGGGCGGGGCCGCTAACCCCTGAGTGGGCCGCCCCCATCGCTGAGCACTGTGCTTAGCAAATGCCTGAAGGCGGGCTGGGCGGTACTCCTGGAGGGTGCGGTGAGGTGATGCTTCTTGGGGGGCGGGGGGGGCTCAGTTCCAGGTGAGCAGCCACCATCATCCATGGTACCCTCCATCTTGATCAACGAAGTCCAGGGGTCGAAGCTGGTGATCGGTGGGGCTGGTGGGGAGCTTATCATCTCTGCTGTGACCCAGGTGAGTCTGAAGGCTCCTAGCTAGAGTGTGCCCTCTCCATGAAACTCCCTGGGGTGGGGGTGGGGGGTGTCGTGGTGGGAAGGCCAGTGTCTCCTCCATCCGCGCGCATCCTCTTATTCCCAGGCTATCGTGAATAAGCTGTGGCTTGGCTTTAGCCTGACAGACGCCATCGCAGCGCCCATCCTACATGTGAATAGCAAGGGCCACGTGGAATATGAGCCCAAGTTTAACCAGGTAAGGCCGAGGTCCCACGTCCTTCCTCAAACCCATGCCGCTCAACGCATTCTGTAAAGAACCCTGCATGGGTCAGGCAGGTACACTTCACCTTCAGGAGCCACAAGGCGTTGAGGACAGGAAAGGCAAAAGGTTTGTCCGGTGGCAGGCAGAGAGCAGGGTGTTGCCTGGGCTTCTCCCAGGCTGAGGACTTTAAAAACTTGTTCTATTTATACCATTCCCAAGAAGCTAGCTTTTCTAGCTGTGGCCAGATGACTGTAGATGTTCCTTCCTGGTGATTTTTTTTTTTTTCCCCTCGCGTACTTTGGAACTCACAGTTGAGAGTTTATAAATGAAAGAGCTTGCTCTTTCCTGTGGGATTTTCTTTTAGAGCATTAGAGGTCATGATGCTGTTACTTCGTCCAAACGTGTGGTGTGTCCCTCCCCCCCCCCCCCCCCCCCCCCCCGCCAAAGCCCCCGGAGCAGGACCAGGGGCTGAATTCTCTTGACTGGTTACCTAACACCTTTCTCCCAGACAGTTAGCTTTCTGGACGTTTTCTGAAGCTAATTGGATGAACTGAGACGGAACCCATGAACAGATGAGCAGCTTTGGGGCTGGAGAGATGGCTCAGTGGTTAAGGTCTTACTTAGGTCTCACTTCTCAGCACCCACATGTTGGCTCTATGAAAGTTGTAAGAGATCCAAAGTCCTCTTCTGATCTCCACAGGCTTGCCTACATGTGTATGGTGCACATATATATACTCAGCTATGCACGCATACACACACACACACACACACACACACACACACACACGGGGGGGGAAGGAATACATAAATGTTTTTAAAATAAATAAATAAATAATTTAAAAAGACATTAGCTTTCCAAGGCCACAAACTTTGTCTTTGGAACCATTGCAACCATCTGCATTTTGAGTTTCTTAAAGTTCTATGTTTTGGTTCCCAAGGCCACCTCTGGGGCCCCTTAGAAGTCTAAAAACTCCCCTTAGAGCGGGAGACTTTTAGTAAGAAGCGACATTGATAAACAATTCCCTCATAATAGTTTGAGTCAACTTTCCAGTTGTATAAAAGCCTTTGACGCAGGGCTGGGAATGTAGTCCGGGGTAAGAGTATGCCCGAGCTGCCAACGCTACCAAAGAAAAAGAAAAGGAAGTACGCACTCAACGGGAACCATTTAACGCCCATGGTCCATTAGTGGTGATTACCTCAATAACTATTCTGTCTTATAGGTTCCGGGCAGTACTCAATAAATTACGTGTGAGGTGCTCAACACTTTATAGTAAAATGATCTTTGTCTTAGACGACACAGTAGGCTAAAGTAAGTACCCTGCACATTCAAGGCAGGCTGTGATGTTTGATAGGTGAGGCGAACTTACCTTTTAAAAACGATTTAAGATTTATGTGTCTGAGTATATTGTCTGCATATCTGTGCGAACACCCCATGCATGGCTGGTGCTTATAGATGTCAGAAGAGGGCACTGGATCCCCTGCAACTGGAATTATGGTTGTGAGCCACCATGCAGGTGCTGAGAATGGAACCTGCATCCTCTGCAAAAACAAAAACAAAACAAAAAACAAAAAAACCCCAAACAAACAAACAAACAAACAAAAAACCCCAAGCGCTTTTAAGTGCTGAGTCATCTCTTCAGGTTAGTTATATTAAATATGTACTAGCATTTTGACTTCCAATATTTTCCAGTTATGATGGCTTCAAACCCCACTGTAAGTTGAACAGCATCTGTGCTGAGAACCTTGTTGTTCCAGACCTGAGGTCTGTGCAGAGTTCTGGGGACCTGAGATGTTCCCAAGGAGCTAATGGCTAGAGGATGCAAGGTCCCAGACGTGGTTTTTATGCCCTTACTCTTGGAGCCTTGGCTCTTGACTCTTAGCTGAAGAGCCTTTCTCAGCAAATATACATGCTCAGGTCTTGGCACTCTGAGAATCTTCGACTCTGAGGATTCAGATGATGACACACAGTCCGGGAATGGGGGGTTAATGAAATCCAGTGTCCCATAAGGCCAAGATTCATGGCTCCCTGGGGTTGTCAGAATGTCAGTTATGTAGATCTAGGGCCTTCCATGGAGAACATTCTAAACCCGGGCTGGGAGACTTCAAATCTCCAAGGACCTTTATAAGCAAAAGCCACCATCAAGGAGAGGAAGGTCTTGGAGTTCGGCCGCTAAACTCTGAGAAATGGAGCCCCTGAGGATTGAAAGTTTTATCTCTGGCTTTAGCACAATGGGGCTTGGCCTTTAATGCTAAGGCCGTTGGGCGATTCCTACAGTGAGTACAGAAAAACTTAGGCCCCTCAGGGCCTCCAGATCTCACCGTGCCAGTAGTTCAAGACACCAAATGTTACCTCATGGCGTCAGACAGGAGGCAGCTGATTAGAAGGACAGCAGATACCATAACTGGATGTCTGTGGAGTGTCGGGTCATAGTGGGCAAAATTCTTGGCCCATTAATCTGAAATCATGTGTGGAAGTATGGGACTGAAGAAGTCCGGTTCTTAGGATTTTTGACCCCCTATAACACGATAAACAGCAGTGAGGGGGTTCACACCCCAAGAACTGAAAGCCCTTAACGTTCAGAACTTCAGGGCTAGGGCATGCTTTAATTTTTACCTCGACATTCATAGATTTAGAGTCTTACACCTGAGCAATTAGGGCCTCACATTCTGAGTGTCTCCTCAGGGTTCTAGCATCCTTGGATACATACAAGTTTGTTCCCCTTTGGAGATAGAATTGGGCTTGGGCTAGCCTCCTACCTACTGTGTAGTCTAGGCTGATCTCAAATTTACAATTCCCCTGCCTCTGCCCCCTGAGTGCTTAGATTGCAGGCATGTGTCACCATACCTGACTTGATATATAAATATTCCTTTATATATATATATTCGAATACACACACACACACACACACACACACACACACACAGAGAGAGAGAGAATGTTTCATGAACTTACAAGTCATCCTTAAGCAAGGGCTGTGTTAATCTTTCTATATGGATCCAATTTTAAGTGTCCATGAGGGGGGCTGGGGATTTAGCTCAGTGGTAGAGCGCTTGCCTAGCAAGCGCAAGGCCCTGGGTTCGGTCCCCAGCTCCGAAAAATAGAAAAGAAAAAAAAGTATCCATGATGCTGAATTGAGAACAGACCACATGACTACTCTGGACAAGCAGGATCAGGGTCTTTGGGTTCTCCTAGACACCCCTTTATAAGCCCTGAAATGATAGCTTCCCAGGAGTTTAACTGCTGCATATCTGGGTGTCTTAGGTCTTGAGTTCTTGTCTGTGTTACTATTGTCTTATATGTTTGGCAGTACTTGTATTGGTGGGCCTGGATACCTAGTATCTAGTACTTTGTCCTCCTCAATGTTCCAGGGCACCCCTGGACCCCTAGAAGGTATTGCTTTTAAGAGATTCAAAATTGTGCCCCTTAGCCCAAGTCTTCTAAAGCTACCTTCTCAACAGAAGCAACTAGGTGACCTCAGATTTGTCCTCTGGGGCCATAGCGAATTAGACTGAGGAGCAGAATGAACTTGGTTCTTAAGAGGGTCTTTGTTCTGAGTCTCATTACCCTTGTATTGCACCCAGAGTTGTGCAGCCTTCTTAACATCCCTCTGATACTTTCAAGTTACAGACTGCATGCTCTTGAACCAGTGCTGCCCCAGACTTTCCCTAGCCAGGGTCCTCAGACCCCCCTCTCCCAGTTTTAGATGTTTTCCTATTTCTTGCTTAGCCACTCCTTTGTGCATGGGGGAGGGGGACTTGAGCTTCCCTCCCCAGGGATGCTCCTTCTCTCTTCTTCAGGAGGTTCGGAAGGGGCTACAGGACCGAGGCCAGAGCCAGAGCCAGAGCCAGAGGCCGGTTTTCCTGAATTCGGTCCAGGCTGTGTTTCAGGAAGGGCCCTGTGTCTATGCAGCATCTGACCTGAGGAAGGCTGGAAAGGCTTCAGGATACTAAGACAGCTCTGCCCAGGGCTAGGATCTGGCCCACTGTGAGTCCTGTGCCTGACATGGATGATGCTGTACGTCTAAATACTCCAGGACCCGGATCCCTTGCTCTGAGACCTACCTGGGACCAAAAGAACAGGGATCAGCCCAGCCGATGAATGAATGAAGAGGGAAGGATTGACTTGTCCCTGGTCCCGTCCCAACACCTCCTGTGGCCCTGCCCTGTTTCTTCTAGCCTTGCCCTCCCTGGCCTCATGCTCACACTCCAAATGGTGTACCTCCCAGTCCACAGTGTGAACTGATTTAGTGGTTCTAAGCAGTTAAAGGGACCCTCGGATAGTTCCCAGTGATATGCAACACACCACAGACTCCTACGGTCCTTCATGACTTGCCATCGGGGCCAAGAGATGAGCCAGGCTTCACAAGGCTCAGCGGACAGGGGCAAGCACACCGCCCACGTCTACTCTGCTCCTGCTACAATATCTCTTCCGGGGGTTTCGCAATGTGTCTGCTCCCCCCACCCTCTGTCTTGCCTGCTGGTGGGAAGACAGGAGTGTGGCTTGTAGTACTTATGTTTTGCTCCACTCAGGAAAAGGTTGGATAAAGCAGAGCTCGGTCTTAATATTCCAACGTCTTTTTTCTTAGATTTATTTATTATATATAAGTACACTGCGGCTGTCTTCAGACACCCCCAGAAGAGGGCATCAGATCCCATTACAGATGGTTGTTGAGTTACTATGTGGTCGGTGGGATTTGAACTCAGGTCCTCTGGAAGAGCAGTCAGTGCTCTTAACCGCTGAGTCATCTCTCCAGCCCGGTACTCCATGTTCTTGAGACTAGGGCTCATGCTTGGCAGTGCTGACATCTGAGATGACATCATCCTTCGTGGCATGGGGCTGTCCCTACATTGCACACACTTGACACAATAGCTTCCCCTCATACACCCCCAGACGCAACAACAGAAACTGTCTCTGGACAGGGCTACGTCACCCCTGGCCAAGAACCGCTGCTCCTGATGAGTGGGAAACTGTCCTAGATAGCTTTGCATGCTGCTCGGTAGGGTGCCCATCTTGGAAGTGTCCCCACAGGGACCTGAGCAAATGAACCCTGGGAGTATCAGGTACTTCTGTGTCACCCCAAGTGCCTGAGGGAGTTGTGTTACTACATATAGGATGCTACAACAATGTGTGTGGTGTGTGCATCTTAAAGGTCCATCCTGCTGGTTCAATTGTTAAGAGCTCTTTTTTGAGGGGTGGGGCTAGAACCTAGGTTTTGATTTCGGGTGCGTACATGATGGCTCATAACCATCTCTTACTACAGTTCCATGGGGTCTGATGACACTCTCTGACCTCCATAGGCACCAAGGATTCAATACAGCCTGGATGCCTACATGTAGACAAAACACCCATAATGCTAAGCGAATAAATCTAACGTTAAAAATTTTAAAACTCGGGGTTGGGGATTTGGCTCAGTGGTAGAGCGCTTGCCTAGCAAGCGCAAGGCCCTGGGTTCGGTCCCCAGCTCCGAAAAAAAAAAAAAGTTTTTTAAAACTCTGAAAAGCAGGACGTCTGAGATAGAGGCGCCAGCAGCAGATTCTGTGTTTAGTGAGGGTTCATTTCCTCACAGCCCGACACGGTGGAAGGAGCTAGGGGACTCCCAAGGGTCTCTTAAAAGATGTTAGAGTCACCCCTCACTGTCTGTGAAAGATTGGTTCCAGGACCTCCCTAAAGGATCGCTGTAGATGCTCATGGCCTTTACATAAAATGGAGCTATATTTGCATCAGCGGCTTGGAAAACCAAGAGCTGGAAGCTAATGGGGTGTCAAGTGAGGTTCC
This sequence comes from Rattus norvegicus, assembly GCF_021556685.1. Lineage (NCBI taxonomy): Eukaryota > Metazoa > Chordata > Mammalia > Rodentia > Muridae > Rattus > Rattus norvegicus. Next base: position 13,816,301 of record NC_141553.1, on the reverse strand, counting down.
TGAAAATGATCGGATATTTCTCATTTTCACTGTGATGTTGCGTTAAGGAATGGACACCCACAGCACGCATGCACGCGCGCGCGCGCGCGCACACACACACACACACACACCTTGATTTGAGATCATAAAATTCTGCTTCCTTCCGAACAGAGTTTCTCACTGCGCATGCTCTGTGCCTCGCCCCGGGATCTTTCCTGATTTTCTTTTTTTTTTTTTTTTTTGGTTCTTTTTTTCGGAGCTGGGGACCGAACCCAGGGCCTTGCGCTTCCTAGGTAAGCGCTCTACCACTGAGCTAAATCCCCAGCCCCACTTTCCTGATTTTCTAACTGAATGCTTCAAGCTCCTAAATCTCGCTCCACGCGCCCTTCTACCTCCTGCTACATCTGTGGGACCCTAACTCACGTGCTTTTGATCCAAGAGGGGTGGATTTATTTGCTGGCTGACCATGTGATAGTGTCAGTGTGTGCTTTCCGCATCAGATCAAAGCGGTGACATCAGACCTCCGTGAGGAGTTCTGTTCTTGAGAGATTATTTTTCCTAGGATACTAATCGGGTTCTAAGAAGAACTTAACGATGCTGCCATGATCACGTGCCTCTGACGGATTGTTACCAGAAAAAAAAAATGGCGGTTTGGGTTTCCTTCCGATTCTTATGGAATAGCAGCTCATGCTGTATCTGAGAGAGGCAATCAAACCTTGTTCCTACTAATTCATCCCTTGATGTATAGTGGAATGAATTTGATCCCCAAGCTTCAAAAGGAAAGAGCTGGCTATGTACAGTGTCACCAGGAGACTTAGTTAAATGTTAGAAAGAAAAACCAGTGATAGGCAATTTAACCTTTAATATCAATCCACAGCAAAATCAGAAAGCCGTGAGACATATTTCTATATCCAAACCTTTCTTCAAGCCTTGCGTGATTGACACTCCCAGCGCTCAACAACAAAAACGTGGAGACCCACACCGGTAAGTATATAGAGGCTGAGAGGACAGCCAACGTTTGGCCCTTTCCCCAAGGTCAGGGACATGGCAGGACACCTCTCCAAGTGTTCTTTCTACAGCTCTGCTAAATCACTTGTCCTAGCCTGGCAGTGGTGGCATGTGCCTTCTTTCCCAGCACTGGGAGGCAGAGGCAGGTGGATCTCTTGATTTCAAAGCCAGCCTGGTCTACAGAGTGAATTCCAGAACAACCAGGTCTATACAGAGAAACCCTGTCTCAAAAACAACCCCCCCAAAATGTCCCAGAACACCCACATGGCAGCTCACAGCTGTCTGCAACTCAAGTGCCAGTGGATCTGACTCCCTCACACAGACATACGTACAGATCAAACACCAATGTGCAAAAATTAAATAAGTAAGTCGCCTGTCCTCTTGATTCGAGAGGCCACAAAGATCCAAAGTTTGACCTTTATCTAGTGAACACAGAGTAAGAGGAGGGTTAACGGAGAAGGAAATGTCCTCAGTGGTTTCAAGGGAAGTCACAAGGTCAGCAAGATCCCGACTCCACCCCATAGAGGACACACCTCATAGAGGAAGACTGAGGAAGCCAGTGGACTCTGAAGTCCCAAGAGTAACCCCTGAAAAGCCTCAACTGACTTAAACAACTACAAACGACTAGTTCCTCTTTGACTACTGTGGTCGTAAGCATTCAACAGGAAATACACCCAAGGAGTGAAATGATTTGGTAACCACAGAGAAGAAGTAGACTAAACCTTAGAAGGAACAAAGATTCTGGCCCCTGTCCACACCTGACAGTTCATAAAACACACTTTTTTTTTTTTTTTTCCGGAGCTGGGGACCGAACCCAGGGCCTTGTGCTTGCTATGCAAGCGCTCTACCACTGAGCTAAATCCCCAGCCCCACTAAAAATTTTTTTTACATGCGTGCGTGTGCTCACATAAGCACGAGAGTGAGCATACACACGTGAGCACACACATACACTCTTACACTTACACACACGCACCACAGAGTGCCTGTGGAGGTCCTAGGACAACTTATAAGAGCAAGTTTTGACTACATGGTGAACTCAGGCACTAAACTCGGGTCGTCGGGCTTGGCCGCAAGCACCCTTAACTCCCGAGCTGTCTCATAAGCCCCTTTATTACTGACAACACATTCCCGGGCTTGGAGGTTAAAGCACTTGTCACACAAGTGTGGTGACTGGGGTTTGGTTCCTTAGAACCAATGCTGAATTGGGGTGGTGGTCCAGTATTTGGAAGGTAGAGACAGGGGTTCCCCAGAGCAAACTGGCTAGCCAGACTACCGTGAACCAGCAAGCTCCACATTCAACTGAGAGAGAGGCCCTGTTTTAAGTGGAAGAGTGGAAGACAACAGGACTCGTGACATTAACCGCGATCTTCCGCGTGCACACCTGTGCATGCACACCTACACAAGCATGCCTTCACACATACCAACACACATTCAGACGAGAAAAAAAAAAGTAATAACAAAATGACAGAGTCATTTTCTACCAAACTCAGATTCCCAAAGGAAGAGATGAGAAGAGGGAAGGACCAGGGTGAACACCAAACCCTGCAGCAGTAGTCCCAACATCCGGGGTCTATAATGGCATCATCTAGGCACCGATGGACTTCGATAACCTGGCCACTCCATTTACGGCTATATCATTTGCAACACACTTCTGCTCCCTCTTGGGTCACTTCCGCTCCCACTTCCGCTCCCTCTTGGGTCACTTCCGCTCCAAACTTTCTTCAGCAGAGTTTCTGTCTCCAACGGAAGAGCTTTCACCCTTCTGGCTTTTTTTTTTTTTTTTTTTTTTTTTTTTCCCGGAGCTGGGGACCGAACCTAGGGCCCCTTCTGGCTTGTTCTAATAGCTTTTCAGGGTTTTCTCACCAGGAGTCCCACGCTATCCCGCATAGCCTGTGTTCGTGACCTTCTGGAACCGTGGTGAAAGTCTCAACGACAGTCTTAACACATTTTGCCTGCCTGGGAAAATTCATACCACGTGAAACACAAAATTAGCATGGCCTCCCATTTACCAAAATTGTGCTGGGCCCTGAGTACCTTCGTGACTAAAGCTGGGAAAACACTTCTGTGGATGGCCTTGTCCAAGCAGGATGTTGTTACGACTCTCTTTTCAAATGGGCGTTCATTTTTACAAGCTGGAACCTTCACTGGATGGGATCTTGCTCCCGAGCTACCTTCCTATTGTCCCGTGAGAGGTGAGAGGTTCTGAGTTTCTCTCTTTTTTTTTTTTTTTTTTTTTTGGAGCTGGGGACCGAACCCAGGGCCTTGCGCTTGCTAGGCAAGAGCTCTACCACTGAGCCAAATCCCCAACCCCATTAGTTGCTTTTCTACTTGATTAACTGAGCACCTGCATGGTTACTCCACATAGTTTCCCAGGAAACCACAAACAGACAAAAACATCAGAAGCACATTTGGGGCTTTGTGACAGGAGCCTGGTTCCAGGGACACATTTGAGTCTGATATCCGTGAGGTCAAGCAGGTCTGTTCTAGCCAGGATGCAACCTGGGACCACAAGCCTGTCAGTAAATCTCAACAGAATGCATCACAGCAGTCGGCTTAACAGCCATCAGTGCCTGGCTTGCTGTAGATGAGTTCGACTCCTGTATTCGCCTTAGACACTAACCCAGAGAGTTGGAGCTGAGAAAGTAGGAAATGGAGGTGCTAAGTTAAAACCCTTAGGAATCAAGTCCCAGGGCGTAAAGCAAGGAGGAAAAGGTCCACATCTATCTTATGAGACCCATGTCAATTCCAAACCCGGCAGAGAAAAACACAGCCAAAAAGTGCTTCTTGCACAAAGCAAACCCTTAAACAAAACACTGGCAACGAGCATCCCACTGGGTATTCAAAAGAACAGCATTGGACTGGAGAGACGGCTCAGTGGTTAAGAGCACTGACTGCTCTTCCAGAGGTCCTGAGTTCAATTCCCAGCAACCACATGGTGGCTCACAACCACCTGTAATGGGATTCGATGCCCTCTTCTGGTGTGTGTGAAGACAGCGACAGTGTACTTATATAGTATAAACAAATCTTTTTTAAAAAATTAGCGTATGTGTGTGCATTTGATGAATGTTTAGGCACCACATGCACTGGGGGAGGGGGGCATGGAGACCAGAAGAGGGGTTTGAATCTTCTGGGACTGGAGTCACAGGCAGTTGTGAGCTGCCGTGTGAGTTCTGGGAACCGGGAACCAAGCCCTGATCCTCTGCGAGAGCAGTAAGTACATTTAGCCACTGAGATGTCTCTCCAGCACCCCCACGGGAGTATATAGGTGTTTTGCATATGTGTCTAAGCCCCGTGTGCATGCAATGCCTGAGGAAACCAGCAGAGGGTGTTAGATCCCCTGGGACTGAAGTTACAGACTGTTGTGAGCTGTCATGTGTTTTGAGAATCAAATCTCAGACTTCTGCAAGAGCAGCCAGTGCTCTTTGCACACACACCCCCCCCAAATATCTATTCTTACCAAAAAAAAAAAAAAAAAAAAAAAAAAAGGACAAGAACAAACAGACTATTTTGGCTAGAGACAGACATCTTTTCTCAAAACAAAGTGATATTTTAAAACACTGAACAAACCAGGAATGGAATGGGTGGATGCTCCCTTCACATGATGAGATACAGTTTGTTAGATTTGTTTTTGAATTGTGCGTGTGTCTGTGTGTGTGTGTGTGTGTGTGTGTGAGAGAGAGAGAGAGAGAGAGAGAGAGAGTGTAGCGTCCCAAGGAGTTCAGAATTAAGAGTACCTAGTCAGAGTAGAGTTCCTGAAACTAAAGTTACAGGTGGCTGGGAACTACCCCAACATGGGTACTAGGGACTGAATTTAGGCCCTCTGAAAGAGTGGCCAGTGCTAGTTCCATTGATAATGTGGCTTAAAAACAAAACCAATTTCCACTGGGTATTGACCGTGGGCCAAGTCTATCTATTACTTACCTATTCCATTTTTTTAGATGGTGTGTGTGTGTGTGTGAGCCCTACTGGTCTGGAACTATACATAGACTAGGCTGGTCTTGGGCTCCCAGAGATGTGCTTGCTTCTGCCACCTGAGAGCTGGGATTAAAAGTGTGCATCCCCGGGGTTGGGGATTTAGCTCAGTGGTAGAGCACTTGCCTAGCAAGTGCAAGGCCCTGGGTTCGGTCCCCAGCTCCGAAAAAAAGAAAAAAAAAAAAAACAAAACACAAAAAACTGCTGATAATCTTATTGGGCTGGAGAGATGGCTCAGCGGTTAAGAGCACCCGACTACTCTTCCAGAGGTCCCGAGTTCAATTCCCAGCAACCACATGGTGGCTCACAACCATCTGTAAAGAGATCTGATGCCCTCTCCTGGTGTGTCTGAAGACAGCCACAGTGTACTTATATATAATAAATGAATAAATCTTAAAAAAAAAAAGTGTGCACCCCCAGTGCCTGGCCTTTGTAGAATTCTAATGAAAGGTGTTAGAATAGGTTCAGCCTTGCAGGTGAGGTCACTGCAGTGTTAATATTCGAGGGTGGCCCAGAATAAACACCAGAGCGGAACAGATGGACTTGCAAGTAATCCCGGTAAACTCACTGGATCACCAGTGAGCCATTTGTTCTGAGGGTGAGCATCTGTGCACCCCACACAGAGAACTGAGGACAGAGCAAAGTGTGAAGGGTCACTGGCAGGAACAGAAATGATGGCCGCATCACCAAGGCCCACCCTAGCACAGGTGACAGCTCACAAAGGCTGGAAACCCAGAACACATTACACAGCCTGCAGGCAGCTCAACCAGGCTCCAGAGTGTCTTTTCCTGGTGGCTTAGTTGATTTGAGCCTCTTTTAGGCAGCTTGGCCGAATGGGTTTCTTCTAGGCTGCCCCACTGGTCTCTGCTTCTTGTAGGCTGCTTGACTTTGATTCTTAACACTGAGCAAGCTTGCTCTCAGCCTCCTCTAAGTAAGAGTTTTGCGGCCTCATTTGCCTGACAATGACTCTCAGCAGTCTTTTCCGGGAGAACAAGGGGCCTAGTGATTCTAGTCTGTTTCAGGGAATTCCTGAAGTTCCTTTGTTTCCTTTCTGTTTTAAGGAGCTTTCTGCAGGAAAGGGTTTCAATATTGGAGGAAAATGCTACACACCAGCATCTTTCACCTCCAAATGTAACAACAACAACAATAAAAACAAAAACAAGCTCTTGGTGTGGTATCATACACCTTAGGAGGCAGAGGCTAAAGAAACTGCTACAAAGTCAAGGCCAACCTGGGGACTACTATTATAAAAATAATTCTATCTCAATCCAGGGTTTCTACCCTGCTTTTGACCATCCAATTCCCAGATAAAAGACACATACAACCTTTATATTTATAATAAGCTTAATTGGCACAAGAGCTGGGCAGATATCTACCCTCTATGCTATTATGTCTATTTCCCAGCTGATAATCCCATTATGTAATGTGTCATGTTTTGTCTGGGTTGCTCTTAACTCCAATTAGCCAGTCCACGTTGCCATTAAGATTCTTACCCACAGCAGCTTCTCTATTCACCACCTCCTCTCTCTCCCTCATGGTTTTGCTCTGACCTCAAACTCTCGAAACCCTAAACCCAGTCTATGTCTCTTGTGTCCAGCTATTGGCTGTTGGTATCTCATTCGCCAGTCAGGGATAACTCGGGAGGCAAGGTCACATAGCATCACCTGGTCTATGTGCAAATTGTCTCAACTCTGGGGCAACCAGGTCTTGGGGGCCTGCACTGAGCGTTACAATACATAGCAACAGACCAACACAACAGCCTACACAACCAGTACCAGGTTAGCTAGGCTTTAGAGTAAGACCTTTCTCAAAAAGCCAAGAAATAAAAAAGAAATAAAATACGAAGGCCAGGGGTGCAGTTCTTGCCCAGTGCAGTAAGACTTGGGTTCTATTTCCAGTACAGAGACAAAAATAAATTTAAATTATTTGTAATTATTATCTATTATCAATAATTTATTATTAGAAACAATTACATTACTAATATTTTTATTATTTTACTGTCTTATTATTTAATTGTGTATTGTCAATAATTTGCTAATTTTTATAAACAACTACCTTATTAATATTTATATTTTTTAATTATTTGATTATTTTGTTATTATTTAATTATTATTTTAGAATTAGGACCAGTGAGACAGCTCAGACAGCAACCAAGCCTGACAAACCAATTTCAGTCCCCAGGATTCATAGGACAGAAGGAGAGAGCTGGTTCCCACAAGTTGTCCTCTGACCACCCCCACCCCTCCATCTACACATCATTCCACACAAGTGCCTCCATCCCGGAATAAGTAAATGTAACAAAAAAAAATTTTCAAAAACTAAACATCCCAACTAAACCCTTTATTTTATATAATTGATATATGCTACCACAAAGGATGCCCTAGTTTAAGAAGTAAACACACACACACACACAAAGAATAAAATAAATGGAAAAATGAAATTATTGCCAACCATCGTTACACACCTCTAATCCCAGCACTCAGCCCTGGGGCAGGCAGAGAGCTCTCTGTGTTGGAGGCCAGTCAGTGCTACATAGTAGGATCTTGTCTCAAAAAAACAACTAACATTTTTTAAAACTTCTTTTTTTTTTTTTTTTGGCTCTTTTTTTCGGAGCTGGGGACCAAACCCAGGGCCTTGCGCTTCCTAGGTAAGCGCTCTACCACTGAGCTAAATCCCCAGCCCCTTAAAACTTCTTTATATATGCGATTACATTGTTGCTATCTTCATGCACACCAGAAGAGGGCATCAGATCCCATTACAGATGGTTGTGAGCCACCATGTGGTTGCTGGGATTTGAACTCAGGACCTCTGAAGAGCAGTCAGTGCTCTTAACCGCTGAGCCATCCTTCCAGCCTTGTAAACTTTAAAAAAAAAATCTTAAGTATAACTGTGCATTTAGTAAGAAAACTGATAAACTCAAAGTTAAAATTTTTAATGTAGGTGGCACACACCTTTGATCCCTTTAAGCACTCATGAGGAAGAGGCAGGGGGATGTCTTTGAGTTCAAAGCCAGTCTGGTTTATGGAGGGAGTTCCAGAGCATCCAGGGCTACACCCAGAGACTGTGTCTGAAAAAAATAAAAGTTAAAAAAAATTGTTTAATTTTAAAAGATACTATGGGAAAAAAATCTTACATGACCAGTGGAAAACTAAAAAAAAAAAAAAAAATTCAATACATAACATGATGTGGGAGCGATTTCTTTAATATTTAAATATTTATAACTAAAGGGTAAGGTCCACTAGAAATCCTCACAGGGACTTAACTCGCTAGCGTGTTAAAAATATTCCCAGGGATGTGACTCACTTGTCCACAGTAAGAGTCCTTCAAATGGCCTGTTGAAAAAACTCTCAAAGTTACTCAACCGAACCCATTAATAACACCACCCACCAAACCGATGCTGAGATCCGGGAAGGATAAAGTAAACAATTCAGGGGGAAAAGGCTTCCTAGGTGACCTCTTGTAAACAAAGAGTGGGGATTCTGCAGCAGCCGCCTCTCACAGGCTCTTGTGGAAACTAGAGGAAACGTTTCCTCCACCCCTATGGTCAGGCTAGCACAAACTTTGAGAAGAAAACCTGACAAAACTCTTAGAAGGCAGCTGAGGAGTGGGTCTAAGGCAGCTGAGGAGCGGGTCTAAGGCAGCCGAGGAGTGGGTCTCAGCTAAACCCAAGGACTCAGAGCAGAGACACCCACAAGCCCCCATCGCCAAGAGCACAGAAAGTTTTTACAAGCAGTTGTGAGTCAGCACAAAAACAGACCCGCGGCCTCAGTGTGGAAAAGCTCTTGATAAAACTTGGCAGCATTCACTCACGATAAAAATCTGGAAAGAGGAAACTCCGTCAGTTTCATAGAATGTGGCTTTTAAAAAACCCGCAGTACAGAGAAGTTGACACATCAATGTCTAGTAAACATCTTGTAATAAAAGTTAATGCATCAGTGCTTGTAAAAAAAAAAAAAAAAAAAGATCTGTAGTGGGGCTGGAAAGGTGGCTCAGTGAAGAGCACTGGCTGATCTTCCAGAGGTCCTGAGTTCGAATCCCATACGGGGGCTCACAGCCATCTGTAATTAGATCCCATTCCTCCTTCTGGTGTGCATGAAAACAGCATACTCATATACATTACATAAATAAATCTTTATAAAAAAATCTATAGTAGGCACCATACTTGGAGACAAGACCAAAAAAAGTTGTCCCTTTTGATATCAGGACAAAGATAAAAGTCATTTTTATCTCTTCCTTTCAGTAGTAGGGTAAGGGAAGCCCTGCTCTGTCTGTCTGTCTGTCTGCCTGCCTGCCTTGCGCGCGCGCGCGCACACACACACACACACACACACACACACACACACACACACACACACGGAGGCCTATAGATCAAAAGGGAGAAATATGGAGCTGGGGTATGTTTAGTGGTAGAACGAGAGTTCCTGAATCCCATGTCCCAGTACTGGGAAAAAGCAAGGAAAACCAAAAGGGACGGGACAGTGTTATCTGAATACCATGCGTGAGGACTGCACATCCATCAAGCCAGTGTAGTGTTGGTACGAAAGAAACAGACTGACCAACAAAGCAAACAGGGATGGACGCCAGACCTCTGACAGAGGGGACCCACCGTGCAGGGGAGAAGGAGGTCCTTCAATAGTGCTATGGAGTCATTTGGAGTCATTTGGACAGGCACCGTTGCCGTTGGATCCCCCCCACCCCCACCTGAACAATCTATTCCAGATGGCTCGCAAATCTAATTACGAAATTTTAAGCCATCCCGTGACTTTCAAATAGTGAAATGTTTCAGAAAGGGGCTGCGGAAATGCCAAGTTTATGAGAAGAAAAATTTCGTAAATCAGACTGCCTTAACGGCATGAGCTGGGAGAAAAGTCAGGAATTAAATGCCAGCCTGGGATTCAGAGCAAAGTCCCTGGAAGAGGAAACAGAAAGAGGAAGGGAGGAGGGGGGGGGGAAGAAGGGAGGAGAGAGGGAGGGAGGGAAGGAGGGAGGGAGGGAGGGAGGGAGGGAGGGAGGGAGGAAGCGGTGTGCAAGCCTGTTTCCCCAGCCTTGGGAGTAGCACCAACTGGCTCATTTCAAGGTCATCTTCAGCTACATAGTTGAGGGCCAGCAGTAGCTACATGGGAGCCCTTCTAAAAGATGTACTTGGAAGGTTTCAGGTCGTGATGCTTTGGGCTGTAGTGGCGAGCATAGTTAAAATGCTAGGGGAAGCCCGTGCTTTCTCAAGGCCGGGTGCAGAAGCAAACAAACAAACAAACAAAAAAACAGCACAAAGGATTAGATGGAATCTAATTAACTAATTATATAATTGCAATCTTTGATTCTTCAAATCTTACTTTTTTTTTTTTTTTTTTTTTTTTGGTTCTTCTTTTCGGAGCTGGGGACCGAACCCAGGGCCTTGCGCTTCCTAGGCAAGCGCTCTACCACTGAGCTAAATCCCCAACCCCCAAATCTTAATTTTAATAAGGGTTCTTAAGGGCTGGAGAGATAGCTCAGCGGTTGAGAGCACTGACTGCTCTTCCAGAGGTCCTGAGTTCAATTCCCAGCAACCACATGGTGGCTCACAACCATCTGTAATGGGATCCGATGCCCTCTTCTGGTGTGCCTGAAAACAGCTACAGTGTACTCTAAATATAATAATAATAATAATAATAATAATAATAATAATAATAATAATAATAATAGTTCTTAAGTGCTTTAACCTCCCTTTTAGCCCACTATCCAGAAGTAGTGGAAAAGAAAGGTTATTAAGGGGCTGGGGATTTAGCTCAGTGGTAGAGCGCTTGCCTAGCAAGCGCAAGGCCCTGGGTTCGGTCCCCAGCTCCGAAAAAAAAGAAAAAAAAAAAAAAAAAAGAAAGGTTATTAAGCTATGGAGAGTGAACTTGTTTAAAAACAGTTTTTTGGAGCAAATCCAATCTGTGTTGTCAGACTGTGTACCAGCAGTCCGGCTCGGTCCAGGATCAGGGTAGCAAACATGAGTCAGCGACCTTGGCGTGACCCAGCAGAAAGAACCCGGGTCTCAGCAGAGTCAGCACAAATCGGCAGGAGCAACCAGGACCAGCAGGGACAGCGGGAGAAGTTCCCCCGCCATGCCTGCCTCTCGCAACGACGTGAAGATCAGCGAAGACAGAGACCACCAAGTATAGAAAAGCTGGCTAAGCAAGACGCTGTTGCTGTCTGTTGAGTCCTATTTATAGCCTTCCAAACATCACGTGTCAAATGACACGTGTCAGTCATCACGTGTCAAATGTCACGTGTCAATCATCACATGTCCTCCCATGGGTCTTGGCCTCAGGAAAGCACCATATAAATCTCTCTTAGCAAAGTCTGAATCAGCTGAAGTCACTCTGCCCATCAGCCAACTCTGTAGAAGCCATGTGTGTTGGTTAGGAGACAATAACAGGAAAACAGTTCGTTTTTTTTTTTTTTTTTCTTTTTTTTTCGGAGCTGGGGACCGAACCCAGGGCCTTGTGCTTGCTAGGCAAGTGCTCTACCACTGAGCTAAATCCCCAACCCCTCTTTTTTTTTTTTTAACCATATATTCTGGAGTCAAACTTGGCTTATTGGTAAGTGACCCCACCTATTGCTCCTTCTCGCTGCCCCCTAGGTTTTTTGGTTTTGTGTTTTTTGTTTGTTTGTTTAAGATGTATTTATTTTATGTATATGAGCACACTGTAGCTGTCTTCAGACACACCAGACCCCATTACAGAAGGTTGCAAGCCACCATGTGGTTGCTGAGAGTTGAACACAGGACCTCTTGAAGAGCAGTTGGTGCTCTTAACCGCTGAGCCATCTTGCCGGTTGTTTTGGTTTTTAGCATGTGTGTGTGCTTATGTGTTTAGGTCAGAGGATAACATGCAGGAATTGGTTCTCTTTTGTATCACCTAGGTCCTGGAAATCAAACTCAGGTTTTAACTTCCTTTACCCACTGAACTATTAGCCTTTAAGGTGTCTTTTTAAAGACACATTAGGGGGTTGGAGATTTAGCACAGTGGTAGATAGAGCACTTGCCTAGCAAGCACAAGGCCCTGGGTTCGGACCCCAGCTCCGAAAAAAAGAAAAAAAAAAATAAAGACACATTAGGCCAGGTGTGATTCCAAACACCCTATATTCCCAACCACTACAGAAACTGACACAGGAGAAAAACTTGACCTTGACAGTCCCAGGCAATGTGACCAGACCTGATCTCAAAAATAAGTAAAGGGGAAAAAAAAAATGAAGGGGCCAGGGGTGTGTCTCTGAGTGCTTGCCTGGCTTGTCAAAGGCTCTGGATTTGATCTCTGGCATAGCAAAAGAGAGACAGAAAGGAAGAGGAGAGAGGAAGAAGGAGAAAAGGGAGGGAGGAAGCCTGGCTTGGTGGCTCGCACTAGCCAGGTAGGACAACGTAGGCTAATACAGGAGGATCCAGAGTTCAAAGCCAACCTTGGCTACAGAGAACTTGTCTCAGAAATAAACAAGCCCATAAACGACAGGCCCCCATAAGCTGGGCATGGTGGTGAGTGCCTATAATTGTAGCCCTTGGTGGTCTGAGGTAGAAGGACCCCTGAGTTTGAAGCTAGTTTGGTTAGTAAATTCAAGGCCAGACGGGGGTACATAGTTTCTAAAACATGAACCAAAAGGGAAGGAAAAGAGAGAGAGAGAGAGAGAGAGAGAGAGAGAGAGAGAGAGAGAGAGAGAGAGAGGAGAGAGACAGAACAGGGGGAAGGAGGGAAAGTTAGGAAGCCAGGAGCTATTCCAGTGGTGAACCCCAAAACTCCATCCACACTTAGTTATTGGAGAAGCAGATCCTGCAGTCGAGTGACGGGAGCTCCAGCTGTCTCTAAATCTGTCTCCTGCTTCCATTTTGGCGCTTGAGATCTGAGTAGCTGGAAGTGGGAAAGGAAAGAATGTGACATAGGGCAGGGACTCCAGAGCTGGCTGGAACACCCTGTGCAGACTGGATCCGGGAAGGATGCACTGAATCCGGCATCTGCTCTTGTTGCCATGGTGATGACGGTTTCCTTCAGGACCGGTCCTAGAATACCGCACCTCAAGTTTCTACAGAGTTAAAGGCCAAGGCAGGGGAATGTGGGGCACTTGCAGGCAGAGGCTATGCTAACCCCAATAAGCTGGTCCCACAGATCAGCAGGGAGCAGGAGTCCCAAGTGACCCTCTTTTTAAGAGGTTCTCTTGGGCTCACCCCAATCAAAGGCAGAGGAAACAACAGGCAGCCTAGGTGGCTGGGGAATTTTTTGTTTTGTTTTGTTTCTGTTTTCATTTGGCAAAGAGCAAAACCAATGATAGGGTTGGTGGTCTCAGGTGTGTTCGTGCATTTGCGTGCATGCGTGCGTGAGTGCATGTGTGTTTGTGTGTGTCTATGTGTGTCCATGCATGTGCGTGTGTGTGTGTGCAACATTAGAATAGGACCTCAGCTAGGCTCTGCAGCTGCCGCTGTGTTCAGTAAAAAACTTCCCAACTGGAGGCTGCTTTAGCCTCGGCATTTAGTTTCAAAGCGAAAAAAAAAAAATGCAAGGTCGAGTTTTCATGGCTCTCTTTCTGGTGTCTAGTACATTTTTAAAGCCTGGTGTGGCTGTGGACAGCTTTAATTTCACAACCTAGGAAGTGGAGGCAAGTGGATCTCTATGAGTTCGAGGCCCAGCATAGTTTGCATAGCAAGCTTTAGGCTAGCTGAGGCTACGTACATAGTTAGAGCACCTCAAAAATATTTATTTTTCAGTCTCACTATGTCGTTCAGGACAGAAATCAACTTCCCAAGTGTTGGGACTAGAGGCAGGGACCACTACATTCTAACTTATCTTCAGAGGGATCCTCTGATGCTATAAATATCTGCTCCAGGGCTGGAGAGATGGCTCAGTGGTTAAGAGCCCCGACTGTTCTTCCAGAGGTCCTGAGTTCAATTCCCAGCAACCACATGGTGGCTCACAACCATCTGTAAAGAGATCTGATGCCCTTTTCTGGTGTGTCTGAAGACAGCTACAGTGTACTTATATATAATAAATGAATAAATTTTTTTTGGGGGTTCTTTTTTTTCGGAGCTGGGGACCGAACCCAGGGCCTTGCCCTTCCTAGGTAAGCGCTCTGCCACGGAGCTAAATCCCCAGCCCCTGAATAAATCTTTTAAAAAAAAAATCTGGGGGTTGGGGATTTAGCTCAGTGGTAGAGTGCTTGCCTAGCAAGCGCAAGGCCCTGGGTTCGGTCCCCAGCTCCGAAAAAAAAGAAAAAAAAAATCTGCTCCAAATGCTAATTATGGCTGGATCACAAAAAAGTTTATTTCTTGTTTTTGGAGTTCTACAGGGTGGCTGAACAGGTTAGAATGAGAGTAGTGTCCTTGTTCGGACCTGGTTGGGACACAGGTTGGCAAGGCTTCCAAAGTTATCCTTGGGGTGACAAGAACAGGAGAAAGAACAATGGTGCCAATGGATTTCATGGGCTTGGACAGGAAGTGATCACCCCAGCTGCAAGGGAGGCTGGGAAATGTAGTCCAGTACATGGGTCTGTGAGTGTGGGCTGCTGAGACAGGAACATGCATGGCTTAGCCTCCTGATCCTACCTGATGCTCGTTCTCAAAAACCCAGAAGGAGCCAGGCACCTCCTGCCTCCTCCTGACTTCCCAGTGCCACGTATGCCACACAAGCCACCCTTTTGCCCTTGTGGCACTGAACATGAGGACAGCGCCTCTCATGCCTCTCGAGCAAACCCAGTAGAAGCCCTACTCCCCACTCTTGGCCATTGATGGAACTTTTCAGCGAGAACCATTTCGATAGCTTCGGAAGGATCCCACACTCTCCCGTTCTGTTTGCTCCCAATTGAACTTAGCCAGTGAGAGGCCCTGGTTCATCAAGTTCCCAGGTCTGGGAGAGAGAAGACAGGTACTTTCCTCCCGTGGCCAGAGTCGACTGTCACACCGTTACTTCTGTGACTCTCGCTGGGTATAGCCACATGGCCTTACCGTTCTGGCTTCTGTTGGTTCCTGGTCCCAAGAGCACACATCTGTCTGTCTGTCTAGCATTGATGCTAGACCTGCAAGTGCTTCACTGTCTCCTATTTCCTCTCCCTGGGTCTCCCAACACCGGTTTCCAAGCCTGTGCATTACTGTCTAACCCTGGTACAAGAACTAGAGGGCAAGCCACTGGGTTCTGATATTTGGATATTCCATCACTCCAACCAGAGGTCCACAAATTCCCAGCGTAGCCTCCTGCAAACCTGCCCTAGAGAGGTACCCCTCTAAGGTTAAGGCTTTTTGATGTCTCTGAGGGACTTGGCTTGCTCTGGTACCTTCTACCTTCATACTGGTGGGGTAGCACCTGGCTTTTCTGGACTCCTAGGAAAATCCCCTCAGGTGGTGTCCAGCCTGTCCTTGGCACTAAAAATAGCAGCCATTCAGGGCTAGGCTCACAGCCAGAGCACCCATTTCTGTACTTTAGATGGGAAGGGTAGGAACAGGTCTAGGGCACATCCTGGATTGTAGTAGGAACAACTGCAGGTCAAAAGAGGCCATGCCTTCACAATGAAGTCTGGATGCCCCAGCCCCGGCAAGCACGTTGTCTTGAGTCTCCCCCATTCCCCGCCCTATACCCGCACCCTCACTGCTCCCCAGAAAGACCTACAGGTTCTCAGGCTGTTCCTTTAACTGAATCGACCCTGAGCAACCTGTCCTCTTGCTTAAGAGACAAGGGCCTCACCGTGGGGCATAGGTTAGCCCCAAACTTATAAGCTAGAGCAACCCTCCTACTTCAGTCTTCTGAGTAGCTGAAACTAGAGGCCTTCGGCCACGCTCCGCTTGGAACTCCTGTGGTCCTGGTCTATAGACTCCCTGGGCTATCCTGACAGACCTGCAGCTGCTCGACCAGGCCCTGTCTAAGAAGCTAGCTTTCCACTCACTGCCAAGCATCTGGTCTGGCTTAACTCTGCTCAGGGACACTCTGGGGACTCAAGCAGTGAGAGACAAACCCTGCTTTACCTCATTTGAGAGGAAAGTATCAGACAAACAGCCAAGACAGAAACCCTCAACCCTCCTCAGCTGCAAACCCTCAGCTCTCCTGAGCTGCAAACCTACAGAAAAAGAAGAAACGGGGAAGCTATGGGAGATGGGGAAGTCGGAAGCTATGAGGCCTTCCCCTCCTTTAGAGTTCTGGGTGGCTCCATCCTTCAAGCCCCTAGTTCCCAGTGGTTTACACATAATGTGCCCCATCATGCAGTTCTTTCTGGAAACCCCCAGAGGGGTCTGTCCCTGCCGTTCAGCTCCTCTACTTCTTGCTAAGACTCTGTCCAAGGGTAAAGTTAAGTAAGAGAAGTTTGGATTCATTCAGCTGGACAAACCCTTTCTGAGACTTGAGTCTAGGAGATTTGAGGTGTGGGGTACGCAATCCCCACCACTAGGATCTGCTGCCACCAGGATTCACTGTTCCGCCCCCGTGTGGCTGCTCCTGGAATTGCAGAACACAATAAGTCCCCCAGAAACTTCCCTATCGGATTCAGTAGGTGGAGCCCTGCCACACGTTCTGTCTGAGATACAAGGTGCAATTCTGACCCTACCTCTGCCCAGGCCCTTTCCTTCACAGCCCTCATCCTGAGGACTTTTCACAAAGGAGAACTTTGGGGCCCCGCTTGTCTTTCTGCTGTTAAAAGAGTCTAAGTCCCTAGCTCCGAAAAAAAGAACCAAAAAAAAAAAAAAAAAAAAAAAAAGAGAGTCTAAGTGAGGTTGGGGATTTAGCTCAGTGGTAGAGCGCTTGCCTAGGAAGCACAAGGCCCTGGGTTCGGTCCCCAGCTCCGAAAAAAAAAAAAAAAAAAAAGAGAGAGTCTAAGTGAGCAAATTAATCAATGAGGCTTAGTTCGGTGCCAATCTGAGAAGTGGCGGCATCTGGGCAGGGTTTGGAGCCCAAGCCGGGCTTGTACAAGGTATCTTTTTCTCAGGGAAGACCAGAGTGGGATATTGCCTTTCCTACAGCAGCACAGCAGTTCATAAACAACCAGTGTCACAGGGTCTGGGAGGGAGGAGGGACTAGCCAGACGGCATTGGTCTCTTTCATCTTGTGAGCTGCCAACACGTGACGGGCCCCAACCTGCTGAGCTTTTTGAAGACAGGAATCAGCCTTCTCATTGGGCCCCACCATTCTCCTTAATCCGTGAAAAATCACGGGAAAGACTATGCCCTGTGAGGCAGGAGTAGAGGAAGCAGGCGCGGCTCAGACTCTGGTGCTATCAGTGAGTGACCTCCCAGACAGTTATGGAACAGTGGGGAAACACAAACAGACAGGAACCAGGAAAGGTGTAACACGAGCTTGTTTCCTGGTACAGGCATGGAAGGGTGTTCCTGAGTACACTAGAGAAGAGGTAAGAGTAGAAGCCTGGTCTACAACGGATGTCTCTTCTCTGCTGGACAGTTCTCTTTCTCCCTGCTCAAGCCCTAAGGCCACTTCTCCGCTGTGCGACTGGGCCAACCGGAGCTCTCAAGTTGGGCCATGGGGCCCGGAATCAAGGCAGCTTAGCTCTGGGGACCCCCGACAGGAGGACAGGCACCAGGTTTCCATTTATCTGGCTCTGGGGAGTGAGCGATTGAAATGTGAGCTTCCAACGCAGGAACTTCTTTCTTCTGGGCTTGGGACATAGGTACTCCAGTTCTAGGACGGGACAAGGAGGCCATCCCTCAAGTCAGAGGAATTAGAGCCATCACCACTAGATGAATAAAGTGCAGCTTACTGAGAGAGGAGTGTTGGGGGCGGGGTTCAGGAGTTAAGACTATCTGGTATCGAGTCTCAGTCAGAAGGACAGGCTAGGCACAGGTATTGGGTCCGTAGTGTTAAAGGCACAGATATTAGATGTGGCATTCATAGGACTAGGGTACTTTGCGCTTCTCCCGGGAGGCTGGGTCTTGGCGAGCGACGTAGCCCGATGCTGTCGGTCAAGGGTGCTGTGGTGTCAGGGCTGCGAGCTCCACAAGTTCCTACAACAGAGATAGGTTTAAAGTGGCACAGGAGTCCCGCCAACCGCTTCTGGGTCCTAAGAAAGCGAAGGAGGGGCAGAGGTGTGTGTCGGGACGGGGGCGGGGGGGGGGGAGTTGGGTGATGTCCTCACACAAGTAGGGTCTTACCTGTTGCTTTTCCTGCGACGATGCAGCAACATAAAGACGATGGAGATCAGCGCCACTATGGCCAGGCCTCCGAAGATGATACTCAGCAGTACGGTGTAGTTCCGCCCTGACAGAGACGAGAGTAGAGCGGTGACAGAGGCGGGGGAGGACACAGGTGCGCAGAGGCAAGGTGGGGGTGGGGGGACCGTGGGCGGAGCGGTGGGCAGGGGCGGGGCGGCTCACCTGGCTGACACTCCGGGGTAGGCGAAGACCATGTGCCATCAGCGCGGCAGGTGCTACTCTCTGGCCCTGCCAAGCTGTAGCCACTGTTGCAGCCGAATCGGACGGTGGATCCTTCCAGGTACTTCAAGCCTTCCTTGTGCCCATTCACAGGCGGGGGTAGCCAGCCACAGGATACCACTGGGATACCGGCAGAGCACAGAGCACAGGCCTGAACTGCTGGCCACTGAACGAGGCTAGACCATCTGAGAGGTTTGCCCTTTAAGCCCCTTCCCAGCCCCTACCTGGCTGCAGGCTCTTCAGGCGATGCTGGTGCAGCTGGTGGGCAATCCTGGTGGCATTGCCCACACTTGGGTCCCCTGTGCTTATCACGTCAAGAACGCAGAAGTGGTCGCTCTCACAGAGTCTGGCCAAGTCTTCTGCCTGGCTGGGACTGAGTGTGGTCTCATCGGGGAAGAGTGGTTTGAAGTTGGGGTCATGCTTGGGTCCGTTCAGGAACTGGTTGACCAGAGGCCGAGAGTCATAGGTAAACAGGG